>NC_081831.1:27920318-28222818 GCF_030867095.1 Alligator mississippiensis
CACAGAGATGTGTTCTGGGGTGACCCAAGACAGATTTCCAGCTAAAATCCCAGCCCAAAATCCAGTTCCTTATTCAGATCTATATACTTTGCACTGTGCTGGGCTGCTTACAGTAGGAAGGCTGGCACAGCCAAACCACGCTTTGGGCAAGGGAAGTCTGTGGTCAGAGATGTCCAGGAGTGGCCCTTGGTGCCACAAAGGCACAGCGTGGGTGGTCCAAGAAGGATTTCTGTGTATAATCCAAGCCCAAAATCCAGTTCCTTATTTGAGTCCAGATATTTAGCACAGTGCCTGGGTTGCTGTCATTTGGCATCTTGGCACAGCCAAACCGCACCTTGGGCCAAGCAAGTCTCATCAGAGGTGTCCAGAAGCATCCTCTGGTGGCACGTAGATGTGGTCTGGGGTGGCCCAAGAACGATTTCTAGCTATAGTCCCAGCCCAAATTCCAGTTCCTTATTCAAATCCAGATATTTAGCACAGTGTCTAAGGGGGTGGTGTCAGTTTGCAGCCTGGTATGGCCAAACCATGCTTTAGGCCTGGCAAGTCTGTGGTCAGAGATGTCCAGGAGAGTTCCCCAGTGCCACAGAGGCACAACATGGGGTGACCCAAGAGGATTTCTGGGTATAATCCCAGTCCAAATTCTAGTTCCTTAATCGGTTCAATGTATTTAGCACAGCGACTGGGGTGCTAGCTGTTGTAAACCTGGGAAGGCCAAACAGTGCTTTGGGCTGGGCAAATCTCTGATCAGAGATGTCCAGGACAGTCCCCCGGTGGCACAGAGGTGTGGTCCGGAGTGCCCCAAGAAGGATTTCTGGGCATAATCTCAGCCCACAAACCAGTTCCTTATTCAAAACCATAGATTTAGCACAGTGTCTGGGGGGTGGTGTCAGTTGGCAATCTGGCACGGCTAAACCGTGTTTTAGGCCAGGCAAGTCTCTGGTCATATATGTCCAGGAGTGTCCCCTGGTGCCACAGAGGTATGGTGTGGCCTGGCCTAGGAAGTATTTCTGGGTATAATCCCTGCCCAAAATCCAATTCCTTATTCAGGTCCATTAATCTAGCACAGGGGCAAGGGTGCTGTCTTTGGCACCCTGGCGCAGGTAAACCGTGTTTTGGGCTGGGCAAGTCTCTAGTCAGAGATGTACAGGAGAGTATCCCGGTGCCACAGAGGTGCATTCTGGGGTGGCCCAAGGAGGATTTCTGGGTATAATCTCAGCCCATAATCCAGTTCCTTATTCGGTTCCATATATTTAGCACAGTGGCTGGGGTACTGTTAGTTGACACCCTGGCACGGCCAAACTGCATTTTGGGGAGGGCAAATCTCTGGTCAGAGATGTCCAGAAGTGTCCCCCGGTGGCACAGAGACATGATCTGGGGTGGACCAAGAAGGATTTGTTGGTATAATCCCAGTCCAAAATCCAGTTCCTTATTCAGTTCCATGTATTTAGCATAGCAGCTGGGGTGCTGTCTCTTGTCAGCCTGGCATGGCTAAACTGCAGTTTGGGCTGGGTAAATCTCTGGTCACAAATGTCCAGGACAGTCCCCTGGTGGCACAGAGGTATTATGATGGGTGGCCCAAGCAGAATTTCTAGCCATAATCCCATCCTGAAAAATAGTTCCTTATTCAAGCGATTAAATTTAGTACAGTAGGCATGGGGACTGTTAGCTGGCAGCCTGGCACAGCCAAACTGTGCTTTGGGCTGGGTGGGACTGTAGTCAGGGTTTCTTTGGGACAGTTCTCCAGTGGCATCACCATGAAATTTGGGGTGGCCCAGGAAGTATTTTTCCCCATAATCCCATCCTAATCTGACCTTCACTTAGGGCTCTGTACTTGATGTGGAATTTTATTTTACATATTAATTAGTACATATGCATAGCTAATGAAATTCTCTTTCTTTAGGATGTGGAATTCATTAATAACAAGTTTTTATTAGGTCTAGATTAGCTTTAAAAAAGGAACTGGGAACAAGGAATAGGGAACTGGGAATAAGGAATAGGGAACCGGGAATAAGGAACTGGGAACATGGAACCAACTTCAGCCTCATTGGTGGAGGTGAGAGTTGCGGGGAACGCGCCTCATTAACGAGACAATCAGTGCTTGGAATGCTCAGCGCTAAATAGTATCTGTAAAGTAAATAGTATCTGTAAAGTATTTGATGTTGAGTTATGTCCTGCAGCTCAGAAGTACTTTGTTAATGGAGTAATTAGGCTATTGATCTGAAGCTACTTTATTTTTGAGAAAATAAACTCACAGTGAGCAAGTTCCATCTGGGTGGCATTTATTGATCACTAGCCTTAAGCCACTGATCTCCTTCATTTTCTTTCAATCTAAGTCGTGGCAGCTGACTACAGAGGAGAGACGATGCTAAAATGACTTGTCATGCTTACAACAGCATTAGGAACAAGCCACCTTTTTGCTACCATGCTACTTCCTGAATGGGAACGACTAGAAGAAAATGCCACACAAATATTAGCAGATGCTTTGGGGACCTTGGAGAGTAACATATCCCTAGCATTAAACTGCATTCAAACTCAAACCTGGATGCAGACCTTATGATGAATTTGATTAGAGAAGGTGAAAATAAGATTTTTATTTGGTAAAATACCAAGATAGTTTGGGACAATGCCAACCCAAGAAGAGCGAAATTTGCAAAATTGGTAGAAATTGGTAAATTTCACTCTAGATGTTGCACAAAATGTTGTTGTGGCATATGTGACAACTACCGCACAGGCTCAGCGTTTATAAGTATATCCAATTGGGACTAAATGTGAATGGCTCAGTTTTATAGCCTATGAATCACAGTAATTGGGCCTACCAAGAAAATAATACTTGTAAGGCTGTTAATTTAGAAGCATGTGTTGTAGACCACGGTCTGGGATTTGTTTGTGAAGACCATGTGATAAAATTAGTGGATTTATGTTTAAATCCATCCCAAGGGAAATGCCATTTTGAATTCTTTAACAAATTCTTCACCTCCATTTTCTTGTGCAGGGAACAGGACTCCCCCACTGTGTTTCAAGACGGACTCAAGGGGAACGCCTCAAGATCTAAGGTTGAGGAGGATCTGGTTAGAATGCTTCTGGAGGGGCTGGATGTGTTCAGGTCAGCAGGTCCAGATGCTCTCCACCCCAGGGTGTTGAGGGAGCTAGCAGGGGTTATTGCAGGGCCCTTGGCACGGCTTTATGAGCGCTCGTGGTGCTCGGGCCAGGTTCCAGATGATTGGAAGATGGCCAATGTGGTCCCCATCTTTAAAAAAGGGAGGAGGGAGGACCCGGGCAACTATAGGCTCGTCAGTCTTACCTCAATCCTGGGGAAACTCTTTGAGGAGATCATCAAGGAGCACATCAGTGATGGGCCAGCATCGGGGATGATGCTCAAGGGCAACCAGCACCGTTTCATTAGGGGGAGGTCATGCCAGACCAACCTGATTGCCTTTTACGATCAGGTCACAAAAGCATTGGATGCAGGTGTCGCCGTGGATGTAGTCTTTCTGGACTTCAGCAAGGCTTTTAACACTGTTGATCACCCCATCCTCATTAAAAAACTAGGCGACTGTGGCATTGATGCCTACACAGTCAGATGGATTGCAAATTGGTTGAAGGGTCGTATTCAGAGGGTGGTGGTGGACAGGTCATATTCGACCTGGGGGGAAGTGGGCAGCGGAGTCCCCCAGGGCTCAGTCCTTGGGCCCGCACCGTTCAATTTCTTTATTAGCGATTTGAACGATGGGGTGAAAAGCAGCCTGTTCAAATTTGCTGATGATACTAAAATTTGGGGTGAGGTGGGCACACTAGTAGGGAGGGAAAGACTGCAGAAAGACCTGGATAGGTTGCAAGGGTGGGCTAACAAAAACAGGATGCGTTTCAACACTGACAAGTGCAGGGTGCTGCACTTGGGCAGTAGTAACCAGCAGCACACTTATAAGATGGGAAACTCCCTTCTTGAGAGCACGGAGGCAGAAAGGGATCTTGGAGTCATCATTGACTCCAAGATGAACATGGGCCGACAATGCGAGGTCACGGTCAGCAGGGCTAACCAGACCTTATCGTGCATCCACAGGTGCATCTCAAGTAGGGCCAAGGAGGTGATCCTCCCCCTCTACGCGACACTGGTCAGGCCACAGCTGGAGTACTGTGTCCAGTTCTGGGCACCCCACTTCAAGAGGGATGTGGACAACATTGAGAGGGTCCAGAGGAGGGCCACCCACACGATCCAGGGACAGCAGAGCAGACCCTACAATGAGAGGCTACGGGACCTGAACCTGTTCAGCCTTCACAAGAGAAGGCTGAGGGGGGACCTTGTGACCGTCTATAAACTCACTAGGGGGGACCAGAAGGGTTTGGAGGAGACCTTGTTTCCCCTAGCGCCCCCCCGGGATAACAAGGAATAACGGCCACAAGTTGTTGGAGAGTAGGTTTAGATTAGACATCCGTGGGAACTACTTCAGTTAGGGCGGCTAGGATCTGGAACCAACTTCCAAGGGAAGTGGTGCTGGCTCCTACCCTGGGGGTCTTTAAGAAGCAGCTCGATGCCTACCTGGCTGGGGTCATTTGAGCCCAGTTTTCCTCCTGCCCAGGCAGGGGGTCGGACTTGAAGAGCTACAAGGTCCCTTCCGACCCTACTTCTGATTCTATGATTCTATGAATTGGATCCCAATCCAGATAATAAATCAGTTATTGTTTATGCTGGAAAAGGTTGTCTGTGTGTTCGAACTCAATGTGCAAACATAATTGCTAATGATTGATATAATTATACTATGGATTAGGGTGCAAACCAATGCTTTTGTAATGTATTAAAGCTTGAAGGCTGTGATTTTACTTATGATATTCCTGCATATATTAGTCAAGTGCTTAAAGCTGATTTTGTTTTGTATGAATATGTCAAACCCTTACACATAGGAGTAAATATAACTTTAGTAAGCAAATGTTGCAACATTCAGATTTGCAAGTTTGATTGTAAGAAGCAAAAGATAGGGGACAAGCAGCTCTTTTGTCACAGTCCACCATGATGTGGACCAAATAACTCAGGTTTTGGACCGTGTTAAATAAGCAGCATATCATAGCTTTTGGGACTCAATCTGGGGATGACCTCCAAAAGCTACAGGAATTTTGAATACAATGATGCATTCACTTGTTTTAGTGGGCTTTGTTATCATTGGAATGTTAATCCAAATGCACTGATTGGCATGAATCATCTGAAAACAAATTCAAGAGGAGGAGATTTGTAAGCACCTTTCACGCCCCCATCCGCATTAAAAGTCTCTAATGTGCCTGGCAGAAGATCTAACCTTCAGAATTGGTGGCCCCAACTGCCTTCAGTATAATAGCCAGGACAAAAAGAGTAAGTGGTAACAATGGAAAAGGTTTCCAAAAGCTACCAAGAAGGGGAGTGTTGCAAAGAAAATTAAATTTGATCATGTCAGGTTGACCAAACTCCAAGAAGCCTTTTCGAGATGATTTAGAATTGGTAATGATTGTGGCCTGAACCTAACCCCAGTAAAATGCTGACTGCACGTTTAGTACAGAACAATAGAACTATACCATGATGACCGCTGGGACTAATTAAATGTAAGAACAGGATAATAACCGGAAACATAATAGGAAAATATTCCGAGTGTGTAAGGATATGCTATTGTCTAACTTAGAATTTATCAGTTAAAATATTATAATCTGCTTAATGATGATGATGTCACTAAAGGGTTAAAAAGCCTAAGCAAGTGAAGTCAATGTTCGCTGTATGGATTTCTGAGGGAGAGGTCTCCATGGATTTCTAAGAAGATCAAGTCTTTAGATGGGAGCAGCACAACCCAGGAAGCTTTCCTGGGGCGGTCAGCTGTGGGAAGTAACTCCTGCTTAACAGCTCTAGACACTGTGAAGCATGAAGGGTCACATTAACGCTTTCAGTCTTTGGTAACTAACTGTCTGCTTAACTGTCTGGTGGTCCCAGTTAATGAATTGCTTTGTGCATAGTAGATGTTTTGTAGTCAATAAAGCTTCTGACTGTTAGTCAGACGAGTGCCAATGGTTAATCAGAATTCTCCTTGCCCACAGAGAAGTAGGGCTTGAATGAGTTTTAGCCCAACGGTAGCAATGTCTAAACCGCTTACTTACTAGTCAGACTTCCAAGGAACTAATGAAGTGGGGTTAAACCATCGGTTCAATCACTTGCAACTGTGGCACAGAGCCTCAAACCATCTGCTGCAATGCCCACTGCTCAATGGCACCAAAACAATGAAAGATCTTGAAAGTACAATAAACGAGCACAAGTGTGTGGAACAAAACGGTCAAATGTGGCACGGAGACACAAGATAACAAGGACTTTGCAGGTGCAACTGGTCTAAATCTTTAGTAATTCACCAGTTGTATGGTAATTACTCTGCATACATGGCGGAGGGGATACCAGCCCAGGAAACAGCATAGACTTCAAGGAATATAAAAAGCCCCAAAAGACCTCTTTGCAAAACACATATTGATTGCAAATCTTGCAAGAGGTGAAGGAATGCTTTTCAGTTACAGCATTTCCATGTCTCAAGGATGCAAAGAAAACTTATGGTGGGGGGAGCACTTGAATTTTCAGGTTGCAAAGCTCCAAAACTGGCACTGATTGCAACCCAGCTGGACAGCCTGGTTGAGGAAAAGATAGAGGGGAGAAAATAGGGCCCAGAAAGCAAGGTGTGGAACTCGGGGGGGGGGGGGGGGGGGGTTTATTGAGTGAATGGGGGCTTCAGGGTGAAGGGATAATAGATAATAAGGGACTAGAAAGCCCAGACTGTAAAGTGCCCATGTGCTTGGGCAAGTTGCAATTGATGCCAGCTTTGAAGCTTCGCAACCTGGAAGCCTAACATCTCTGGAGCATTTTCCCTGCCTTCGAGCTGTCTGTGCCAACTTTGCCAAGGGGCTGCCTGGGCCACACAGAGCCTCTTCAGCATGGCTCTCTCCTCTTCCCAGGCTGGCATTCACTTCTGCCGCTGATCCCTGCTTTGGGAGACTTGCAAGTTTTCTTTGGAGCTCAATAAATGTAGACCCCCATAAGTTCAAATGATCACACTATTAACTGATCAATCCAGCAATATGTTTAAAGCAGCCACACCTCCAAAGTAAAACGATCAAGTCATAAAAATAGCCCTCCAGCTACAAGTGCCAACCTGATACAAAGTTAGTGTTTCAAAATGTGTATTGACTCTATAGCTGGTTTCTATCCAGCTTTACTCTGCATGGGTGGTAGGGCCCTACAAAGCATGCCCCCCTCTTGCAAGCTTTGCAACTGATATTTTTTTTCCAAAAGGTCTGCTGGGGCTTTCTATATCCCCTGAAGCATTTTACGCTTTTTCTAGGGCAGACATCCCATTGCAATCTATCCCTGATTATGGAGCCTGGCAACATGGAAATGCTTTGAATTCAAAGCATCCCCACCTCTTGCAATCCAGGTTCAAATTAAAGCTGGACAGAAATCAGCTATAGAGTTCTCACACATTTCCAAGCGCTGATTTTGTAACTAGTAGGCTCTTTTTATACATGGATGGCCATTTTTGTGGTGTGATAATTACACTTTGCACATGTGGCCTGTCTCAATTTATTGCGTGACTGACCAGCTAATTGTGTAATAATTGCTTTGCATAGGTCGCCTGTCTGAACATTTTGAATGGGAGGGATTCCAGAGGGATCCAGTCTCAGGAGGCTGTACCCCTCCCCTATCACCTCGTGGTCCCTGGCTGTGGCTAGCCACTGGGGGAAATGGGACCCTCCCCCAGGCTCCCTCCCCTACTTGTGATCCACATCCGGGGATTTTTCATGATTAACAAATCACTGTAATTATTTATTCATAATAATACAGAGGTGGATTTTTCCACAGGGGAGGAAGGGGACTTTGTACAGGTGGGGGGGGGGGGAAGGGGCGAGGTGGGGATGCTGTTATACTTAGCCATTCACCAGCTTATCCACCTGAGCCAGTCATATCTCTGCCCTCTCTGGTGGTGTTACATACAGCCATTCCAACCCAGAGTCAGCCACATCTCCCTCCCCCCGACCATTCCCCTTGTCTTATACGCAGTCATTCCACCCCAAAACTGGCTGCATGTCAGTCCTCTTCCTGGCATTATACTCAGCCATTCTACCCCAGAACTGGCTGCATCTCCCCTGCTTCCTTTGTTACATTCAGCAATTCCACACCAGAGCTATTCACATCTCTGTCCTCCCTTGTCGTGTTATACTCAGCTGAGAGCTGGAAGCATCTCAGCCCTCCTTTATGATGTTATACTCAGTTGTTCCACCCCAGAGCTGGCTGCATCCTGGTGCCAGGCGAGTCCAGAGGCATCCATCTGTTGAGGGCAGGGAGGGGGTTAGCTGGAGGCCACCAGCTTCTTCCTAATCCACAAACAGTCCATCTACCACCTGCCAGCATACAGTCCATGATGTCCAGAGGCATGTGGGGTGGGGGGGGAGCAGGAAACACCTCCTCTGCTTTCCTCACTCACTTCTTCTT
Source organism: Alligator mississippiensis (assembly GCF_030867095.1). Taxonomy (NCBI): domain Eukaryota; kingdom Metazoa; phylum Chordata; order Crocodylia; family Alligatoridae; genus Alligator; species Alligator mississippiensis. Next base: position 27,928,801 of record NC_081831.1, read on the forward strand.
CTTCTTCTGGACTAGGGTCCAGCCATCCTCAGGGGCGGGTGGAGGGCTGGGGGGTGGCTCAGCCCTGCTGCACTCCATGGCCTGGGGGTGGTAAGGGAGGAAGAAGGGAGGTTAACACAGACCCTTCCCAGGCTCATGCCCTCTTCCCTATCCACCTAGACATCCATACCTCCGGCATTTCTTCCTCCTCCTCCTCCTCACTGCTCTGGGATTCAGGCTGGGCCTGGGCTGCAAGCACACAGGCCCGGGGAGCAGCCTGGGCCAGGCGAGCAATGGCATTGTGGGCGGACCCCGTCTCCCCACTCTGGCACTGCCCAAACAGCCACTGTAGCTGCTGGCTCACCTGGGGAGGGCAGAAGGGGCAGTGATGGGATGTGAAGGGATAGAATGCTGCCCCTAGGCATCCCAGAATGCTTTAGGGCAGAGCACCCCCAGAATCATGCCAGCATGCCCTGGGGTAGGCAACACTGCCTCCCAGTTATCCCAGCATGCCTGAGGACAAAAAGCACACCCTCCCCCAGCCATCGTGGGGCAGAATGAATGTCCTGGGGAAGAGACCCTATAACCATCCCAGCATGCCCTGAAATAAATAACACTCCCCGCCAAGCCATCCCAGAGTGCCTCGCAGTAGATAACACTCCCCCTCATAACCCTCCTAACATATGCTAGGGTTGATAAACATCCCAGCATGCCCTGGGGCAGAGGGCACCCCTCACACCATCCCAGCATGCCTTGGGGTAGACAACACTCCCCCACAGCCATCTCAATATGTCCTGGGATAGACAATACCGTCTCCTCTATCCCAGGATGACTTGAAGCAGAGAATCTTCCCAGCTATACCCAGAAAGCCCTGGGGGATAGGAACACCCCCACCCATCCTAGAATGCCTTGGGATAGAGCTATCCCAGAATGCCTTGGGGCAGAGAATGCACCCCCACAGACATCCCAGAATGCCCTAGGGCAGAGGTTCCCAACCACCTGGCACTGGTGGGTTGGCTGCTGGGTCACGGCACAAGCCCCCCACTCAGAGCCCTGTCTGTCTGCCTGGGCAAGCAGCTTCCAGGGTCACAGCTCAGCTTCCAGGGTTAAAGCCAGGTGGCAGGGTAGCCCTGGGAGAGGGGCAGCCAGTTCTGTGTGCCCCATCCCACTCCAGTGGAGCCACAGTAAAAAAAAAAGGTTGGGAAACACTGCCCTAGGGCAAAAGACTGTTTCCCCCTGCCTCAGGCTATCCCATGACACCCTGGGGCACAGGGACTACCCTCAGCTATCCTCAGAATACCCTGGCTGGATGGGGGCAGGAGGATGTTTAATGTGGAAGGGCTTTCCTTCCCTGCCCTAGGGCATCATGGGATTGTACCTCCCCCCCGGAGCTCCTTCCCAGCAAGCCCTGGGGCAGGGCTCACCTGAGCCAAACTGCCATCTTCAACAACAGTGTCAAACTCACGGTCCAGCACCTCGGCCAGGAAGTCCTCGATCTCGTCCTGCTCCAGGTCAGCTGGGGGAAGGGCAGAGTGAGGGATGGAACCCAGGTGTCCGGGCAGCCCAGATCCAGTCAAGACCAGGATCAGGGAGGTGCTGGGCACTGTACAGACCGCCCCCAGCCAGCATCAGGAGGTGCTGCACATCCCTGCCCCCCCCCCCCCCCCTCGCCAATTCTTCCTGCCCCTACGTACCGTTGTTGTGGAAATACTCCTCCACGGCACCCCCCAGCCATGCTGCCTTCTCGGGCCCATGGGTCCCCCCAAAGCCATTCTCCACTGCAATCTAGGGTGACAGGTTGGGGCTCCTCAGGATCAGGGGGGCTGAGGGGTCCCCCAAATCTTCCTCCTTCCCTTCCCCATCCCTTTGGGATTGAGAAAGGGGGTGAGGATCTTTTCTATAGGAGGTGGAGGTCTCATAGATCTCTCCTGCCCCTAAGCACTGCTGTAGACGCAAGGTCTTGTACAAGGGATGTCCATCTTCCCTCCCCTTTGCGTGTTTCTATAGGGAATCTATATAATGTTTATGCTAGAAACCTATATGGCCCTTGATATTTATCTGGGGATGCCTATATATGCTGAAGGGAGCTCTAGAGGGTAGCCTGACACCCCCTACATTTCTATGGGGAATTGCATAAATTGTATAAGCCAGGGGACTTCTACAGGTGTTCAGGTCTATAAGAGCACCAACTACTCCTGCATTTCCATGGAGGCTCCTATAGGTGCAAGGGGTTCTATACATGTACCTCCTACCCCAGTGTTTCATGGAGACTTCTATATGCACCAGGATTTCCATGGGGGCACCTGCTACCCAAGCATTTCCATGGAGACTTCTATAAATGCTAAGATCTCTAAAGAGGCACCTGCTATTCCTGTCTTTCCACAGGGACATTTTCTATATGTACTAGGAGATCCAGCACCCCCCCTAGTGTTTCTACAGGGACTTCTATAGGTACCAGGGGCTCTATAGGGGACCCTGACTCCCCCTATACTACTGTAGCCATTGTTATGGGTACAGTGGTGAGTGGTTCTATAGGAGCACCTGCCCCACATTTCCACAGATTTCTATACGTGTTGATGGATCTATAAAGGATCCAGCAACTCCCCTAGTGCTTCTGTGGGGATACCGACATATGCCAGCGGAACCAGGGGACTCTGGTACCCTTTTATACTTCCATATGTGCCAGGAATGGTTCTGTCGGGGCATCTATTACCCCTGCGTTTTCCCCGGTGCCAGGCAGGGGATTCGGTCCCACACACGCGCTAATGTGTGAGTGGGGGTTTCTATAAGGGCCGCGCGAGTTACATAGGAGCTCCCGCTCCTCAAATGCATCAGCAGGGACGTCTATAGGCGCTAGCGGGGATAGCTATAGGAAACCATTCACCTATAGATGCCTCCAGGGCCCTAATGCTCCCTCACCTGAAGCGCAGTCCAGCTGCCCAATACAGCCCGGACCCCCTGCCCGAAGAGGCCACGTGTCTCCTCCCTGGGTGCCGCCATGACAGGGCCGGTCAGGCGAGCCAATCGAGCGCGGAGGACATCGATTCCATTCCTCTTCCTCCACCCGGTGAGGGGAGAAGCAATAGAGTGCCGTTTTCATCAATCGGCGCGTCGTTTTCGCTGAACGCGGCGCCTCCTACCCACCTGCCTTTTGCCCTGAGGTCGGAAGTTCGGGTCTCGCGACTCGGGTTTTACCGGGAGGCGGGAGCTTTTCAATTTCGTGTTTGCATGATCTTTGCAAGAGGCCACAGCTGCGGCTGCTGGTGTTGGGTGGCATGTAACAAGGGGGGCGGGGTGATTTGACCTGGCAGAGGCATTTATTGGTGTAGGTGACCTGCAAGAGAAGAGAGAGGGGTGCAGCTAAGGAAGCAAACAGGAGCCTGGCTGCTCTTGTATAACAGGCCCCGCACATTCTACCAGCTGAGGGGATGGGGGCCCCTAGGCCCCTGGCCTGCATGGACTATCAGCAGGGTCCCAGTAACAATAGCAATATCCGGGTGGCAGTGATTGGCTATGTCTTGGCCCCTGGAGGTGCCCACTGTCTCTAGGCAGCCCCACAGAGACTATGGCTGTGTGAGGGTTGGCCACACTAGGCCACCATATTCGTTGTATTTGTGTGACTGAGTCATGCCCACTATCTCTACACAGAGGGCCGTGGCAGTGTGGGTGTTCGGTGACTAGGCCATGCCCACTGAGGCCGTGGCTGTTTGAGGGTTCGCCAGCTGGGCAGTCACATTGGTTGTATTTATGTGACTGGTCTTTACACAGAGGCCCATGGTCATAAGGGCTGAACTGGGTGGCCATCTTTGGCCACCCTTTTGATGTGACTCCATCAGATTCCCACAGCTGGGGAAGGCCCACTGTGGAGCCAGGGAAGGGAAAACGGTGTGTGAGTGTGGGGGCTTGTGTCCCTCCCCCCCTTCCTCGGGGCTGGGAACATGGTTGCCTGAGATAATCCCCCCTTCCCCTCGTACAAGCCAGGGAGGGTGTAAAAACTACAACTCCCAGGAGGCTTTGCTCCTCCCTCCCTCCCAGCCTTTGGACATGCGCAGTTCTCGCAAAGGTACTCGCACTAGCCATTCTTCCCCCGCCCCAATCTTTGCGCATTCGTGGCATCCCCCTCCAGAGTGAATGGATGAGGGATGGGGTGAGGCGGGGCGGGACTGGTGGAGATGGGAAGGGATAAAAGTGGGGGGCAGGGCTGGAGTCAATGGGGAAGAGGTAAAGGGGGCGGCGGCGGCAAATGGGGTTCGAGTAAGTAGTGGGGAGGGGTCGAGTCAGTGGGGTAGGGGATAAGTGGTGGGGGTGTTAGGTGGGGAATAAGTGGAGGTAGAGGGCCCTTGGGTCAAAGGGGAGGGGGGGTGTGCTAGAGAGAGAGCACCTGTGTGTGTGATGTGGGGGCAGGAATCCAACACTGGGGGTGGTTAGGGTTTTATTGGGAGGGAAGGTCACTGTACACCACCTGCCAAATATACACACAGAACCCAGCCATCTGGGACACACTCAGGATTCAGGTGTCCAATACACACACACACACACATCCCCACACACATGTATGCATGCACACACCCCCTCAGGCATCTGGAATGCACACCCACACTGGTGCACACGAGACCCAGGCATCTGAGAGACTTACGCATGCACAGGGGATACATGTGTCTGGGATGAATGTGTGCATACACACACACACATACAAATGACCCAGGTCTGAGATGTACACACACACACACACACACACACACACACACAGGCATCTGAGAGATGTACACATGCATGTGCACACACATGCCCTAGATATCTGAGAGATGTATACACACACACTCAACCCAGGTATCTGAGATGTGCACAGACACGACCCAGGCATTTGAACACACACGCACGACTCAGGCATTCAGGATGCATGCGTGCACACAGAACCCAGGTGTCCAGAATGCATGCATGCGCATTCATCATTCACACACACACGCTACTCAGGTGTCCAGGACCCACACACACACAGAACCTAGGCATCAGGGATGCGTGTGTGCACATACACACAAACCCATTAGTACCACAAGACTGCTGATGACCTGGGGTATTAGCTGGGGCCAATGTCAGTTGCAGTCACACCCCGAGGGCAGGGTGCTGTGCTGTGGTGGGTGGAGCATCCAGAGAATTGGGGTTCATGCAGTACAGTCAGCATGTGTCCTTCCCCCCATGCATGCGGTGATGTGGGGTGCTATGGAAGGGGGGTGTAGTGGGGGTATGGAGGTTGTGAGGGGGTGTGTCTGTTGCTGGGGTGGTTGAAATGGTTCATAGATTCATAGATGTAGGGTTGGAAGGGACCTAAGTAGATCATCAAGTCCGACCCCCTGCCCTGGGCAGGAGAGAATACTGGGCTTATATGACCCCAGCTAGGTAATTGTCAAGCCTCCTCTTAAAGACTCCCAAGGTAGGAGCCAGCACCTCTTCCCGTGGAAGTTGGTTCCAGATCCTAGCTGACCTGACTGTGAAGTAGTGTCTTCTAATATCCAGCCTGAACTTACTCTCAAACAACTTATGGCCGTTATTCCTTGTTACTCCGGGAGGTGCACGGGTGAACAGGCTGTATTTGGAAAAGGAGTGTGTGCATGTATTAGGAGGTTGAATATAAATTTGTTGGAAAGGGATTGTGGGAGAGGGAGTATGTGTCTGTATGTACATGTGTGTGTGTTGGGGGAGTGTGTGTCTCAGAAGGGGATTGTATTGGAAATAGCACACCTGGTTTCTGACCTCTGCTGTGAATGAAGAGTGGGGTCTGGTGAGTCAGACTGCTGGGGACTGGGTGCTTGAACCTCTGATCCCCAGGTCTGGCAGGGAGCAGATCTAGTGATTAGAGCAAGGGATTGGGAGCCAGGATACCTGGGTTATCTCACTGGGGAGCTCCCTTCATATATCAGAAAAATTATGTAGCAACCTGCTGTTCAGGGGGGTCACCTGGCTCGTGTCTGTCTGTCTAGACAACTGAGTTCTGGGGGGAAAAAGGGGAGGGTGGTCTCTCAGATGCCCAGGATCTCTGTGTGAGCGTGTCTGTGTGTCTGTCCTGGACACCTGGGTTCTTGGGGGTGGGATGGGGTGGTGTCCTGGATGCTTGGGTACTGGAGGGAGGGGTGTGTTTGTGCATGTCCTGAGCACTTGGGTTTGTGGGGGGAGTCCCAGGTGGCTGGGTTCTGTGTGGGTGGGTGTATCCCAGGCAACTGGGTTCTGGAGGGGGGTTTGTGCACGTGCATGTGTCCTGGGCGCCTGGGTCTGGGGGGTGGCAGTGTGTGCGTGCGTGTGTGTGTCCTGCAGGCCTGCGTTTTGTGTGTTTGTGTGTGTATGCGTGTTCTGGATGCCTGGGTTTGGGGGATAGGGTATCCCAAATACCTGGGTTCTGGGTGTGTCATTGGGGGTGGAGAAGTGCCCTAAACACCTGGGTTCTTGGGATTTGTGGGGCTGTGTGTGTGTGCCAGATGCCTGGGTTCTGGGGGAAGGGGGTGGTCTGGGTGTGTCGTGTGTGTCTGTCCTGGACACCTGGGTTCCGTGTGCATGTGTTCTGGACACCTGGATTCAGTGTGTGTGTGTGTACTGGAGGCTGCGGGTGTTGCTGAAACATCCCCCCCCTGCCCCCACCCCGTGTGTCGCTGGGAAGATGCTGCCATCGCTGGCCTCTTTCTCCCTGTCTTTTTCCGGGCACCTTTGACAGCGTCCAGGAGACGAGATTGCCTGCAGGGAACCAGCTGACCTCTCCCTGGGTAGTCGGGTGAGCTGCAGTCCCCTCACCCCCATCCCCTTAGTGGATGGGATAGTGGGTAGGGGGGTTCCATGGTTTCTTCTGTGCCAAGAAGAGCTAATCCTAGCTTTACCTGCTCGTCCCCCGGAAGTCCTTCCTTTGGAGGAAGGAGTGGGTGGGTTGGGGGGGGTGGGATTTTATCTCTTGGCAGCTGCTTTGGCTTTGGGGAACACCTCCCCCACTCTCATGGCGGAGATGGAGGGGTGGACGTCTCTCTCCCCCTCTCCCCTGGCTCTCATTCCTGGTAGGAGGAAGGTTTGGCAGGGGGAGGCTGGTTGGGTCTTTTGCATGGAAAAAGAAGAGGAGCGGGGAGGTGGCGGCTGCTTTTGTACCCATGGCTCTGGTGATGGCTGGGATACAGTTCTCTGCCCTGTTCAATTAACCGTGTTGAGAATGAAGCCAGTCTGTAAATTTGGGGGCGGAGGGTAGGCGGCACAGGGCTTTTATGTGCCATGCAAGGAGTGGGGAGGGGGTTTGGGGGTAAAGGGAGGGGGGAGGCTCTGGGTGGTTGGAAAGGGGTAAGAGGATGGTGAGTGCTATCCTAAGGGGTTGAGAAGGGGGTAAGATGGTGGTGGGAAGTATACCAGGGGTTGGGTAGGGGGCAGTATAACAGGAGATTGAGGATGGGGTTAAGACGATGGTGGGAAGTATTCCAGGGTATTGGGGATAGGGGTATCCCAGGTGGATGGGTGGGGGGGTAAGAGGATGGTGGGGATGTCCTGGATGGTTGAGGAGGGAGGTAAGGGGATGTTGGTGGGGGGGAGCTGCATTATTCTACAGGCAGTGGAAACAGGTGGATTTATGCATGACGGGAAGGGAGTGTAGGATGGGGGGACAGACCACATGGCCCCACACAGCACCACATGCTTGTGCTTTGGGAAGCCCACGTGACTTTCCGGCCGGCAGCATTTCCACCCTGCTGTCTTCCCAGGGCTGCCTGGTGCCTGGGGTGGGGATGTAAAAGGTGTTGGGGGGTGGGAGGGGGCAGAGCTCTCCCTCTCTCCAAATCCTCCTGTTTTGTTAGCATTATCAGAAGGATTGATTTATTTTTTTGGTTGTGTCCCCCCTCCCCCCATCCCCTCTTGCTGCTGCTTTATGTGGCATGGAAGGGGGGTGGGGTTCTTAGAAACCTTTGTAAGGAATGCTGGTGAAACGCCTCCCATCCCAGCAGGTGTCTGTGTAGGTGGGTGGAGGGATCTTTTTGCCTGCTTCCCTCTCTTCCTTTGCTGGTGTCTTACCTCTCACTATTCATTCCAATATCCCAGGGGTTAGGGGGTTAGGGGTGGGAAGAGGCATTTCTTTTTGGTTCTGCTTGTCAATTGCTGCTTTTCCCAATAAGTCCTACATTCCCTTTATGCATCAGGTGCCTCCAAGGCAGACAGAGGTGCTGGGTGGGAGACAGAGCCATATATCACAGCTGGCTTTATTTCTTTTGGCACTGGGCTTTTTTTTTCCTTCTCTCTCCACACCAGAAATCCAGCCATCAAAGTAAATTCCTCCTACCTTTGATTCCCATTATCAGGAAATATCAGTTTCCACCCTCTTTCTGGTTGTGGCATGAACATCAGACCTGCCACGGATTGGGTTAGACCCTAGATCTGTTTCGCCCAATATCCTATGTCCCACAGTGTCAGAGAGTGGATGCTGAGAGGGAGAGTGAGCTGGATCTCACCAGGGTTTTGCCCCTTTGTTCCTCCTTCACTTGCAGCCTCCAGCATTGAAAGTCTGGGGAGTTCTGATGCAGGGGCTGAGCCCCTCACTCCCTGCTCTGTGGTGCCCCTTTCCTCCATAATGTATCCGGTCCCTTGGTGAAGTTGGCTAAACTGTCAGCTTCTACCACATCTGTTGGCAACAAGAGACTTTGCGGGGGGTGGAACTCGCTGCAGTTAGTTTCATAGTTTCATAGTTGGTGGGTCAGAGGAGACCGAAGCATATCATCAAGTCTGACCCCCTGCCATGGGCAGGAAAGGATGCTGGTGTCAGACGACCCTGGCTAGGTGGTTTTCTAGCCTCCATTTGAAGACCCCCAGGGTAGGGGCGAGCACCACTTCCCTTGGAAGTTAGTTCTAGCTCCTAGCTGCCCTGACTGAAGTAGTGCCTCCTGATGTCTAGCCTGAATCTACTCTCAGTCAACTTATGGCCATTGTTCCTTGTTACTCCTGGTAGTGCTTGGAGAAACAGGGACTCTCCCATTGCCTGCTGGTCCCCTTTGGCAAGCTTATAGGTGGCCACCAGATCCCCTCTTAGCCTTCTTTTGTGGAGGCTGAACAGGTTCAGGTCCCGTAGCCTCTCTTCATAGGGCCTACCCTGCTGCCCCCTGATCATGCGAGTGGCCCTCCTCTGGACCCTCTCGATGCTATCCACATTCCTCTTGAAGTGCGGCATCCAGAACTAGATGCAGTACTCCAACTGCGGCCTGACCAACGTCGCGTAGAGGGGGAGGATCACCTCCTTGGACCTGCTCGTGATGCATTTATGGATGCATGACAAGGTACGGTTAGCCTTCCTGACCGTGTTCCCACATTGGCAGCCCATGCTTATCTTGGAATTAATAGCGACTCCAAGATCCTTTTCTGCCTCTGCTGACAAGAAGGGACTTCCCTAGCCTGTAGGTATGCTGTTGGTTCTTCCTCCCCAGGTGCAACACCTTGTACTTGTCCGTATTGAAACCCATCCTATTCTCATCCGCCCACCTCTGTAACCTGTCCAGATCTAGTTATAGCCTGTCCCTCTCTTCTAGTGTGCTCACTCCTCCCCACATCTTAGTTTCATCTGCGAACTTGAACGAAGTGCTTTTCAACCCCTCGTCCAAGTTGCCGATGAAGATGTTGAACAGTGCAGGCCCGAGGACCGAGCCCTGGGGAACCCCACTGCCCACGTCCCTCCAGGTTGAAAATGACCCATCCACCACCACTCTCTGGGTGTGGCCCTCCAGCCAATTTGTGACCCCTCTGACTGTGTAGGCGTCGACACCACAGTCGCCTAATTTTTTAATGAGGATGGAGTGAGAGACAGTGTCGAAGGCCTTCCTGAAGTCCAAGAAGACTATGTCCACCGCAACACCTGCGTCCAAGGCTTTTGTGACCTGGTTCTAGAAGGCAACCAGGTTAGGTCTGAACTTACAACCTGCTAGTTTCATGTAATGATCCCTGGTTCTTGTCTGGTGAGAGACAGTCAATATAAATCCCCATTTGCTTTCTCTTCACAATTTAGTGTTTTAGAAACCCTTCTCATGTCCTCAAGCTTCTCTTTTTCTAAATGGAATAGGCTTTGTCTGTCCATCTATCCAGCCCATTCTCTATCTCTCTATCCACCCCACATACTCTATCCCCCACACTCCATCTCGCCATCTATTCATCCCTGTCTTTCTCTTTACCGTTTAGTGTTTTGGAAACCCTCATCATGTCCCCACTCCAGCATCTATTTTCTACACTGATAGACCTATCTGTCCATCTATCCACCCCATGCTATCTATTCAGCTGTCTGTTCATCCCACTCTCTATCGATCTGTTCCCCCCCCCGGTCTTTCTCATTAGCCTCTTTAGTCTCTCTTCATGTGAAAGCTCATCGACACTGGTAATCATCCTTGTCTCTGGCTCTTCTCTAGTTCTCTATCCTTTTGGAGGTGTGGGGACCAGAATTAGGCACAGTCTTCAAGGTGTGGACACAGCATGGGTTTGTAAAAGGGCATTACTTTTCTGTTGTGTTCGCAATTTCCTTCTTCATCATCCCTAATGTGTTTGACGGCTGCTGAGCACAGAGCTGATGTTTTTAGCAAACTGACCACAGTGACTCCCAGGTCTCTTTCCTGTGTGGTAACAGCTCATGTACAGCCCATGATAGTGTAGTTATAGCTTGCATTATTTTTACCTGTGTGTGTTTTCAAGGTCTCCTCAGTCATATTATTTCCTAAAATGTCTTGGCTATATCACAGCCTCTGGGGCAGCATTCAGTGCCTTCCTGGGGTGCCCAATTGCTCTCTCCCCCGTTGTTGCTACATGTGTCAGGGTGTTTTGAAGCCTCCATCAGAGGCATTGGGTATTGGCTGCAGACCAGGCTGAGGCTGTTGACCAGGTTGGGCCAGTGCTCCTGCTGGGACTCAAATCTGGAGGATCTTGGCTAGAGGGTCTTAGCCCTCCACTCAGGGTGAAACCAGCATTGTATTTGGGGATCAGGAAGGAATTTTACCCCCTGGTCAGATTGGTACAGACTGGAGAGGGTTTGCCTTCCTCTGTAGTGGTGGTACAGCCTTTGTCAGATCTCTGGAGCATATATTGAACAACCTATTACATCAGCAGGACATTGGCTGCTATGGTATTCCTGCTTTCCCTGTGTCAGGTTTGGGTGTGATGTCTGGTGTTGTGTCAGGGTGGACAGTAGTTTTATAAAGAATTTAGATGATGGATTTGTATAAGATGGTTTGTATAGGGCTGATGCTGCCTCAAGCAAAGGGTTGGTCTAGATGTGGCATCTATATATCTATAGCTGGCTATAACTATCTGTCTATTTATATCTATGTCTGCATAAATCTATGTAGATATATCAACGTGTGTGTGGGTGTATGTGTATACACATATAGAGATTAGATATACCTACATAAATCTATGTAGGTATATCTATTCCCTACGTATCTATCTATCTGTAGCTGTATTTCTATCTATATCTACATAGAACTATGTAGACATGTGTAGATATGTGTGTATTTGTATACATATATAGGAGTTATATATTTACGTTGAGTGATCATATGTCCCATTTTAGCTGGGCAGCCCTGTATTTCAGAGGTTGATCCCAGCTGGCTGTTGGGAATTGTAATGGGCATTCTGGAAATTCAGAGGCATGGGGCACAGTTTGGCTGGGAGTTGGAGTGGCGTGGAATGCCTTGCAGGTGGGCACGCAGGAATTGCTGCCTGCCTGAAATGCAGCCCCACCCCTGCATGGGGGAGGCAGGGGGAACAATATTTGAGATTTCCCAGATGATGTCCCAGATTTCTGGGATTTCCATATGGTCATGTAGGGGTTAGATATAGCTGTGTGTATACAAGTCTGTCTACATAGAGTCTCTGTATATCTACATAGATATATGTATGTAGATATATCTAACCGCTAAATATCTGCATCTAGGTTAGGCTTGTCCAACATATGGCCCGCGGGCCGCCATGCGGCCTGCCAAGCCATTTTCTCTGGCCTGAGGCCACTTGCTTGGGACAGGTGAGGAGTCCTGGTGCCTGCTCTGTGCTCCATGGTGGCGGTGGCGGTGATGGGGCAGCAGAGAGGCGGGCAGGGCCAGCCCAGCAGCGAGGGGAAGGGGGGAACTGCTTACCCCTGCGGGGCCGGACTTGTCACGTGAGCCAGGTCCCCGAGGGCTGCGCGGCACGGGGCTGCCCCAGCCGTGCCTGACTGGACAAGCTGGGCAGCGCCTGCAACTTCTCCTCTGGCTCCGCCCCTTGCCCCCGGCGCGCAGCCGGGGGAGCTGCAGCATGGCTCATGCCCTGCCCGCGTGCGTGATGAATGGAGGCACCAGGTAAGGCCCCGCGCGGAGTTGGGGGGTGCCTCGGGGCCGGGCTGGGGCTGCAGGGCACGCGGTTGCCGGAGTCGGGCTGGGCAGGAGGAACCCGGCACAGAGGCTCTCTAATTCCAGTCGCCTCCTTGGCAATATGAATGCAGTTTCCAGCTGCCTGGCCCCAGCACAGCTCCTCACCGGCTGGAAACTGTACCTGTGCCCGTGGCAGGGCTGGGAGAAGTGACAGTGGCACAGACAGTGCCTCTACCTCTCTAGACCTGGTGTGGGTGCACAGAAAACCCCCTCACCGCTGAAGCTACCTGGGCCACGTTGGATCGGAGCTGGATTGTTTCATCCTGTGGCTTGAAAAGGTTGCTGGCTGTAGAGAGAGGACAGGATGCTTACCGAATACTTGGGAGAAGAGCCCATCTTGGATTCAAAAGACCCAGGAGTCTTGTTCTGTTGGCTAATGGGCATGCAGTCACTAGCTGCCAGGGCATGCACCTGCTGCCCATCACAACATGGAGTCTGCAGAGGCTGGGCATTTCTTTTTAAAGTGCCTTCCCTTAGCCATGCTGCCCAGTTGGGTAGGCTTGGGGAGGATGTATCCATTTGGCACTTCTCCACAGCTCTTGTCCTCCAGTAACACATGGCTGCAGAGGCTAATAGCAATGACCTGTATGTAGAAACTCAGTTCATGCTTCTGGTCATGGCAGTGGTTTATTATGAATTGCTTTTATGGAGGTGGGGGAATGGTTCAGGGCACTGGTAGTGAGACTTAGTGCTCTTCCTTTTCAGATAATTAGGGGGAGGCTAGGTCTGGTTGTCAGTGGTCAAAAGTTGTTACCATTTTTTACCTGCTTGGGTTAATATAGGGTGACATCCACTACTCTTGAGTATTGCTGACTCACTTTGTCAGAAACCTCTGCAGGAAGAGGGAGGAAGGAGCTGGGTTCTCTAGGACAGTGGTTTTCAACTTTTCTTGTACCAGGACCCATTTGTAAACATTGATGGCCAGTTCCAACCCAGTAAATAGTTTAAGTAGAAAACAGCCCCCTGGCCTTGCTGGTGCCCCTCACTCCTGACTTGCTGCCCCCCACCTCCAGGCCCCAGCCCCACTCTGAGTTCATGGGTAAACTGGGTCAGGTATCTGGAGAGTGTCAGGAAGTCAGTAGCAGCATAAGCCAATGATGCAGCAGCCTGAATATAGGATCAAACTTTGTTTCCCAGACAGTTCCTCTTGTGGGTCAAGGGTTTATCTGGGAAGGGGTGAGGATTCAGCTGACCTTCGGTGCCCACTCTGGTGGCAGGGAGTGGACATGTGGCTCGACCCAGCTGGCGGGTTCTGATCACCTGTGTCTGTCCCTCCTTATGCTCTGCTGAGCAGGTGGCAGACAAGGGTGAGCAGCTATGCCAGGCAGGCTGAGGCCCACAGCCTGGCAGATTGGGAAGCCTAATCTCTAGAGTAGTGGTTCCCAACCTTTTTTGGACTGGAAGTGACCGCAGACTGGCAAACTGCAGACCGGAAGTGACTGGCATCCTGTGGACCAGCAGCCAACCATGTTTTATACTTGGTATCTGACTAGATTTCAGTATTTTGATACCTTTGTTTGAAATCAAAATTCAGGATATAGGTTAAGGAGTGGGTTAGAATTAAGGTTGAAGAAATCCAACCATATAGAAGTACAGATATTTAGAATTACATTTCTAAACTATCTTATGTTCCTACCTAGAGACTTGTCTTTTCTTTTTTGTGGGTAGAAGGTATTCAGAATGCCTAGCACAGACCACTCATTTAATATTTTTTCTACTCTGTATATCTGACAGTAAATATGGTACTTTGTTCATGTGTTAACTTTGTGCTTTTTATGTAGGTGGCCTGCGGTTGTTTGTAAATAGATTAGTCTCCCACCGTATCTAATAAGATTTGATTAATGTGTTGGCAGTTATCAGGGCTGGTCCTGCCAGGAACCGGATTCTCTCAATAAATGAGCAACTTGGAGTTTCAGGAAGGGGGTTTTAGTGATCCAACAAGGGACTTGTCAAAATGGCAGAACAGGGATGCATTCCCCTTCCCCTACTGGATAAATGGCTCAAACAGTTTTAATCGTTTCTTCTTCTTTAGTAAAGAAAGATCTTCCTGGAAGTAATAGAAATGTAACTGCTGTGATTGATATTTTCTAAAAAGTCTCAGTTTGGAAACAGCTTGTCTACTTCAGTTTTGATGGAATAAATATTTTTTATCTTTGGATGGGCTTCCCTAGTGGTCAAGTTTCATGTTGCCATCAATCTCTGTGTAGAAAAGGGCAATTTATTTTAAGACTGGATGATGCTGACAAGCCCTTCTGATGTTGCTATTTAAATTATGGTCAACATTTAAAACCAAATAAATAAATGAATAAGACCAGGGTTTTATTATGTAACCTTTAGTCATAACTAGTTAATAATTCAATAAAAGTAAATCTTGAAGATTATTCTAAAAATTGCCCGTTGCTTTGATTAATTTCCACTCCGGCTGATATCTTTTCCGCATTTGATCTGTCAACTTGCATTATGCTTCTTTCATTTACTGAGAAGTGAGTAGAAGCGAAAGTGTTTATTTTAGTCAAGTGTTTGGTATTATTTCATTCTTGCTTTTGTATTGTTTTTATTTTGGATTTTAAACTACATTTCCAGACCAATTTCATTGTTACTTCCTGCAACTTCATTGGTGTCAAAGTGATCGTGACATCACTTCCTGATGTGATACCACTTCCTGTGAGGTCTTTGAATATGGCTCGCTGGCCCACTGGGTGATAAAAAGTTTGTGATCCGGCCCCACATTCAAAAAGGTTGGACACCCCTGATCTAGGTAGATCTATTTACGTGTGTGTGCACATGCGTGTATATACCCCCCCACACACGCTATATAGGGGTTAGATATAACTGCATAGCTCTATGTAGATATATCTAATCCCCAGATATCTGTCTTACTTTTATTATTCTAATATTATAAAAGCCTAAGTCTGTCTGTCTGTCTGTCCATAATGCTTTATTCATGCTCTGATTGGCTGACAAACAGACAATCAGAGCGTGAAGAAGTGTTCTAACAGGTGGTACCCTGCTGCCATGATGGTGGGGACACGGGGGATAGAGTGGGGGGTGCGAGGCCAGCACAGTTGGCCTTGCCTCCCTCACCCTGCTCCCTCGAGGCGGCAGCAACAGAGCAGACAGAAGGAGGGGACAAGATTTGCCCCTGCAGCCCCCCCACCCTGCTCCCTGCAGGTAACATGGGGGGGGTGGCAGAGGGGAGTGGGCCTGGGTCCAACATGGGGTGGGGTGGGGGAGAGGAGCGGGCCTGGACCCTAAACAGCAGAAGAGAAGGGGGAGTGGGCCTGGGGGTGGGGGAAGGGGGCTCTGTCCCCGCCCACCCCCTGTCATTCTTGATGGGCAATTGGATAGTCTGTCGTATTTATCTATATCTGGAGGTTCCTTCTAGCCCAACTTTTCTGTGACTGAAGGGCCCTGCTGACCAAGAATTATCATCCAGACTGAGTTGACTGTGGTCATGTGGGGTATTGGTGGCACAGAATGGGTCACACAGACCACCAGCATGTGTTGATGGAGCCCCAGGACCATCCTCCTGTCCCTTCTAGCTCATTCACAGGAGTATTTCTATCCCCCCACCACCAACAAACACAAGGGAATCAGCACAGTGAAGGTGGTGGAAGAAGCAGCCAGTGGGAAGTCATTTGGTGTGTTACCATCTCACAGAGAAAGCAAGTTGTTGGCCTCTTTCTCTGCATCTGTATCTTTCACCCCATGTCCCCTGGAGATGGATATGTTTGATTGGTGAAGGAATGGGATTGCTACGTTGGCCTCCAGCCAGTTTTCTTTGGAAGGAGGCCATGGAGGGGGCCCCTACTTAGAAGGCTTTGAAACTTGGAAAGCTATAAATTTCTCAGCACAGTTTGTAGTAATTATACACGCTGAAATGTAAAAGGCAGGTCTGTGGGGAAAGCCTGAGAAGGCTCCAACCTAGTATTTCATGCTCAAAAAGATCTATGTAGATATATCTGTGTGTGTGTGTGTGTGTACACACATATGAACATATAGGGATTAGATACATCTATATAACTGTATGTAGATAAATATATATTGCTAGGTAGAGAGGTTAGATATATCTATATAGATCTGTACAGATATATCTACGTGTGTGTGTGTTTGTGTGTGTACACACACAGATATATAGGGTTTAGATATATTTACATAGATTTATATAAATGTATCTAACTCTTAAGTATCTATCCATTTTTACATTGTACTCAGTAAATATATTTACGTATATGTGTGCATATACACACATGCATGCACACACATAGACATATAGAGGTTAGATATATCTTTGTAGGCCTATGTAGATTTATCTAATCCTTATTTATCTAAATTTATATTTACATAGGTCTGTATAGATATACATGTTTATCTCTTTCTCTCTCTCTTCCCCCCCACCCCATAAAGTATGTGTGTGTGTTTGTATGCACATACACACTGTATGTATACAAGTTTCCCTCGTTTTATGTGAGTTCTGTATGTGCAAATTCTCTCTTATGCAATGACCCTTTTTATACCAAAAATTTGTTATATGCAAGGTAAATTCACTCTTGTGCAATCAGTGTGGTGAAAGCCTGCAGTCAGCTGCTTTGTGCAGTGCATTGTGGGAGTGATGTGCAACAAAATATAGTCTCCTGTGTGGATCTGTGCTCCTTGCTCGTCTGCAACACATATTTCTGTAGTTGCCATCCCCATTATGATAGTGCCCTGTGGTTGTGTGTATTGTATGCTGTTGGTGAGTACCAAAATTGTCTTGTAAAAATGGTAGAAATAGGTCTGGGGGTCAGCACAGTCAAAATCTTGGAACGTATCCCTATTTGTTCCATTGTAAAGTGGGTTCCCGTTATGCAAATTTGAGTTATGCTCCATTTTCCAGGAACACATGTGCAGCATAAAGTGAGGGAAAACTGTATATACCTGTATTTCTTCTTGGGGTGATTATTACCTGGGTCATGGTCCATTGCTGAATAGTCAATGAAAGAGGTCAGGGATAAAATGAGAAATTGGAAATCTGTACAGAAGCTTCAGATGCTTCTTTAGTTAGAACAGAGAAGAATGGAGTTGTGAAGTTTCATAGCTGAACCGGGAGGAGTGGGAACTTGGATGCCTGAGTGCTGTCCCTGGCTCCAGGATGGGAAAAAGAGGGTATATCTCTCACATGCTAATCATTGTGATTCAGACTGGGCTGCCAGAGGGAGCAGAGCATCTGTGAGGAGGATGTAATAACATGCTCAGTGCCACAAAAAAGGATGAGGGGTGTTCAGGAAGCAAACCCAGCTTCTGCCTTCCCAAACCCGATAGGAGGCATATCCTTCTAACCTAGGTCTCCCCCTTCCCTCCCCACCAAGACTGCTCAGATCCAAAGACAACAGATTTAAGCCTGTAATTCCTTTTTTGGCTTAGCCAGAAATGAACTGGGCAAGAAACTCTGTGCCAAAAACATGCCACCTCCCTTGCTTAGAGATTGTCTGGCTGTGGAAGGCATCCAGAGATTCAGAAGCGGCTTTAATTTTATTAATTTCCCTGCAGAGAATCACAGAGTTGCAGCAAAGCCAGGCTGGCAGGGCCCTCATGGAATCATAGATAAGTCAGGCTGAAGGAGACCTCCAGAGGCCAAGTCCAACCCCCTGACTGAGGCAGGATCAGCCCTAACCAAAACATCCCAGAAAAATTCATTTTTCAACCTCTTTGTAAAACTACCATCCATCCTGGCACAGCACCAGACATCACATCCAAATCTGCCACAAGTAAGCAGGGGGACCACAGTGGCCAATGTCCTGCTGCTGTAAAAGTTATTAATATACTCTCAAGCGATCCCAGGTAGAGGCTGTGACCCCTGCTAGAAGAAAGCAACCCCCTCCCCCAAGTCCATACCAATTTAACCAGGGGATCAAATTCCTTTCTTCCAAATGTGGTGTTGGTCTGACCCTAAGCAGAGGAGCAAGACCCTCTAGCCAGGACCCTACAGGTTTGAGTCCCAGCAGGAGCATTGGCACAGCTCAGTCACATCTCAAGTGGTCCCAGGTTTTGTCCAGCAACCACTACTGCTCCAAACTCTGCCTGTGGTTATGAGTTTATTCAGGTTCAGAAGGAGAAGGGGGGTGTTCAATGAAAGCACATTTAATCAGCCAGAGCAGGAGAACATTAAGTAATGAGATGCGATAATGGGCTGTTTCCAATCTCTGGCCGTGCTCATCTGCTCCCACAAGTCTCTTGGGCCCTGGGATTACGATGAGGTTGTGTCTGAAAAGGTAGCCCCTGAGGGCTGGTGTCTGCATCTGAAGAAGGATATTGGGGAAGAAAATAAGCAGGAAGGTAGAATGGGAGAATTAGGAAAGGTCCAAAGAAAGGCAGATTCATTAAACAAAATCTCACCATTTTGCATGTCTTGCCAACACCTCCAATGCTTCACTAAAAGTGATTTCCACACCTGAGCTAGGGAGCTGAGTTAATGTTTCCACCCATGAGTTTGTGTTTCTAGTTTGAGTTAAAAACTAGGTTGTGAATGGAAGCTATGTTACTAGGAGAAGCAAACAGCTAGCAGCGTTGCAGAAGTAAGACTAGCATAGAAATGCCACTATTGCTGCCAAGTAGTTGGCTTTAAACTTTGGCTGGATGAGGAATCAAGGGAAGGTGGGGTGTGACTGCACCCATGGCCCTTCCCAGAATCCTCCCCTGCTAGGGACCCACGTTCCCTCTGCCACATGCCAGGACTGGGGCCTGAACCCCACACTAGCTCCACCTTCACCTACATGCCAGGATCAGGCCCTGTGCTGCCCTGCACTCCTAATCTACTGCACAGGGCCATGCCCTGTGGGGCTCTCCATGTACCCATGGGCTGGATGACCTGGTATGGAGGGCTTGATTTGGCCCACAAGCCCTGGGTTAGACAATGGATGTGTTTGGGGTCTTTTGAATAGGGTGAAGGTTGCTAGGTCACCTTGAGTATACTTTGGTTGCTGTATGGATTGGGAGAGAATTCTACCCCACCCCCTGTTGCTGCTATATGTCAGAATGTTTTGAAGCCTTCCTCAGGGTCATTGGGTATTGGCTGCAGCCCAGGCTGGGGATGGTGATGGTGATTCTGTCTGCTAACTGCTTCTGGTCTCCCTGCTTATATTTCACAGCCTTAGAGATTTTAGCTCTTTTCTCAGAATCTTGGATCTACCCTTGGAGACCAGTTTTCAGCAGCAGTTAGGCTTTCAGCTTGAGTTAAGCAGGAAAGGGAGGACAAGTAAGCCAAAGACGAAGCTCTGTCCCTGCTTTATGTACATCTAACTCAGGAAAATATTTTTCTTCATTTTTCTTTTAAAAAACAATGTGCCTTGCATTTTGGGTGTGTCATACATGAGACAATATGGCATCTCTATAGAGGGCCCCATCCTGCCATGCCTGTATGGTTCATAGTTCTATCTCCTGCATGGTCAGTGATGCTGGGAAAGCAGTCTTTCTGACTCTCTTCTCTTCTCCCATTGCAGCTTCCAGCTTTGGGAGATCTAGGATGTTCTAATTCAGAGACTGCCCCCTGACCTCCATGCTGTAATGTCTCATTTATAATGTCAGACAAGGTTCTTTGGATAAATCTGATATCTTTTATCAGACCAACTCAAATAGTTTGAAAAATTCTTCTTAGCAAGCTTTCAGGCACAAACACCCTTCATCAGGCTGAGGAAGCGTGACCATCTGTAGATGTTTCCTCAGCCTGACAAAGGGTTTATAATGTGCCCTTTCCTCCACAAAAAATTCAGTCACTGGAAGTCAGGCTGTGCATTATAATCAAGGAAATGTGGTAAATGTCACTTCTGCTGCTTAGGCCTCTACTGGGGGTGGAGGGGAATGAAAGTAAAGTGAAAAATATGTTAACAACTTTTGCCACAGCAGGATGTTGACCATGGTTGTTCCCTCTGCTTTACTGGTGACAGCTTCAGGTGCGATGTGTTGGGGTTGTGTCAGGGTCAAAACTGGCTTTGTATAGAATGGTTCAGATAGGGATAATATTGCCTCTGGGTGAGTGTTGGACTAGATCAGCGTTTCTCAACCTGTGGGTTGCAACCCAAAAGTGGATCACAAGAATATATGAGAAGGTTGCGAACAATCTTTAAAAATGGATTCTCCTTTAAAGAAGAAAAACATGGGGAAACTGTTTTTTTCCCTTGCAGGCTATCAGAGTTCCAGCCTGTTAGGGGCTGCTTGGGGGCTACCCCTTACCCCGTGCACTGGGTGGGGCTTGGACCTGGGCATAGGGAACAGCAGGTAGGGTGTGAGTGGCACTGGGTCAGGACTGGTCATCCATGTTTGCAAATGGATCCTGGTACAAAAAAGGTTGAGAACCACAGGACTAGATAACTTCAAAAGGTCCCTTCCAGCCCAACTTCTCTATGATTCTGAGTGCTACACACAGGGTTGCCTAGCTGCTGGCTGTGGGATCTCTCTTTTTCCTCCTCCAGGCAAGGGAAGATCCTTTCTTTTCCTCATTCCACCTTTCAGAAACTAGATGCTTGTTTCCTTGGGGTTGGAGCAGAGGCATGTTGTGTATTTCCTCCATACAGTAAGGAGGGAGTTGGGGCGGGGATGGGGGGGGGTGTATTATGTGCTGGAAAGTGTGGTAAACAGGGAGTTAGGGGTCAAGTTGCATGCTATAAAGTACAATAAGTAGAGAACTGGGTACATGTTTTGTGTGAAAATATGGTAAACAGGGAGTTGGTGGGGATAGAGTGTAGGGGGTGGATAGATCAACAGATAAGAATGTGGGGTGAATATATGGACAAATAAGAGTGAGGGTGGACAGAAGGAGAGATAAATGGATAGAGAGTGTGTAGTGAGCAGATTGAGAGATGGATGGAGTGTGGAATAGATGAAGAGATGGGTAGATGGAGTGCAGCATGGATAAATGGAGAGATAGTATGGGGTGGATAGTCAGAGAAATGGATACAGAGTGTGGGGTGGATAGATGGAGGGATGGATGGATAGAGTGTGGTTTAGATAGACAGACAGACAGGTCTGCTTAGTTTAGAAAAATAACACTTGAGGGGGGACATGATGAGGGTTTCCAAAATACTAAATAGCAAAGAGGAAGTCAGTAGGGATTTGTTATGGACTGTCCCTCACCAGACAAGAGCAATGGTTCACCACATGAAGCTAGCAGGTTGTCAGTTTAAAACTAACGCAAGGCAGTTCTCTTTCCTTCAGCGTGTCATTAAAAGGGTAGAGTTCGTTGCTACCAGATGTGGTGGAAGCTGAGAGTTTAGCCAGTCACCAAGGGGCTAGACAGTAGGTACTGAGCAGGGGAGTGAGGGGTGCAGCCTCTGCATCAGAATTCCCCAGACTTTCAATACTGGAGGCTGCAAGTAAGAAAGGAACAGGGGAAAAAACCCTCATCAGACCCAGCTCACTTTCTTTCTCAGCATCTGCTCTCTGCGGCCATATGACGCAGGAGACAGGGCAAGATGGACCTAGGGTCTGACCCAGTCAGTGGCAGTCCATATGTTCTTATGAGTTGCCGGGGGTGGTGGTGGGGGTGGGGGGGGATTGTGCGCTAGAAGGTACGGTAAGCAGGGGTTTGCAAAGCTGGAATTGGGGGCTAAGCTGGAGGGAGATGGGTGGGTTGTGGCTTTATAATGAGTTTCTTATATAGAGCCCCCACCCCAACCTGGAGATCATTTTGCAGTCTCAGTGGCTTTCACCTCCTGGAAACAAATCTTCTTTTCTGCCTCCTCCTCCTCTTCCTCCCCCACCCCTCTTCCCCACCCCTCTTCCCCCTCCTCCGCAGGTTGCCATGGGGACGCTCCAGTAGGAAACCAATGCTGCTAACATCACGATGCACCCGGCATTGTGAAGGGAAAACTGAGCAAACACCCTCCCCTGGGTTCCCTGGAGGGGCCCACATGGTTAGTCATGGCCACAGACTCCGGCGCAGAAGAGCCTGAGAAGCCCCAAAGAGGTGTCTCCTTGGAAGGCGACATCCTCATGGCAGAGACCACTTTGACCATGGAGGACAAGGAGCCTGCCCACTCCCTAGCTTCTGGTGGGGGCCCTATGGAAAGGAAGCGCTTCTTTCGCAAGAGTGTGGAGATCACGGAGGAACGAGACCAGTTGGGGCCAGGTGCCCAGCCAGAAGAACATTTCTCCACTGGCCTTCTCCCAGCTGGACAGGATGCCAAGAGTGAGCCAGGCCCCAAAGCTGCTTCAGAGCCCCCTAAGGAGAAGACCAAAAAGGAGATTGAGGAGGAGGCAGAGATGAAAGCTGTGGCCACCTCCCCTGGTGGCCGGTTCCTCAAGTTCGACATTGAGCTGGGCCGCGGGGCTTTCAAGACAGTCTTCAAAGGGCTGGACACAGAGACGTGGGTGGAAGTGGCATGGTGCGAACTTCAGGTGTGTGCCTTGCTCTATGGGGCAGGTGTGGGAGGTGGGCGGGGGACAGTGTTGAACACACGCTTCCTTTAAAAACTCCAGCTCCCGGCTAACAGATTTTGGCAGGGAGAGGTAGAAAGGCCAGAGATGAGACCTCTTGGCTGTGTGGTATGTCTGCACTTGGTATGGGGGCTGGCCATGGCTGGAGACACAAGATATGGAGCTTCTACACCCTCCATGTCTTACCACCACTACCTGCTGTGCCCTTATTGACAAACGAAAAACTCAAGAGCCTCATGGATTGTATTAACAGGAGCAAATCAAAGGCATGGATTCTCCTGTTCTGTTTGGCATTGGTGTCCCATGTCCAGTCTCGGGCCCTGCACATCAGGAAGGAGGTGGACATGTTGGAAAGAGTCCAGTGCAGACAGACCCAAATGATGAGGAGCCTGGGAAGTAGGATTGATTCATAGATTGTAGAGTCGGAAGGGACCCCGAAGGATCATCATGTCTGACCCCCTGCCGCAGGCAGGAAAAGGACCAAGATCAGATGACCCCAGCCAGGTGCCTATCTAGCTTCCTCTTGAAGACCTCCAAGTTGGGTGATTACTACCACCTCTCTTGGCAGCCTGTTCCAGCTTCTGGCCACCCTCTGACCCTGATGGGGACAGGCTGAATGATCTTGGGGGATTGAGTCTGGAGAAGTGATGTTGGAATGGGGATTGCATTACAGCCTTCTTGAAGGCCAGTGCCAGAGAGGATGGAGATGATTTAGGGGTCTGGGAAGTAGGACTGATGAGAACAGGCTGGAAGAGCTCAAGGGGTTGAGTCTGGAGAAGAGAAGCTGGGGGGGGAGGTTAGATCACCACCTTCTCATCCCTGAAGGATGATGACAGAAAAGATGGAGATGGGCTTTTATCTGTGGCCATGGGGGACAGGACTAGGAGCAGTGGCTTCAAGCTGCGGCATGGCAAACTGAGGTTGGAAATGAGGAGGAACTTGCTGCCTCTGAGGGAGGTAAAGCATTGGAACAGGTTGTAGAATCTCCATAGAGAAATGGTGGAATCTCCATCCCTGGAGATGTCCAAGAGTAGGTTGGGTGGTGTAACAAGATCCTACTCCAGGGGTGTCCCTGATGCCCCTGGAGCCCCCTCAGACCTTGTCAGCTTCACTCGCTTTTGGCCAATCTCCCTTTCCACTTTCCTGCCATGCCTTGTATTCATCTTTTTGAAAAAGACAGGCTGCCCCAGGGTTTCTCATGCTTGATCTTACACTCCTCACCTCACATTGTCTCTGCTCTCCACCTGAAGGGCTAACTATATGGGCTCTGTCCTCCCCAGTACCTATGCCTCACAGATGTCACACATACTAATTGGATTATAACTGCCCCTACAGGCTCTTGGCTCCATTTGTTCTTATGCCAGCCCCTCTATGAGCCACTCTGGGCCCTTCAATCTCCAGCTGTGGCCCCCCCTGGCTTTCGGTCCTTCTCCTTAGATCCTGGCTTCGCTCCTAGGCCAGTTGAGACCCATGGGCTCTCTAGCCCTGCCAGTCTCTGGCTGTGGTCCTCCTTGACTTTTGGCCTTTCCTGAGCTCTGGCCCCACTTCTAGGCCAGTGAGACATATGGGCACCCTGGCCCTACCTACTCCCTGGGCCCTCTGCTCTCTTTTTGAGCCCTCTGGCTTATCTTTTCTGGGCTAGCTGGGACCTCCTTACCTCCACATAGTCCCTTCCACAAACCACTAGCTGTTTCCCAGCCCTAAGGCTACATGCTGGTGGTTCTGCTGGGCCTAAGGCCACACACCCATGGATGTAGTTGGTGTGAGCCAGAGTCGCAGCCTGCTCAGGAGCATCTTCCCTGTCAGCTGCTAGGGTAAGATTGCCCATCTACCTAAGGCCCTGAATTTATATATACCTCAAGTGCAGCCCCTTCCTACAGGTGTCTTCCTTGATTATTACCTGAGCTTTTTCTAGATCATTCTCTCCTCTTAAACTGACAGGCACGCTAAGTGCCCTGTCACAGGTGGACACTGGACTGGGATGGTTTAGTCACGGATGATCCTGCCTGGAGCCAGGGGGCTGGGGTTGAGGTGATCTCCTAAGACCCCTTCCAGCCCAACATCCTCATGATGCCTTCTCAGATCATAGGACTATGAGAAAGCAGGAAGGGGATGACAGGACAGAGATGGGTTTTTCTCTTTGGCCATGGGGGACAGGACTAGGAGCAGTGTCCTCAAACTGTAGCAAGGGAACTGAGGCTGGGGATGAGGAGGAACTTGCTGCCTCTGAAGGAGGTTGAGCATGAGAACAAGCTGCCTGGAGACATGGTGGAGTCTCCATCCTTGGAGAAGTGCAAAGGCAGGTTGGACAGACTCTCTGACAGCTCAAGGAGCTGCTACATCAGATGCAGGTGTCTTCTCAAGGCTCAGCCCACACTAATGGCTCCGCAGAAGGCTGGGAGACCCCACAGAGTCAGGTGTCTTATATTCTGGGGTGTGTTGTATACTAGAAAATACAGTCATTTCATGGTCTGTGCTCAGAGAACATTTCCTTCCCATAAGAGATATCAAAGTGCCTGTAACAGGTCCCAATAGATTTATGTTGCTTGGTAAAGAAAAGGCATTTGATAATCATAGAGAAATCATAGTGACATCAGGCTGGAAGGGATCTCCAGAGGTCACCTCTAGTTCAACCCCATGCTCAAGGCAATCCAAACCATCAAGACAAATCAGTCATCTAAACTCTTCATAAAACTACTGTCAAACCCTGACATAAGACATGACAACCAAAACTGCCACAGGGAAAGCAGGGGGACCATGGTAGCTAACATTTTGCTTCTGTCAAAGGTTGTTAATATATGCTCCACAGATCACAGGTAGAGGCCATGCCCCCACTACAGAGGAATGCAACACCCATCCCCCTTCCCAGTTCATACCAATCTAACCAGGGGATAAAAGTCCTTCCTGCTCCCAAATGTGACATCAGTCTGACCCAGAGGGCAAGACTCTCTAGCTGGGATACTCGGGGCTTGAGTTCCAACAGGAGCATTGGATCAGCCCAGTTACCATCCTCAACCTGGGTTGCAGCCAACAACCAGTGCCTCTGAAGGAGGCTTAAAAACACCCGTAGCAGCAAGAGCAGGCAACCAGCAAAGCCTAGAAGCCTGGAAAATCCCCATAGTAGAATATAGGCTTCACGATACTTAGATCATCCCTGACTGGTGGCTGTCCAACCTCTTCTTGAACCCCTCCAGTGTGGCAAGTCCACAACTTCCCTGGGCATCTATTCTACTACCTCACTAGTCTGGTAGCTGGGCCATGAAAGATTGTCTTTTCCTTTTTTTTTTTGCTTAATTTTGACTCGGCCATGCAAGGAGCCTTGTAACCTACACGAGGAAGGATCTGTACTAGATTTAATCCCCTGATAAATACTTTCAGCCCTTTGTCCATACTCCTTCCTGGTTCTCATTGTCTTTCCCACTAGAAGTACAGGTGAAAACAAAAAGATGATAATCCTGACCCTTTGCCTTTTGGCTACTTTCTCAGCCATCAGCTCATTTAAGTGTCTCCATGTTTACTTTGGTTTATTGATGAGAGAGAGATTACATGGTGCATTCTCAAAGTGACCTGCAAGAAAAACTGGCTTTCTTTTATAGAAGAACCATTCAGCCCTTGATCAAACTTCCTTGCAAGGGAGTCAGGCTGGTTCTGAATTGGCTGTTGATACAAAGAACATCCTGGGTACAGGAACTCTCTAGCAAGTGGAGAAGAGGACAGGATGGTCTTGTGACACATTGAGGAGTGCTCTCCGGCTCCAGACGCCCTTTGTTAGCCCCAAGGCCCTCCTCAGAAAATGCCAACTCTTTACTTTCACTCTTTGGTTGACGAAGAAAATACAATAAGGGTAATACTTCAGTTGCAAAAAACTCAGAAGGGCCCAATGGGCCAGGTTAGTTTTGACAGGAGGAGAAGCTTAGGAGAAAAAGATGAAAGAACTAGAATTATTTAATCTGGAGGAGAGAAAACCAAGGGGGTAGGATTTGATCACAGTCATCCAATCCCTGAAGGGCTATGCCAGAGAGGCTAGAGAGGATTTAAAGCAGGGTTTGTCAACCAGGACTTGGGAAGGCCCTAGGGGGTATGTGCAGGTGGGTGGGGATGGAGTGCCGCCACCCACCACCCTGTGCTGCCACCTCCCAGGCGCAGAGCTGGGGGGGGCGAGGCCAGTGGCGCCCCTTTGCAGGCTGCACAGGTGCTGCCTGGCCGGCTGGATTTTAGGAAAGAGAAGCTCACATGCAGCAGCTGCCACTGCCACCCACCACCCCATGCTGCCACCATTCCACATCCAGCCATGTACCACCCCCCACTCCCCACACCTCTCTGTGTCTGGCCAGCAGGGGTACACTTATTAAAAAAGGATGACAACCCCTGATTTAGAGGCCTGGGAAGTAAGACTGATGAGGACAGGCTAGAAATGCTCAGGGAATGGAATCTGGAGAAGAGAAGATGGAGGGAGGATTGAACTACAGCCTTTCCATCCCTGAAGGGTGATGACTGGTTTCATTCCCAGTCCCTCTATGGCTGCAGGGAACAGGACTAGGAGCAACAGCCTCAAGCAGGGAGAGCTGGAGATGAGGAAAAACTTGCTGACTGTGTGTGGTCAAACATTGGATCCAGTTGTGGCGCTGTGGTGTCTCCATCCCTGGAGATGTCCAAGAGCAGGTTGGATAGACACTGGGTTGGGATGGTTTAGATGGAGACAATTTTGCCTGGAGCAGGGGGTGGGATCAAGGTGAACTCATGAGGCCCTTTCCAGCACAACATCCCTAGGATCCCATCTTGAACTGTATGATTATAGGAAAGCATAAAGGGCAATAACTGAGAGAATGGAAATGGGCTTTTCTCTGTGGCTGTGAGGGGCAGGACTAGGAGCAGTGGCCTCAAGCTGCAGCAGAGAAAACTAAGGCTGCAGATAAGGAGGAACTTGCTTCCTCTGAAGGAGGTCAAGAATAGGAACAGGCTGCCCAGAGTTGCAGTGGAGTCTCCATCTCTGGAGAAGTCCAAGAGCAAGTTGGACAAACTCTAGGCTGAGATGGTTTTTGTCAGGCATCCTGCCTGGAACAGAGGGCTGAGGTCAGTGTGACCTCATGAGGTGTATTCCAGCCCACCATTCCGATAAACCTATGATCTGTCCATATATGTAGGCAAAGTAGCTGTGGGGCCTAGATTTTAAACTGGAAGTGCCAGATTTCTGTAGGAAGATGCCTCTTTATCCCAGTAACTTCTCAGAGGTCTGTTGAAATGCCTCAGTATTTTTGTCTTTATTTCTTTGCTCAATGGGTATTTTTTTTAATGATCATGGAATGTTTTTTCAAAACTGATCTCTATCCCGCCATGGGTATATCTAGGATGTTAGAAAAGGGGCAGTAAGTGGTATCATCACATACAACACAACATACATGTTTCAAAGAAATCTTAGAGATATGGAGCTGGAAGGGACCTCCAAAGGTCACATCTAGTCCAACACCCTGCCTGAGGCAGGATCATCCCTATTCAAACCATCCCCGACACATCAGTCATCTAACCTCATGATCAAGTGACTGTCTACCCTGATATAACATCAGATATCATACCCCAACCTGCCCCAGGGAAAGCAGAACCATGACAGCTAGTGATCTGCTCCTAATAAAGGTTGTTATTTAAGTTCAAGAGATCCCAGTTAGAGGCCGTGCCCACTATTACACAGGAAGGCAGAACACCCCTGCCCCTCCCCGCCCTCCTTAGTTCGTACCATCTGACCAGGGGGTAATATTCCTTCCTGACCCTAAATGGGGGGGGGGGGGGGGGGGGAGGGGGCGTTAAGCCTCTGTCAGAGGCATTGAGTGTCAACTGAAGCCCAGGCTCGGGATGGTGACTGGGCTGTGCCAATGCTCCTGCTGGGACTCAAACCTTGAGGCTCCTGGCTAAAGGTTCTTGTCCCCCTGCTCAGGGTCCAACTGATGCCGCATTTGGGGTCAGGAAAGAACTTGACCCCCCTGGGCAAATTGATATGGACTCATGGGGCTTGGCTTCCTTGGTGGTGGGGGTATGACTCTACCTGGGATCTCTGGAACATATACTAACAACCATTTACAGCAGCAGGATGTTTGCTGTGGTCCCACCTCTCTGTGGCAGGGTTGGGTGTGATGTCTGGTATTGTGGCAGGATGGACAGTAGTTTTATGAAGAGTTTGGAGAGTGGATTTGTCTGGGCTCATTTGGACAGGGATGGTCCTGCCTCAAGCTGGGTTTTGGACTAGATGTGACCTCTGGAGGTTCCTTCCAGCATTATTTTAAGCCACAAAGATGCAAATAAAGCCTCAGTTTTTAATGGCATGGGTGACTGAAAACAGGTTCCCAATAGAAAAGGTGGATATTTTCCCCCATCTCATGATGGCTTTAGGTCAAGGCTGCATGCTTTGGTAGAAGACGCTTGAGCTGAACACAACCTGAGAGATATTCACTGGCCTGCTCCAGCTAGCAGGGGTGTTAATCCCTGGCCCACAGGTGCCATTGGTCTGACTTTGAGTAGAGAGGCAAGACCCTTAGCCAGAAACCTCCTGGGTTGGAGTCCCAGCATGAGCATTGACACAGCCCAGTCACCATCCCCAGCCTGGACTGCAGCCAACACTCAATTCCTCTGAGGGAGACTTAAACACACCCCAATACATGTAGCAGAAAGGTGGGGAGGAGGGGAAAGCCCAGAACCCTAGGAAATCGCCATAGTAGAATTTAGGCATCACTCTGTCTAAATTATTCCTGACCCATGGCTGTCCATCCTCTTCTTGAGCACTTCCGTGGATGGAAAGTCCACAACTTCCCTGGGCATCTATTCCACTGCTTCACTGTTCTAACTAACCAGCCTTATGCAGGATTCCACCCCTCGCATCTTCCAGTTGGTACAATACTGTGACTGTTCTCCCCTCTCCAGGACAGGAAGCTGACCAAAGCCGAACAGCAGAGGTTCAAGGAAGAAGCAGAGATGTTGAAAGGCTTGCAACACCCCAATATTGTCCGCTTCTATGACTCATGGGAGTCCACAGTGAAGGGGAAGAAGTGCATCGTCTTGGTCACTGAGCTTATGACATCTGGGACACTGAAGACGTGAGTCCCTCCCCCTCCCTCTTCACCCCCATTCTTTCTCCCCCACTCCAGGTGTAGTTGAGCTAGTGGTTTTCTTTTGATGTTAACCTACCCTTGCTCTTTTGATCCAACCCAGGGGCCTCACAAGCTTGTTCCCATAGCATCCAGCCAGCCCAGATGTCCTGGGACAGTCCTTGATTTCAGGGCAATATTTAGGGTTGCCAGCACAATAATTTTTATTTATTATTTTTTTCACTGACAGTCCGCAAACATTTTTACTGACCTTTTTTCTTTTTACTGTCAGGATACTCTGGATACCAAAAGTTTAGCTTTAATCAGCCATGGAGGCCAGTAGTAAACAAAGCGATGACTGCAAGATATAGGGCTCTACTCTCAAGTCCAAGGTAGAAAATCAGGGGTAAAACCACATGGGTAAAAGTTACCTTGGTATATAAGTGTGGTGTGGAATAACAGTTTGCCCAAGGCAGGCAGAGTATGACAGCATCCCTTGTTAGGCTCAAGGCACTCTCAGAAAATGCCAGGTCTTAATAACCAATTAATGCAACCTAGGGAAAAAAATAAAGCGTCTTGCAAAGCACCTAGAAAACCCACAGCAGGTCAGGATGTTTTTTAACACTCTGGATTCCTATTTGAAATCCCTGGGCTCATTTTGTGAGTTCTGTATGCATCCCTACCAGTGATGACATCATGTGGCGCCCCCACAGCACCTCTGAAAAGATCTTGGGACACCCCAGTATGCCACAGCATCCTGCTTGAGACACATGGGGCTAGGAAATATGCTCCCACCACCTAGTGGCAAAGTGGAGCAGCAGCTGCACATGCCATATTTTCTGGCATACAAATATGCCACCCATGGGCAGATCTATGGTTTTAAAAAGGTGAGGTGTTGGGATGGCATGGCTCATCACATACAACACAACATGTATGTTTCTCCACTTAAAGAGAAACTAGAAACTTTACTAATATGTTAGCGGGGCTTTCATTACATTATTCAGTTTAAGATCCAAGCAAAAAGCAATAGAATTATTGGAATATGTACTGATTTTCTAGATTATTCTCGCCTAGGTTGCTGTGTTTTTTAAACTTTATATATAGTCAAAGGCTAGTAGTGTCATTAGTCCTGTGGGGTATAGTTTTAAAGGATACAGCCTCTGAATCAGAACTTCCAAGACCTTAAATGCTAGAGGCTGTGAGTGAGAAAGGAACAGTGGAAAGAACCCTGGTCAGACCCAGTTCAGCATCCACTCTCTGCCACTGTGCAAGATGGGAGACTGGGCAAGGTGGACCTATGGTCTGATCCAGTCAGTGTCATTTCTTATGTTATCCTCTTAACTATTGGAATATGCATGGATTTGCTAGATTATACATTAAATTTAAAAACCGCAAATTAGGCAAAAATAGTCAAAAGATAGCACATTATTAGTCCTGTAGTCATTATAGATAAATGCACATCTCTTACTCAGATTGAATGTTTTGACAGGGATGATAGGGATAATCTTACATCAGGCACAAGGTTGGAATAGGTGTGACCTCTGGAAGTCCATTCCAGCCCAAGTTCTGTATGCTTATATGGCAGCGCCTCCAATACTTTACTGTCAGTCATGTCCACACTGAGTTAATAGGACCACATCTGAGTTAATGCTTTTTGCTAGAGCTAAAAACCGTCTCAAGAGCTTAGAAACAGAAGAGAGACATTACTGGGAGTGACTAACAGAACAACATGGCAGAGGAAAGGATAGCTTGACTAGTAGAACATCAGGTTTCTTTCAAAGGAGAGAGGATTGTTCACATCTGTGGAGTGAAGAGATTAGCAAGAATCAGGGAGATATCAATGAGCCATAGACATCATAGAGAGGTAGGGCTGGAAGGGACCTCCAGAGGTCACATCTAGTCCAAGACCCTGCCTGAGGAAGGACTATCCCTACCCAAACCATCCCAGACAAACCCGTCATCTAGACTCTTCATAGAACTATTGTCAATCCTGAAAAAAAACCTAAACTTTGTGCCTGAACCTGCTACAGGAAAAACAGAGGAACCACAGCAGCCAATTTCCTATCACTGTAATGGTTGTTAATGTACAGTCCAGATATCCCAGGTAGAGGCTGTGCCCTCTGCTACAAAGGAAGGCACCCCCCCCCCCCCCCCCCCCCCAGTCCATACCAATCTGACCATGGGGTAAAATTCCCTCCTGAATCCAAAAGCAACATCAGTCTGACCCTGAGAAGAGGGGCCAGACCCTCTAGCCAGAAACCTCCAGGTTTGAGTCCCAGCAGCAGCATTGGCACAGCCCAGTTGCCATCCACAGCCTGGGCAGCAGCCAACTTCCAATGCCTCTGAGAGAAGCTTACTTTGACACATAGCAGAAAGATGTGGGGGAGGGGGCAACCAACAAAGCCCAGAAGCCTGGGAAATCCCCACAGTAAAATACAGGTATAGCGATACCTAGATCGTCCCTGACCACTGGCAATCCAACCTTTTCTTGAGTACTTCCAATGATGGAGGGCCTACAAGTTCCCTGGGCATCTATTCTATGGTCTCCCAGTTCTAACAATTGGCTTCAATTGGCTACTTCAGCTACTGCCTGAATAGAAATGCCACTGCCTCTCCTAGGCAGTTGGTTTTAATTCAGCAGAAATTAAAGTGGGCGGGGCGGTTGGCAACTGCACCCCCCTGAGTCTGACCCTGGTGCTGCCTTTCTTGTCCTCACGCTCGCAGGTACTTGAAGCGCTTCAAAGTGATGAAGCCCAAGGTCCTGAGGAGCTGGTGCCGGCAGATCCTGAAAGGGCTTCACTTCTTGCACACCCGCACACCCCCCATCATTCATCGGGACCTCAAGTGTGACAACATCTTCATTACAGGCCCCACAGGCTCGGTGAAGATTGGGGACCTGGGGTTGGCCACCCTGATGCGCACGTCTTTTGCCAAGAGTGTTATTGGTAGGTGGAGATGCAAATTCCTGGCATTGATGATGGGTGGGGGGGCCGATGGCAGATGACATCATGTGGGCAATAACACGGAAGGTCCTGCACCTAGGACAGAACAGTCCCATGTACCAGTACAGGCTGGGGCTAACTGGCTAGGCAGCAGCTCTGCAGAATAGGACCTGGAGGTTTCAGTGGACAATAAGCTGAATATGAGCCAACAGTGTGCCATTGTTACCAAGAAGGCGAACAGCAGACTGGGCTGCATTGGTAGGAGTGTTGCCAGCAGAGCAAGGGAAATAATTCTTCCCCTCTAGTCAGCACTAGTGAGGCTACATCTGGAGTACTGTGTCCAGTTTTGGGACCCCACTACAGAATGGATATGGACAAGTTGGAGAGAGTCCAGCAGAGGGCAACAAAAATGGTTAGGGGGCTGGGGCACATGACTTCTGAGGAGAGACTGAGGGAACTGGGCTTACTTAGTCTGGAGAAGAGAAGACAGAACAAGAAGCAATAGTCTCAAGTTGCAGCAAGGGAAGTTCGGGTTAGATATTAGGAAGAACTTTCTCACTAGGAGGGTGATAAAACCTTGTAGGGAGACAGTTAGATGGGCCAAAGCTACCATGGAGCTGAGGATGGCATCCCAAGTAAAGGATAATAAGAAATTGTTTTTTAGATATATAGGGAGTAAAAGGAAGGCCCAGGGAGGAATAGGACCCCTACTAAATGGGCAGAAGCAATTGGTGATGGACAGGGGGGACAAGGCTGAACTCCTCAACGAGTTGTTTGCCTCAGTGTTCCTAAGAGAAGGGCAAGACAAGTCTCTCACTGGGATTGTAGAGAGGCAGCAGCAAGGCGCCAGACTACCATGCGTAGACCCTGAGATGGTGCAGAGTCACTTGGAAGAACTGGATGCCTTTAAGTCAGCAGGCCCGGATGAGCTCCATCCGAGGGTAGTGAAGGCACTGGCCGACGTTGTTGTACAGCCACTGGCGGGAATATTTGAACGCTCGTGGTTCACGGGCCAAGTCCCGGAGGACTGGAAAAGGGCCAATGTGGTCCCCATTTTTAAGAAGGGGAGGAAGGAGGACCCGGGCAACTATAGGCCAGTCAGTCTCACCTCCATCCTTGGCAAAGTCTTTGAAAAAATTATCAAGGCTCACATTTGCGAGAGCCCGGCAGGACAAATTATGCTGAGGGGAAACCAGCATGGGTTTGTAGCAGGCGGATCATGCCTGACTAATCTAGTCTCTTTTTATGACCAGGTTACGAAACGCCTGGACACAGGAGTAGGGGTGGATGTCGTATACTTAGACTTCAGGAAGGCCTTCGATATGGTATCCCACCCCATACTGGTGAACAAGTTAAGAGGCTGTGACTTGGATGACCACACAGTCCGGTGGGTGGTGAATTGGCTAGAGGGTCGCACCCAGAGAGTCGTGGTGGATGGGTCGGTTTCGACCTGGAAGGGTGTGGGCAGTGGGGTCCCACAGGGCTCGGTCCTTGGACCGATACTCTTTAATGTCTTCATCAGCGACTTGGACGAGGGAGTGAAGTGTACTCTGTCCAAGTTTGTGGATGACACAAAGCTATGGGGAGAAGTGGACACGCCGGAGGGCAGGGAACAGCTGGAAGCAGACCTGGACAGGTTGGACAAGTGGGCAGAAAACAACAGAATGCAGTTCAACAAGGAGAAATGCAAAGTGCTGCACCTAGGGAGGAAAAGTGTCCAGCATACCTACTGTCTAGGAAATGACCTGCTGGGTGGCACGGAAGTGGAAAGGGATCTTGGAGTCCTAGTGGACTCCAAGATGAACATGAGTCGGCAGTGTGACGAAGCCATCAGAAAAGCTAATGGCACTTTATCATGCATCAGCAGATGCATGACGAATAGATCCAAAGAGGTGATACTTCCCCTCTATCGGGCGCTGGTCAGACTGCAGTTGGAGTACTGCCTGCAATTCTGGGTGCCGCACTTCAAGAGGGATGCGGATAACCTGGAGAGGGTCCAGAGAAGGGCCACTCATATGGTTAAGGGCTTGCAGACCAAGCCCTACGAGGAGAGACTAGAGAGCCTGGACCTTTTCAGACTCCGCAAGAGAAGGTTGAGAGGCAACCTTGTGGCTGCCTATAAGTTCATCACGGGGGCAAAGAAGGGAATTGGTGAGGTTTTATTCACCAAGGCGCCCCCGGGGGTTACAAGAAATAATGGCCACAAGCTAGCAGAGAGCAGATTTAGACTGGACATTAGGAAGAACTTCTTCACAGTTAGAGTGGCCAAGGTCTGGAATGGGCTCCCAAGGGGGGTGGTGCTCTCCCCTACCCTGGGGGTCTTCAAGAGGAGGTTGGATATGCATCTAGCTGGGGTCATCTAGACCCAGCACTCTTTCCTGCCTATGCAGGGGGTCGGACTCGATGATCTATTGAGGTCCCTTCCGACCGTAACATCTATGAATCTATGAAAAATGTTGGAACAGGTTACCCAGAGATGTTATGGAGTCTCCATTGGAGGTTTTTAAGACTTGGCTAGACAAAGCCTTGGCTGGAATGAGATAGTTGGGGATGGTCCTGCTTTGAGCAGGAGGTTGGATTAGATGACCTCCTGAGGCCCCTTCCAACTCTAATTTTCTATGATTTTATGATTCTACTAGCCAAATGCCCATCAAGAATGATGGGCGGGTGGGGACAGAGACCTGCCTCCGGCTGATCCCTCTCCCCCCATGCTGCCTCTGCCACCTCTGAGGAGCAAGGAGGGGGCGAGGCAATCAGTGACAATGGAAGTGGGGAGGGGCAGGCTGAGGCCAGCTCTGGTGGCCTCATTCTCCCCTGCTCCATTGTCGCCACCTGCAGGAAACAGGGCAGGGGGGTAAACCAGTGCTGCTGGCCTCCCCCGCCAGTTCTGTCCACTCCAGGGTCTATCCCCTGCTCACTGCTGCTGGGTCCATCCCCTACTGCTGGCCTTGTCGCCCCCGCTCCATCCCCTGTGTCCCTGCCATCATGGTGGTGCTCCACTGCACCGCCACCTCCTGTACAAATGCTGTATTCGCACTCTGATTGGCTGTTTCAGTCACCTATTTAGAGTGGAATAAAGCATTATGGACAGACAGACAGACAAAGGCTTTTATAATATTAGAATGGGTCAGGCAGGAGTGGTAATGTGTAGTGGGAGGCAGCAGCTGCACGAGTTGGGACATGGGGGCATCCACATGTGTTTACTGCCTATCCATCAGAATGGTGGCAGAAGCTACTGTGCCCTCAGCAGAGGCAGCTTGGATAGGAGGAATTCATGATGGAATATCACTGGGGTTGAACAAGGGTATCAGACACCCCAGGCTGGGCTGGGTTGGGCTTGGCTGGGCTGGGCTGGTTCAGTCCAGTCCACAGGGGATCCTTCTTGGCTGGATCCATGGAGCTTGTAGCAGCTGTGGCAGGTCCAGGGGCTGTTGGCAGGGGTCCAGAGGTGGTGGAGGTGGTCAGGTCCAAGGGTGGTGGTGGCAGTGATGACCTGGGTCAGGAGGCAGCAACTACATAGGATGGGGAGTGCTGGGGGCACAGGTCAAAGGTGGTGAGTGGAGTGAGCTGAGCAGAAACTCAGCTTCCCTGCTTAAGACATACACCCCAATTTGGGTGTATGCCTGATTTTTGGGGAAGAAAGGTGTGTGTTATATACAATGACCACAGACCACAGACCAACATATATATCTGCACAGAACCAGCAATCACCTGAAACACACCAAAAAAGCTGTGATATACAGCCAAGCCCTCAGATACCACCGCATCTGTACTGAAGAGAACACCTGGGATTGCCACCTCACCAATCTTAAAAAGGCTTTCACCCAGCAAGGACACTCCTCCAGAGAGGTACATCGCACGTTTGAAAGAGCCACCTGGATACCACGTGAAGAACTGCTGCAGTACAGAAGAAAAACACCCACAAATCGCACACCGCTGGTTATGATGTATCACCCATCCCTTGAACCTGTACGGAAAATCCTCAAAAAATTGCAACCCATATTAGAAAAAGACCCTATTCTTAAAAAGATCTTCCCAGAGCCACCCATCCTAGCCTTCAGACAAGCACCGAACCTCGCCAACCTCATCACCAGAAGCAAACTTCCTCAACCCCAGAACACACCAAAAGGATCCAGACCGTGCCATGAGAAGAAATGCAAAACCTGCCCCCACATCTCCACCACCCCCACTATTACTACACCCCACAACAGAGCCATCAGCATCCCAGGATCTTACAGCTGTACCTCCAGGAATGTGAT
This sequence comes from Alligator mississippiensis, assembly GCF_030867095.1. Classification (NCBI taxonomy): domain Eukaryota; kingdom Metazoa; phylum Chordata; order Crocodylia; family Alligatoridae; genus Alligator; species Alligator mississippiensis. Next base: position 27,965,850 of record NC_081831.1, read on the forward strand.
ATATCTCATCCAATGCACCAAATGCCCTGATGGAAGATATGTAGGAGAGACCAGACAACAACTGCGCACCAGAATGAACGCACACCGGAAATCCATCAAAGACAGAAACACCCAATTACCAGTGGGGGCACATTTCTCACAGGAGGGCCACTCTCTCTCCAATCTCTCAGTCCTGATCCTCAAGGGAAATTTACACAACACATCCCAGAGACAAGCCTATGAGCTCCATTTCATCAACCTGCTGGATACTAGAGATCAGGGACTAAACATAGACATTGGATTTTTGATACATTACAATCTGCCTGGCAACTGACTCCCCAGCCCAGCCCAGCCCCTGGCTTGTTTACTTTTCATTCCATCCAGGAAGAGCACACACCAACTGCTGCAGCTTCCTTAGCCTGACGAAGGGTTTTTGAACCCGAAAGCTTGCTTAATAACTATTCTCCAACCATTTAGGTTGGTTTAATAAAAGATATCAAATTCACCCAAGGAACCTTGTCTGCCTATATCCTTAGACCAACACGGCTACAACCTAAACCCCTGTTATATACAATGGCAGGCAAGGTTCTTTGAGTGATATCTTTTATTAAACCAACTAGGTAGCTGGAAAAAAAGTTTTAGGCAAGTTTTTGGGCACAGTCACCCTTTTTCAGGCATAGGGAGTCTCTGCTGGTCTGAGACTCCATGGAATGAGAGAAGTTAAAAGTGTAACAGGATGTCAGTGAAAATGTAAGAAGGCAGAAATTAGAAACACAAAAGATAAAACAGGTAAGGGAGGGGGAAGCGGGCAGGGGGGAAGGCCAAAGGGAAACACTACAGTGATACTAGTACAAGGTAAAAAAGAGAGGGTCTCAAAGAAAAAGAAGAAGGAAATGGTTGGAAATCAGGAAAACAGAAGTCAGAATAGTAGGGGAGGAGGGGTGAAAAGGTGGGGGCGGGGAAAGAATGTAAGAGGTCAGGTCAGACAGGTACCTAATGAATCAGATCATGAACGACTGGTGCCTCCTGAGACTGGGGGGACACCATGGTGGCGAGCGGTGAGTAGGGACTGCCCACAGCTGCCAGCGTCAGTGTTGGCAGCAGCAAGTGGGGACTGTCTGTACCTGCCGGTGGTGGTGTCGGCAGCAGGGGGGAGGGTGGCGAGTAGGGACCACTCAGACACTGCCAGTGGCTTCAGTGGTAGCCAATCTCGGGAGGCACGTGACCCCACCGTGCCTCTCCTACGTGTCGCCTATGAATCGGATGTCAGGCAGGTTGTAATGCATCATAAATCCAATGTCTATATTGAGCCCATGATCTTTTGTATCTAGTAGATTTATGAAGTGAAGTTTGTAGGCTCATCTACAGAAAGTGTTTTGTAAGTTCCCTTTGAGGATTAGAACTGAGAGATCAGAGGGAGTGATCGTCTTGTGAAAAGTGTGTCCCCCACAGATAGCTGGGTATTCTTGTCTTTGATAGATTTTTCAGTATGCATTGATTATGGTGCGCAGTTGTTGTTTGGTTCCTCCTACATATTTTCCATCAGGGCATTTGGTGCTCTGGATGAGATATATAATGTTCCTGGAGGTGCAGGTGTAAGATCCATGGATAGTGATAGTTCTATTGTGGGGTCTTGTAGTTATTGTGGGGGTGGTGGAGATGTGTTGGCAGGTTTTGCATTTCTTGTCCTGGCATGGTCTAGATCCATTTGGTGTGGTTTGGGCCATAGGGAGTTTGCTTCTGGTGATCAGGTTAGTGATGTTTGGTGCTTGTTTAAAGGCTAGAATGGGTGGTTCTGGAAAGATCTCTTTAAGAATGGGGTCTTCTTCTAGTACGGGTTGCAATTGTTTGAGGATTTTCCCTGTAGGTTCCAGGGAAGGTTGATATGTCATAACTAATGGTGTGCGATTTTTGTGGGTTTTCTTTTTGTACTGTAGCAAATCTTCATGCGGCATCTGGGTGGCTCTTTTAAAAGTGTGATCTGTCTCTCTAGAGGAGTTACCTTGTTGGCTGAAGGCCCTTTTGATATTAGTGAGGTAGTGGTCATGGGTATTCTCTCGGCTGCAAATTTGGTCGTATCGGAGAGCTTGGCTGCAAATTACAGCTTTCTTGGGGTGTTTAGGGTGATTGCTAGTTCTGTGTAGATATGTATATTGGTCTGTGGGTTTCTTATATGTGGTGGTTTGAATTTTACCACCTTGGATATTGATCATGGTGTCCAAAAAGGAAATGCTGGTGTTAGAGTATTGAAGCGATAGTCTGATGGAGGGGTGATTATTGTTGAATTTTTGGTGGAAATCAGTCAGAGACTACAGGGTTTCGGTCCAAATGATGAAGGTGTCATCTATGTATCTCAGGTATAGTAAGGGTTTGATGGTGCAGTTCTGGAGGAAGTCTTCATCTAGGTGGGCCATAAAAAGGTTGGCATATTGTGGGGCCATTTTGGTGCCCATAACTGTGCCCATAGTCTGGAGGGAAGTGTTGTTGTTGAAACTGAAGTTGTTGTGTATGAGGATGAAGTATATGAGTTCAGTGATATCCTGAGGTCTGTACTCTGAGTTGTAATCTCGTTCTTGTAGATATGTGAGGCAGGCTTGGATGCCATCCTGGTGTGGGATGTTGGTGTATAAGCTAGTGACATCCACGGTGGCTAGGAGGGTATTGCTGGGAGGTAGGGGTTTTTTTAGTTTTCTCAGGAAGTCAGTTGTGTCTTGGATGAAACTCAGTCTTTGGATGATGAGTGGTTTTAAGATGGATTTGATGAAACCTGATATTTCTTCCATTAGAGTTTCATGGTTAGAAATTATCAACAAACAGGGCTGCCAGGGTTTCCTTGTTTGTGGATTTTAGGGAGCAAGTAAAAAGTCCCTAGATTGGGTAGTGTAGGGATCAGGGTCTGAAGTTTTTCTTGTAGTTTTGATGGAAATTATGTGATGATGGTTTTGAGCTTTGAGGAGAAAAGGGGAGCGGGATCTTTCTCTAGTTCTTTGTAGTAGGTAGTGTCAGAGAGTTGTTTGTTGGCTTCTTTTATATAGTCTTAATGGTTAAGGTTAACTATAGCTCCTCCTTTATCTGCTGGTTTTATTACTATTTGCTGGTTGGATCTTAGGGATTCTATGGCCCTTCTTTCTTAGAGGGAGTGGTTGTTATAATGATGTTTGTTGATGTGTATTTCATTATTCATTCTTTCTCTAAAGCAGTCAATGGTAGTGATCAAGGTTTGAATTTTGTCTACTGCTAGGTGTCCAATCTGAGGGGGTTTTTGATTTTTGGCATTTATTTTTTTCGTCAATGTTGTCAGCTGATGAATTCATGTTGAAACTGGATTCCTTTTGGTTGTGGAAATACTCCTTCAGATGGAGGTGTTGAAAAAATTTTTTAGTTCTCCACATTGTACTATCTTATTTGGGTGTTTTTCTGGGCAGAAATTAAGGCCTTTAGAGAGGACAGATTTTTCAACTTTGGTAAGTGTGTGTGTGTGTGCAGAGATTGATAATATTAGAGGGTTGATTGATTCCTTCTGTTTCACTGAGTATCATGTTGGAATGTTGTACAGTATTGGTGGTATTCTTCTGAGGATTGTTTTGTGGCTAGGAGAGATGTTCCTGTAGTAATTGGTTCCACTTCTTCTTTTTGCTTTGAATGGATGCTGTAATATGGTACATGCTGGAGCAGGCCACTGGGTATTCATAGAATCATAGAGACATGAAGCTGGAAGGGACCTCCAGCAGTCTAGTCCAACCCCCTGCCTGAGGCAGGATCAGCCCTGTCCAAACCATCCCAGACACATCCATCATCTAACCTCTCTGTAGGTGGATGGATGGATCTAGCTTATAGATATATAGAGGTCACATCTTGTCCAACCCCCTGCCTGTAGCATGATCAGCCCTATCCAAACCATCTCAGACATATCCATTATGTAACTCTTTAATATGTGTAGGTAGGTAGGTAGAGGTCATATTTAATCCAACACCCTGCCCAAGGCAGAACCATCCCTGTCCAAACCATCCCAGACAGATCCATCATCCAAACTCTTTGTAAAACTGCCAGCCACCCTGACACAGCACCAGACATCACACCTGAACCTGCCACAGGGAAAGCAGGGGGACCACAGCAGCCAACATCCTGCTGCTTTAAGTGGTTGTTAATATACACTCCAGAGATCCCAGGTAGAGGCCATGCCCCACCACAGAGAAAAGCAAAATCCCCCCAATCCATACCAATCTGACCATGAGGAGGAAATTCCTAACTGACTCCTCTGGCATTAGTTTGACCCTTAGTGGAGGGCAAGACCCTCTACCTGGGACCCTCCAGGTTTGAGTCGTAGCAGGAACAGTGGCACAGTCCAGTCACCATCTCCAGCCTGGGCTGTAGCCAACACCCTGTGCCCCTGAGGAAGGCTTAAAAACACTCTGACATGTGTCACAGAAAAAGGGGCAGGGTGGAATTCTATCCCAGCCCCATGTGGCAACTAGCTAAACCCAAAAGCCTGGTAAGTCCCCATAGCAGGCAGCAGGCATCACAACACCTAGATCATCATTGACCAGTGGCTGTCCAACCTCTTTGTGAACATCTCCAGTGATGAAGAGTCCACAGCTTCCCTTGATTTCTTTTCCACTGGAAACATCCCCCCCCCACCCCCCCACCCCAGCCCAGTCTCATCATTGGCTTTCTCCATTGCCTGCCTTGGCGGTGGGAAGTCTATAAACCCAAGGATCTCAAGGGCTTCTTCTCTTCTTACTTTCCCCAGGCACCCCTGAGTTCATGGCACCGGAGATGTATGAGGAGCACTATGATGAGTCGGTGGACGTCTATGCCTTTGGGATGTGCATGCTGGAGATGGCCACATCAGAGTACCCATATTCAGAGTGCCAGAACGCTGCCCAGATCTACCGCAAGGTCACCAGTGTAGGTGTCCCACATCCTCCTTCCACCTTTTCAGCTTGCAAGGTGGCTGGCTGGGAATAAAGTTCTTAAGTCAGGGGTGGCCAACTCAAGATAAGCTTTGGGCTTCCTCTGTGTGTGGTACATTGGGGAAGGAGCAGGAAGCACAGCAGCAGATGGGGCAGGGGCACAGGCAGGGAGCAGAAAGCAGAGTAGCCAATGGGACAGGGGCACAGGGCAGTGAGTAGAAAGCAGAGCAGCCGATGGGGTAGGGGGTGTGACAGGGTCCTAATCTCAGCCTGGTGGGTGGTGGGTTCTACACCCAGAGGGGCCTAATCTTGGCTCACAGCTCATTTCTGGGTCTCAGGTCACTTCACTTGTGTGGGGTTGGGAAGATTCTCCAGCAGAGGCAAATAAAAGTTCCCTGGTAGGACTTTTGATGGGGGCTCCATACTTTTGCCCTGTCTACCCCTGCCAACACCAAAGGGCATGCTTATCAGATCTGATAGACATGGCCAAAAGAACCCATTAATTGTTGGCAACATCATGGTAACATATAATTATGATTTTGGCCCACACAGGGGCTGGCAGACTCATGGATAAATTAGTCCAGGGATTCCCAACCCCCGGGCTGTGGCCTGGTACTGGGCCGCAAAGGGTTGGCTGCCAATCCACTAGAAGGTTGGCTGCTGGACTGGAAGTCCAGAAGTGACTAGCATACTGTGGACCAGCAGCCAACCCTTTTCTACACTGAGTATAAAAAAGGGTTGGCTGCTGGTCCACAATATGCTGGTCACTGCTCGTCCGCAGTTTTCCAGTCCATGGTCATTTCTGGTACGTGGTTTGCTGGTCCGCAGTCATTTCCAGTCTGTAGTCACTCCTGGTCTGCAGTTTGCCGGTCCACAGCATAAAAAGGTTGGGGACCCCTGAATTAGTCAACTCACAATAGACTTGGCCTCTGTTCGTTGTTCATGTAGTACTTAAATGCTCATGCCTGACAAATCAATGGTATGTCTACACCTTTAATACTGTGTCCAGTTCTGGTCTCCACATCTCCAAAAGGATTGAGAAGAACTAGAGAAAGTCAGCTTGTTGCTGAAGCCAAGAGTCGAATCTGCTGCAAGCCAAAGGAAGCAGAGCAACAAGGAGCCTTGGCTCCCTTTTAGAGAAAGCAACGTGTGGTTTATATTCCAGGGAGTGTGCTGTATGCAAAAATATGGTGTTTGCCACAGCTTCCGCCTTCTCTTCCAGGGTATCAAACCAGCCAGTTTCAACAAAGTGACTGACCCCGAGGTGAAAGAAATCATTGAAGGCTGCATCCGTCAAAACAAGTCAGAGAGGTATGTTCTGACCCCTTTCTCTGCCCCCATAAGCCATGAACCCATGGTTCCTGCTGGGATGTCCATGGGTTCCCACCAAGGGGTCCAATTTTGGATGAGGACATAAGATCATAAGAGAGGTTTGGCTCTCTGGAAAGGATCTTTGTACGTAACGTTCAGTCCAATCCCCTGCTCAAGGTATAATAATTCCATGTGTATCCTTGTCTGATCTAGTTTTAATGCTACTCAGCAACCCTGTCACCCCAAGGCATGTTGCCCCAATACCCCTCCCCCATACTTGCCCCCAGGTAAAGCCAGGGGTTAAGACTTGTCAGGCTGGAGGGGACCTCCAGAGGCCACGTCTCGTCCAGCCCCCTGCCTGAGGCAAGATCATCCCTATCCAAACTGTCCCAGACAAATCCATTGTCTAACCTCTTTGTAAAATTACTGTCCACCCTGACACAACACTAGACATCACACCCAACCTGCCACAGGGAAAGCAGGGGGACCATGGTGGCTGTCCTGCTGCTGTCAAAGAATGCTAAAGTATACTCCAGCATTCCCAGGTAGAGGCCGTGCCCCTGCTACAGAGGAAAGCAAAAACCCTCCTAGTCCATACCAATCTGACCAGGGGGTAAAATTCCTGACCCCGGTGAGTGCCAGTCTGACCCTGAGTGGAGAGGCAAGACCATTGGCAATGCATAGGGGGTGGATGCGGGTGCACGTGCACCCCCTGAGATTGGCCATGCATCCCCTGAGATGGGCTACCGCCACCACTGCCAGTGGTATCTGCGAGTGTTCTGCCAGCGGCATCTGTGGGCAGTCGCCGATTGCCACTCAGCGCTTGTCACCATCCCCTCAACACCAACATCACCGCAGCCACCTGCGGGTGATCCCTGCTTAGCCCACCCTCACCGCTGACATCCCTGTGGCCACCTGAGGGTGGTCCCCACTCGCCGCCACTACGCCCCTGCTGCCACCGCCTGCGTGTGGTCACCGTGCCCCCCCCAGCCTCGGGAGGCATGAGGTGTTCAAGGGCAAGACCCTCTACCAGGGACCCTCCAGGTTTGAGTCCAGCACTGGCACAGCCCAGTCACCATTCCTAGCCTTAGCTCCTGGAGGGCGGCAAAGAAAAACATCCCCCAGGCCACTGTAGCAACAAGGAGGGGAAAAAAATCCACCCCCAGCCCCTTGTGGCAACCAGCAAAGCCTGGATGTCCAGAGCAGAACAAACCCCCTCCGCTGTGCTCTGAAGGACTCCATGCATCACTCCCTCTAATTGAGCCCTGTGTCTTTCTTGAGGTCTAATGGGCTGGTGGGGTCAGGGGTCACGGGGAGAGGGAAGAGCCAAGACTCCTGGGTTCTCTTTTTAGCCACATCTAAAGAAATCACAGAAGCATTCCTGAACTGTACCATGTTGCTTTAGAATGGGGCTGGCGCTGGGTCTTTTGCTGAGACCACAGCTCCCCTCTTCTTTTATTCCAGGTTATCCATCAGGGACCTGCTGAATCATGCGTTCTTTGCCGAGGACACAGGGCTGCGGGTGGAGTTGGCCGAGGATGATGACGGAGTCATGGCCTCACTTGCTCTCCGCCTCTGGGTGGAAGACCCCAAGAAGCTGAAGGGGAAGCACAAGGACAATGAAGCCATCGAGTTCAGCTTCAACCTGGACATTGATGTCCCTGAAGAGGTGGCCTACGAGATGGTGAGAGCTCCCTTCTCCATCCCCACAACTACTGTCAGCCTCATGGCCTGGGGGTGAGAAAGGCTTGCCTTCTTTCTGCCCACCCAGTCACCAAACCCCTCTGAGATGGGATCATATAAGAATTGAATTGGAAGGGGTCTCACAGAGTCATATTGACTCTGCCCATCAACACACCAAACCCAACCAAGACAGGATCATAGGGGAATCAGGCTGGAAGAAACCTCATAAGGTCACATCTCATCCAGCTCAAGGCAGGATGGTCCTAGACAAAACCATCCCAGCCCAGAGTCTGTCCAACCTGCCCTGGGACACCTCTAGGGATGGAGACACTGTGTCTTCAGGCAGCCTGATCCCACGCTCAGCCTCCCTCAGAGGCAGCAAGTTCTCACCTCCAGCCTTGCTTTCCCCAGCTGCAGCTCAAGGCTATTGTTTCTAGTCCTGTCTCCTGTGATCACACTTCAGGAACTGGAAGGCTGTGATCCACTCCCCCTCAGTCTTCTTTTCTCCAGACTTGATCACCCCAGCTCTTCCAGCCTTTCCAAATCAAAGGCAGGGATTCTCCTACTCTATCCATTACTGAGGAGGCCTCTCCTGGAGTCTTGGGTCCACTGTTGTTCACCAAGCCCTTGATGTACACCTGTTGCCCTGTGGGGTCAGGCCAACTCTCAGGATCTCAATATTGCGCTGTTAGACAGGAGGGTGTGACACAATTGCACATATACAAACACACAAATCAATTAGGTGCATACACACACACACTACCAGCTCAGACACATAGACATCCAAACCAGCCTCGGCACATGCATACCTATCACCAATTCAAGCACGTACACTATACACCCCAAAAGTTAGACACAGATCACTAATTCATGTATCATGCACACAATCACACACACACACGCAGGTAAGTTCCTAACTTGGATGGTACAGTGTGTATGTGTGCTTGGGGTACCTGGGATACTTGGGGGAAGGTTCAGGTGAGAGAGAGAGAGTTAAAGTGTAGGGAGTGAAAGTTGTCAGAACCGGGATTAGAACTGGTGGACTACAGAGAAGCTGGCTGAGGAACTGAGGCTTGGGTTTGCTTAAGGTAGACTGGGGCTGGAAACTGAGGCAGCCATCTGAGGTATTGGGGTGCGGGGGGCAGATAAGTGGCGGCAAGGAAGAGACAGCCAGGAAAGAAACTGAGGCAGAAATGTGGTTGATTAGGGGAAAAGGAAAAGGCAGTGGGGATAAGACAGTGGCAAAGAAACAGGGGGTTTGGAGGCAGAGAGGAGCTCAGGACAGGTGTTAGAGATGGTAGTGAGCCAGAAGCAGGAGAGGAAGAAATGAGACAGAAGTTAGGGGGGCAAGGAGCAGAGATTGGAGCAGGACCATAGTAAAGCAAAACCCAACTTAAGGGTCCAAATAACAGTTTTATTAAACAGACAACACACTACACAGCCCCATGAAGTTATTGGTTTACACCCCCCCTCCGCCCCCCCGGAGAAAGAGACTCAGTGGAAGGGTTGGAGTCCAGGTGGGGAAGAGAAGCAGAGTCCAAGTCCTTGGTTGAAGAGGGGGTAGAGGTGATAGCTACCTATCCAGGCTGGAAAGGGGTCTTTATCCAGTAGGTGTTGTCCAGAGTGGGGTCGCCAGCAGGGCCTCTGGGTGGATAAGGGGTGTGGCATGGTGCTGGTCCAGATGGAGAGGATGTCCCACTGGGTCTGTCTTCACTGCCCCTTTTTATAGGGGCAGACCTTGTGTGACCCTAGTGACAGAAGGCACACTCAGGCAAGAGTCAGCCCCTGGTGTACTGAGCATGTGTGCTCCATGCAGAGATGTGCAGTTTCGGGTGTCTGTGATGATGGGGTACAATGGTAGAGTTGCTGGTTCTGCAGGGTCTTTTGTCTTTCAAATGCTGGGTTCTTGTCTCTATTCCTGGGTGAAGTTCTGTGGTTTCTGGATGAATCAATGCGAGGTGATGGCCTGGTCATTACAGGCCATTCAGTAGAGGCCTGCTACCATTGTATTTCAATCATTCCCAATCACTCTCATTCATCTGGGAACCAATTTACATGGGAGGGGTACATGAATCATACAGTTGCAACACAGGGGATGCCCGAGCAGAGGACACAAGATGGAGGTTTGACATACAAAATGGAAACTTGACATGATTTACACTAACTTACATATATAGGCCTAAAACAGTAATGACACAATATAAAAGCAGTACAAACATAATAATTATCACTTATAAAACAGTGGGTATCAATATCAAAATATCAGGGAACTTATTTCCAAAGAGGGGAGAGAAAAATAAAACTTAATACCTAAAATAAAATGTTAAAGCTTATCCTATATCTTAGCTTACTTATACTTATCTATAGGGAATAGAGAGGGAGAGAAAAAGTCAGAAATGGTTGGGGAAGGGGAGGGAATGCATTTTAAAATAAATAAAAAAAGAAAAATGGGGGGTTTGCTACATACCCTGATGTAGCGGTAACCTGCTACCAAGTCCCCTCTCAGCCTGCTTTTCTGCAGGCTGAAGAGTCCCAGGTCTCTTACCTCGTATGGCCATGCAAATCTCTGATCATACAGGTGGCTCTTCTCTGGACTTTCTCGAGCTTTTCCATGATTTGTTGAAGTGCAGTGCCCAGAACTGGATGCAGTACTCTATCTGCAGTCTCACCAATGCCAAGTAAAGCATAAGAGTCACTTCCTTGGTTTTGCTGGAGATGCATTGATTGATGCATGCCAGAGTATTATTTTCCCTGCTGGCTATCGCTTTGCACTGCTGGCTCATGTTCATTCTGTGGTCATTTATTACCCCTAGGTCTCTTTCATTCGTAGTGCTGGTCAGATTGGCATAGCCAAGCCTGTAGGTGTGCAGGGGATTTTTTTGTCCCCAGGTGAAGCACTTTACATTTCTCGATGTTAAACCTCATCTGGTTCCAATCCACCCAACTTGCTAACCTGTCTAGGTGGTCTGCCTGTATCTGCAGCCTATCTTCAAGTGTGATCACGCTTCCCCATAGCTTGGTATCTTCCACAAACTTGGCCAGTGAATTCTTCACCCCCACATCCAAATTATTGATGAAGATGTTAAAAAGCACTGGACCAAGCACCAACTCCTGAGGGACACCGCTGGTCACTTCTTGCTAAGACAACACAGATCCATTCACTAGAACTCTCTGGGTCCTACCCCATAACTAGCTTCTTACCCACCTAACTACCTCACAATTAAGCCCACAATCTTTCAATTTTCTCATGAGAACATCGTGGGATACCAGATCAAGTTGATATCCAAGGGTGTCCAAGATGATATCCTGAAGCAGGGGGCTGTGGTCGATGTGACCTTGTGAGGTCCCTTCCAGCCCAATTCTCCTATGGTACCATCTTGGGTAGGTTTGGTGAGTGGATGGGCATAATCAGTGTGATCTCATGATGTCCCTTCCAGCCCAACTTTCCTATACTAAGGCCAAAGATGTCATCAATTCATGTCAAGGAGCTGGATGGGGTGAGACTTGTTTTTGGTTTTTTTTGTGGGGGCAGGGGGGAATCTCTGGCTACAAGTGGAGAGAGGAAGGGGCTTTCCAGGGTTCACATCTCACCTCCTGGCCTCTTCCTCACAGGTGAAATCAGGCTTCTTCCATGAGAGCGACTCCAAGGCTGTGGCCAAGTCCATCCGTGACCGTGTCACTCTGATCAAGAAGACGCGGGAGCGGAGGCACATGGACTACCTGGAGGAGCACCGGGACTCCCAGGGTGGCAAACCCACCCCACCCTTCTTCCACCCCCTGGGCATCTCCCTCATCCAGCCAGTGGGCAGCGAATGCGAGGAGACAGAGGTGGATCAGCACGTGAGGCAGCAGATGCTTCAGCAGATGCAGCATCGTTCTTCCGTTACCGGTACGTGGCTCCCCTGGCCAGTGGAGGCGCCTTGTGGAGGACACATCTGCTTAGCAGTCTGTGACTTATTTCTACCTTATTTCTTCATATACAACATGTACCTTTCTCCCAAAAAATCAGCCCTCCACTCAACAAACTTTTGGAACTCATTGCCATAGGAGGTGATAGAGGCAGGTAGCACAGTCAGGCAGGGCCAGCCCACCATTTTTTGGGGCCCCCTGCAAGATATAGTTTTGGGGCCCCCTGATGCAAAGAAGCCATGGGGAGGTGGGGTGGCAAGCGGCAGCAGAAGCTGACGGCAGCAGCAGCACGGAGTGGTGGTGCTGGAGTGTTCACAGCATAGGCAGAGGAAGAAAAAACATTGTTGGGGGGGGGGCTAAGCATGTGCATGCACATGCCCCCCCATGGGAAAGTCTGTGGGGGGGAGGGGAAAGGGCCATGGGGGTGAGCGGCATTGCCTGGCACTGCATCACGCCGTGCTGGGTCTGGCTGCCTCCTGGCCCCAGTCGCACCAGGCCCAGCTGCTGCCCTGGCCCTGGCCCCGGACCCGCCAGCCCCGGTTGCCTCCCAGCCCCAGCCACCACACCAGCCCTGGCCCTGGCCGCCGCACCAGCCCTGGCCCTGGCTGCCTCCTGGCCCTGGCTGCACTGCCCAGCCCCGGCTGCCTCCTGGGCCCGGCTGCACACTGCCCGTGGGGGCCCCAGAGCTGGGGACTGGAGTGGGGCCAACCTCAGCTATGCCGCTGGGCCAGAGGGCTTGTTGCCTCTGTGCCTCCCTGCTCCCGCTGCTTCAAAAGTGGCGGGCACCACCATGTGCATCCTGCTGCTGGGTGGGGGGAGCAGTGAGGCATATGGCACTGCGCTGCGCCACTTTCAAAGGAGCGGCGGCAAGGCGCAAAGGCAAGGAGCAGAGCACAGCTCACAACTGCGGCCCACCCTTACCCTGTGCAAAGATCATGGGGGCATGTGCTCCAACCCACACCACCACCCCCTTGGCTGCCTGGTGCTGTGCATCTGGAGGAGCCACCGGGCTTCAATTGTCCCATGACTTAGCCTGGCCAGGGCCTGATTCACCATGAACGAGGCCCCAGCTGGGTTGGGTCGTGAGGCAGTCAGAGCCCAGTGGCTTGTCCAGGGGCACAGCATGGGGGAGCTGGGTGGAGCTCCTCCTTCCCCTCCCCCTTGGCTCTCTGCAGCGCACACAGTGGCGGGACCTGCTTACCCACTCCCTGGATGAGCCGCCGGCCTCTGATTGTCCCACAGTCTGGCCTGGCTGGGGCCCCATTCACAGTGAATAAGGGCTGGGCTGGGTAATGGGACAATCCCCATAGTGCAGCAGGGAGCGGGGCAGGGTGAATGATTTGCCCTGCCCATACCCCACTCTCTCCTGCACTGTGGGGGTCTCGATCTGACCCCACCCCCCAAGCCCAGGGTAATAAAGAAAGAAGGTTAAAAGAAACTTACCTGCCTGTGTGCAGCAGCTGGCTGCAGTGCTGGCTGTGAGAGCAGGGTATCTGTGTGTGCGCCCCTCCCCCACTGCTGCAGCTTCCCATGTCTAGTCTGCCCTTAAGCTATGCCTGCTGCTGCCCTCCGTTTGGGGTGGCTGAGCCCTGTTAGCCCCCTACTTCCGCCGCCTATGGCTCATGGCCACAGGAGGCGCCCTGTGGCTGCAGGTTTCGCAAGATAGGGCGGGCCGGTCCTGCAGTCAGGTTCAAGAAGAGACTAGATAAATTCATGGATGTGTCAGAGTGTTTTAAGCCTCCCCTCTCCGGCACTGGGTGTTGGCTACAGCCAAGGCTGGGGATTTTGCTGGGCCAATGCTCCTGCTAGGACCAAAGCCAGAGGTTCCTGGCTAGAAGGTCTTAGCCCTTTGCTCAGGGTCAGACTGATGCCATATTTGAGGTCAGGCAGGAATTTCCCCCCAGTCATATTGGTACAGACTGAGGGGATTTTTTGCCTTCCTCTGTAGTGGGGGGGGGGGGTATGGCTCTCTACCTGGGATCTCTTGAGCATATATTGACAACATTTCATAGAAACAGGACATTGACTGCTGTGGTTCCCCTGCTTTATCTGTGGCAGGTTTGGATGTGATGTCTGTGTTGCATCAGGGTTGACAGTAGGAGTTTAGATAATATATTTTTATGGGGTGGTTTGGATAGGGCTGAGTCTGCCTCAGGCAGGGGGTTGGACTAGATGTGACCTCTGGAGTTCCCTTCCAGCCCCACTTCTCTAGGATTCTGTTAGTAGCTGTTTAACAGTATGGTGCCAGGGAGGGTATTGAGTAGAGGTAGTTCACTTCAGAGAGATGTGGTTCAGTGCTCTCTCTCTATAGCATTCACCCCTGGCACTGCTGGAGATGGGATACTGGTCTAGGTGGACCACTGGTCTGCCCAATTCTGGTCCTGCTGATGTACTTGAGACTGATGGGGGAGAGGATGATGGTTTATACAATCACAAAAGGAGCAGACCAAGTGACCAGGGAGCTATTGTTCACCAAGTCCTAGGATGCTGAGACCAGGGGCCACCCGCCAAGATGATCAGAAGATGGGCTTAAAACTAATGAGAAGAAGGATTTTTTTTATGTAATGTATCATTAACTTGGTGGGATTCATCATCAGCAAGGCAGGGGGTAGTGGCAGAGAACACAACCAGGGGCTGGATAAATGTATGGAGGATAGATCTGTTAGGAGCCATTGAACAGGCCAATCAGAAATGTTTCCTTTTGCATCTCTAAAGCAATAAATAGTACATGCCAGAGAGGGTATTGAATAAGGGATGGATCACTCTAGAGCAGGGGTGGGCAATTATTTCAGTTGGAGGGCCACTTAATGAGTTTTGGTGAACTGTTGAGGGCTGCAAGGATAGCCCTGTCCCTTGATAGGTGCCCAACCCCCTGTTTGGCATTTTAGGACTAGAAGTCCCACTCCTAACACCCTGCTCTTTGCCCCCAGAAGTACATCTTTTGTGGGAGAGTTGCCATCTTGGAACCATAAAAAAAAACCCAAACATTATATACTAAAAATCAAACATCTACTATAACATATTTTAATTTTTTTTCAAAAAATACTTTTGTCTTGATTTGTCTATGTTATGTAGTGTATATAGAGGTGATTGCATAACAGCTCAAAATGAAGTCTTACTCTTGTATATTTTGGGGGGGATGTGTGGAGGGGTGTGTGGGGTATGGGTGGATGGGTATGGGATTTGTGGGGGGCTGTGGGAGTGTGTGTATATGGGGTGTGGGGGAGGGTGTGGGTGTGTATGTGGATGTTTGGGGGGTGGGTATGGGGTTTGTGGGGGCCTGTGGGTAGGTGTGTGTTGGATTTGTGGGGGGGGGTGAGTGTGGGTGGATATGGGGCTTGTGGAGGGCTGTGGGTGTAGGGGGGTTGTAGGGTGTGTGTGGGGGTGTGGCTGGAAGAATGTGGGTGTGGGGTGTGCACGGGGGGTGGTGTGTGTGTATGGTCGGGTGCACATGTGGGCCCGCTTCTACAAATATGACAGACTTCTCAAACACCTCCCCCCATTATGCACAGCTCCTGCTGCCAGCAGCAGGAAGCGGGCCCTCGGGGTGCTCACAGCCTGTGGCAGGCAGAGCCCCTCAGCAGTGTGCGGTCCCAGTAAGTCCCAAGACTGCATGTGGCCAGGCTGCCGGCTTCATCATGCGGGGCTCATGTGTACTTCTTGGATTCTCCGGCTAAGCCCCGTGCTGCCAAAGGAAGCCCTGTGCAGTGAAGCCAGCAGTACAGGTCATGGGGCTCGGCTGGGGTGCCAAGGAGAGGCGGAGCTGGCTCAGCTCTATAGTGTGGAGTTTCCCACCATTCCCTATGACCTGCATGTTGGTAGTGAGCAGGGCCAGGCCACTGGCTTCATCGTATGGGATTTGCTCTGGAGGTGTGCAGCTCGGGCAGAGACCCTGAGAACTGAATGTGAGCCCCAGAGAGCCCAGCATGATAGAGCCAGGCAGACCCTGCTCCCCTGCCGACTCAAGCTCCACATGCTCCTGCCATCCCACCCTGGGCCCCCGCTGGCCCCGGCCTTGGGGTTCCAGCGTGGGCCCCATGCTCCTGCCCAGCTGCCGCTTTGCTCCTACCCACTGCTGCTTCCCTTCCACCTGCCCGCTTGCTGCCGCTTCTCCCACCCACCACCCTTTCCCTCCCTGCTGCTGCTACTTCCCTACCTGTGGGGCCAGGGTCAGGACTATCCTGCAGGCAAGGGTGGAAGAGCAGCACACACTGCCCCTGCAGGAGTGAGCGGGGCTCAGCCCTATTCAAACACAGCAGGGGCAACTCGGGGCTGGGCCAGGTACAGTGAATTGGTAGGCACCTGCCCCTGGGCTGGATGAAATAGTCTGGTTGGCCAGATGAGGCCTGTGGCCCGTATTTTGCCTGCCCCTGCTCTAGAGATACCCAGTTCTATGCTCTCCGTCTATAGCATCCATTTCTGCCACTGTTGGAGACAGGAAACTGAGTTAGATGGACCATTGGTCTGACCCAGCCTGGCTCTGCTGATGTTCTTCTGTTCCATCTAGAATGCATGTTTGAAGCAAGGGATGCTGTTTTCTTTGCCAGAAAGGAAGCATGGAGACACTGCAGCTGTCATTCAGCTGCCAAGATGGCAGAGTTCCGTGTTAATCCTGTCACTGCCATAGCTAATAGCTGTACTCTGTTGCTTGGCTCTGTACCAGCAAGGAGATGGTGGGTAGTATCTTGTTGAGCTTTGTGGCATGAACACACTTTATTCACAGGAATTTCTGTAAAGAACTACTTGTAGGAGAGAGGTAATAGTCTTGCCACTGCCCTTGGAAGGGTCCAAGGCCTACTTTGTGTGACATAAAGTCCTCCTGGGAACATAGTCGGGGTGGATTCAGAGGGGCTGTGGCAGCGCAGTTGCTTCTCTTCTAGCTTTGATTCTTCTTCCACCTCAGCTTTAAAACCAACTGCATAGGAGAGGCAGCGGTGTTTCTATTCAGGCAGGAGCTGAGTCAATTGACTTCATGGCTTATTGTCATCTCCCTGATTCCTGCTAACCTCTCTCCACTCTACAAATGTAAATGACCCTCTCTCCTCTCTGCCTCCCAGGCACCCCACCCATGGCTGCCTTCTCCCCTGTAGCCACAATCTGATCCTCTGGTAAAACCCAAACAGCAACCTAACTGGCCCTGACTCGAATACAAACCCCTCTGGGACTCTAGTCCTTGAGCCCTCTACTAAGGCTGGCTTGATTCCACCCCTCCAGCCCACCAGGTACTTCTCCTAGGCTGGCTTGACTCTTCACTGCAGCCAGATCTCTCCTGGGAGCTCTTTCCTTTTCTAGCCCCTGGCTCAGTTCCCCTGGGCAGCTCCCACCTGGTGCCACTTTGCCCTTCCTGCACCTGCCTCCAGCTACACTCCCTTGACAACCTTCCTAGTAACAAGGACAGGGGTTCCATGTTATAAAGACCATTAAAACAAAGAGACAGTTGTTAACACCGGTTGAGTGAAGAGCAATGAGCCATGAAGTCAATGGACTCCCTTGGCTGCCTGAGTAGTCATGCCACAGCTGCTGCAGCGTGGAGTGGGAATGAAAACAAGGGGCTTCTGTTCTGGGTGATAATGATAAATCAGTTCTCCCACTTAATACATGCACCCCAATTTGGCACTGATTTTCAGGGAAAATGCTCTGTGTTGTATGGGAGAACGTACAGTGGAACCAGCTACTTTCTTTTCCTGAGCTTTGCTTCATGAGATCTCTGGCTCTGATCTCACCCTGCCCACAGCTCTTGGCCAGGGGCAGGAGAACACAAACAAACACTCCTCAGAAGTGGCTGCCACTGCCAACCCTCTCACCTACTCACTGCCTTGCTCTCTTCCTCACTCAGCTGACAGCCTGTCTGAGAATGGTGCCGGCTCCACTATCCTATCAGATGCCTCTGGCCAGCTCAACATGGCTGCCTATGCCTCAGAGCCCATGATGGAGCCATCACAGATCCCATCAATGGACCCTGGCCTGCAGGGCCATCTCTACCAGCCGCAGCCACTCATGGGGCACTATCAGCAGATCGCCGGGGTAAGGCATGTTGAGGGGCATTGCCATTGGGGGGGCAGAACCTGTGGGGTAGCTGAGATAGTTGGACCTTAGGAGCAGGGGGATTAAAAGACAACAGAAGCTTCCATGCACCAGCTGCTCCCTGAGGCCTCTTTGTGCTCCATACCAGTGGTCTTCAACTTAGAGTCATAGGAACTTTGGGTTGGAAGGGACCTCAGGAGGTCATTTAGTCCAACCCCCTGCTCCATGCAGGACCATCCCAACTATATCATCTCAGTCAAGGCTTTGTTTACCTAGGGCTTAAAAGCCTCCTATGATGGAGACTCTACCACCTCTCTGGGTAGCCTGTTCCAGTGCTTCACTACCCTCCTAGTGAGAAAGTTCTTCCTAATATCTAACCTGAACTTTCCTTGCTGCAACTTGAGACCATTGCTCCTTATTTTGTCATCTGTCACCACTGATAGCAGTCTCACTCTATCTTCTTTGGAACCCCCCTTCATGTAGTTGAAGGCTGCTATTAATTCCCCTCTCCGTCTTCTCTTCTCCAGACTAAATAAATCCTGTTCTCTCAGCCTCTCCTCACATGTCGTGTGCCGCAGCCCTCCAAACCATTTTCATTGCCCTCTGCTGGACTTCCTCCAATTTGTCTACATTCTTTCTGTAGTGGGGGTGGGGTGGGGGGACCAAAACTGGACACAGTGCTTCAGGTTTGACCTCACCAGTGCCAAATAGAGGGGAAGAATTAGTGATTATGGGGGATACTCACCAGATGTGGCCCTCAGCTCCATGGCATCCAGCCCACAGGTTGGGAAATTTGGTGGCAAGGGATCTGTGGCAATGAATAGCACTACTCTTCCCCATCTTTTCTCTCTTGCTGCAGAGAGCAGGATGTGTGCAATGGCTTGAAGTGGCAGCCAAGTCAGTTTAGATTGGACCTCAGGGAAGAACTTCTTCCATGTTAGAGCAGGGAGGCAGTGGGATAGATATCCAGGGAAGATGTGGGCTGTCCATTACTGGCAGGATTCAAGGAAAGGTTGGACAGCCACTGATCAGGGATGATCTAGATATAGCAATGTCTATGGGGATTTTCCAGGCTTCTGTACTTTGCTGGTTGCCACAATCCCACCCCCTCCACTTGCTGCTATGTGTCAGGGGTTTTGAAGGCTCCCTCAGAGGCATTGGGTGTTGGCTGCCACCCATACTGGGATGGTGACAGGGCAGTGCCAGTGCTTATGCTGGGGGAAAATCCCAGAGGATCCTGACTAGAGGGACTTGCCCTTCCACTCAGGGTTAGACTGATGCCATATGTGGGGTCAGGAGGGAATTTTACCCCATACACAGATTGGTACAGTCTGGGTGGGGGGTTTACCTTCCTCTGTAGCAGGAGCATGGCCCAGCCTGGAATCTCTGGAGCACACATTAACAACCTTTTACAGCTGCAAGACATTGCTACCATGGTCCCCCTAGTTCTTGATGCTGATACCATCTCCCACTACCTGGGACCCCCTTGCCTCCATACTGGCACCCCTGGGAGCTAACTCTCTCTGGTATACTCCTGTGGGGGGTGGGGCTCAGAGGCAGGAGGGGACAGTTTAGCTGGTGGCCACACCTCCTGTACTGTGAGTTCCATGGCCCCATGGTGATGATGTTGTTTCCTTGTCCAGGTACAGCCCCCACAGCTGTTGCCTCTGGCACAGCCCCCAGGGCTGCCTCCCCAAGACCTAGCCCTTCCACCAGCCCCCCAGCCCCAGGTCTCGCCTTTGGCTGCCCAGCCATTACCACAGATGCTGGTAAGTCCCTTCTCCAGGGTGGAGGTTGGTGTTGGGAGATGCGGGAAGCCCTCTGTGAGAATACTCTGGCAATTGCTGTATTTCCTCACATACCACATGCCTTCACATAAGACTATGCCTTGGGGAAGTCAGAAGCACAAAGGAAAAAGGATTATTTCAGAGTTACAGCCACCTAGAGCAAGGACAGAATGTCATCTTCAGCTCACTTGCCTTCTCTTCCTTGCTTAACTCAAGCTGAAACCCAGGTGCTGCTAAAGACTGATCTCCAGGGGTGGATGTGGACTTTTAAATAGCATTAAAAAGTCTATGAAGCTATGAAATGGAAGGAGAGAGAGAGACCAGGAGCATCTAGCGTACAGCAGCAGTGCCTTAGAAAGGTTAAGAACATAAGGACTGCCATTTACTGGGTCAGACTCGAGGTACAGCTTGCCCTGTCTTCTATGTCCAATAGCAGCAGAGAGCGGATGCTGAGAGGGACAGTGAGCTGGGTCTGACCAGGGTTTTTTCCCCTGTTCCTCTCCCACTTGCAGCCTCCTGCATTGGAGGTCTGGGGAGTTCTGATGCAGAGGCTGTGCCCCTCATTCCCCTGACCAATAGCTACCAATGTCACTTTCTGCCAAGCATGTGTCCAGTCCCTTGGTGAATCTGGCTAACCTCTTCGCTCCCACCACATATGGTACCAACCAACTCTATGCTTAAATTCTACACCGGGTGAAAAAGAACTGCCTTATGTTAGTTTAAAACTGACGACATGGTAGTTTCATGTTGTGACCCCTAGTTTTTGTCTAGTGAGAGACAGTCAATACTAAATCCTTATTGACTTCTCTTCGCCATTTATTGTTTTGAAAACCCTCAACATGTCCTCCCTCAAGCATTTCTTTTCTAAATTGAATAGGCCTGCCTGTCCATCTATCTAGCCCAGACTCTGTCTGTCTATTTATCCACTCCACTTTCTGTCTGTCTGCCTGTCTACCCACCCACCCAACCCATGGTCTGTCTGTCTTTCTGTCCACCTCACACTCTATCTAGCCATCTCTATCTATCCAGCTCTCCATCTGTCTCCGTCTCTCTCTCTGTCTCTCTGTCATTAGCCTCTTTAGTCTCTCCTCACATGAAAGCCCTTCTGTACCATGTATCATCCTTGTTGTCCTTCTTTGGAACTCCTCTTGTTCATCTCTGTCCTTTTGGAGGTGCAGGGACCAGAACTAGGCAGTGTCTTCAAGGTGGGACTAGGGCCTGGTTTAAATTCTGATTTCACATTTTTTATGAAAGTCACTTAATTTCATGATTTTCATGAAAAATGTGATTTGTAATGAAATGCCATGATAGGGCCACTTGCTGGGAAGTTCCTCAGCAAGTAGCCATATCCATGGCATTTCCTTTAACAGTAGGAGCAGTGGTATTTCATTGCAGCAACAGCAGCAGCATGATATTCACAAGCTGGGCCCGCTATTTAAACCAGGCCTAATGTGTACATATTGTGGATTTATAAAGGGGTATCATGATCCTTTCCATTTTGTTCACAGTTCCATTCTTCATCAGCCCTAATCTTCTATTTGCCTTTTTGATGGCTGCTGAGCATTGTTTTTGATAAACCATACACAGCGACTCCCAGATCTCTTTCCTGTGTGGTAACAGCTTACATAGAGCCCATCCTAGTGTAGGTGTAGCTAAAGAGTCTCCAAGTCTGTGAAATAAGAGGAGAGAGACCAGGAATAGACAGCAGACCATTCAATTGCCTTAAGAACAGTTAGTGTGATTAGTGGAACATCAAGACCTTACAAATGAGAGACATTCGTTATCACATTTAAAGTGAAGAACAATGATACATGGAATCAACGGATGGACTCCTGCAGCTGCCTGAATAGAAATGTTCCCACCAGGTAGTTTGCTCTTGGAAGAGGGGTCATGGAAATCGGAAAGAAATCATAGGGAAGTCAAGCTGGAAGGGACCTCCAGAAGTCACCTCTAGTTCAACCCTCTGACTGAGGCAGGATCATCCTTGTCCAAACCATTCATCGAAGCAGGGAGCTGCTATTCCAGGCAGAGAAAACTAGCTTCTCCACTGTAGACACAACATTTGACACTGATTTTTTTTTTTTTTTTTGGGGCGGGGGGGGGATAGGAAGGAGAAGGTCTGCGTGGTATGTGAGAAAATATAGTAAATCCTAGGCTCTGGGTTGGGCTGGGCTGGGATAGTTGGGGCCAATTCTGTCTTTAAAACGCCCTGGCTTGGCAGGGGAGCTTGGTTAGTTCTTTCTGGGCTCTATCCCCTGCAGGGCATTCTAGGATAGCCCTGAATGGGGTGGGGAGAGGGAACAAGTACAAGTATGTCCTCCTACTGAATCCTTTGTTTCCTTCTTCCTGCCCCAGCACCTGGACCTTCAGCTGCCCTATGGGGCGGAGGACCCACCAGCGATCAGGATGGCTGCCTCACCACAGGTTGACCCTGCCGTCTGCCCTGGGAGCCAGCTGCTCACCAGGGACCCTGATGGTGCTGTGGGGTTCCTGCCAGCTGGCCAGGCCCCAACCCCATTTGTGGGCACAGCCCCACCACAGCTGGGGACATCTATGCCAGTACTGCAGCCAGGGACATCCACACAACTGCCACAGCCAGTGACATCCATGCAACCACTCCAGCAGGCTGCCTTAGAGGTGGCCTCCATTCAGCAGCAGTTGCAGCAAACAACATCCATGCAGCACCCTCAGGTGCCATCAAAGCAGCAGCCCCAGCAGGTCCCCCCACAGGTGACATCCATGCAGCCACCCCAGCAGGTCCCCCTGCAGCTGGAAGCTGTGCAGCAGGTGACATCAGTGCACCTGGCTCCTTCTGAGGTGACTTCAATGCAGCAAACAGCTTCCATGCAGCATCCAGAGCAGGTTTCTCCACAGGTGACATCCATGCAACCACTGCAGCAGGTTCCCCAGCAAATGGCTTTGATGCAGCCGACGCAAGTGACGTCTCTGCATCTGCACCAGCAGGCTCCGTCTGAGGCTGCCTCAGTGCAGCGCCCCCCACAGGTGCCCCCACATGTGACTTTGCTGCAGCCAGCAGCATCCTTGCAACAGCTGCAGCCTGTGATGTTGGTGCAGCCACCCCCTCAGGTTCCCTCCAAGGTGGCCTCAATGCAGCCAGCATCCTCCATACAGCAGGTGGCCTCCATGCAGCACCTGCAGCAGGTTTCTCAGCAGGTCACAGCCATGCAGCAGCTGCCTCCTGGGGCATCCAGGCAGCAGTCCCAGCAGGTTCCCACCGAGGTGCCCTCCATGTATCACCCTGAGCAGGTTCCCCCGCAGATGATTTCAATGCAGACATTGCAACCAGTGACATCCATACAGCTGTCCCAGCAGGTTCCCCAGCAGGTAACATCAGTGCAACTGCTGCAGCCAGGGGCATCCATGCAGCCACCCCAGAAGGTTTCCTCTGAGATGGCTTCAATGCAGCCAGCAGCTTCCATGCAGCTGCTGCAGCAGGTTCCCCAGCAAGTGGCATCTATGCAGGCGTTGCAGCCAGTGACATCTATGAAGCTGCCTCAGCAGGTTCCCTCTGAGGTGGCCTCCCTGCAGCACCCACAGCAGGTTCCCCAGCTGGTGACATCCATACAGCCACTGCAGCCAGGAACATCCATGCAGCTGCCCCAGCAAGTTACCTCTGAAGTGGTCTCCATGCAACACCCACAGCAAGTTTCTCAGCACATGGCATCCCTGCAGCAGCTACAGCCGGTGACATCCATGCAGCCACCCCAGCAAGCTGCCTCCATGCAACAGCAGCTGCAACAAGCAGCATCCATGCAGCACCCCCAGCAGGTCCCCCAGCAAATGGCCTCGATGCAACCACTGCAGCCAGGGACATCCATGCAGCTGCCCCATCAGGCCCCTCTGCAGGTGGCTTCCCTGAAGCCACAGCAGCAGATTCCCCAGAAAATGGCTTTGATGCAGCCCCTGCAAGTATTGTCATCCATGCAGCCACCCCAGCAGGTTCCCTCTGAGGTGCGAGCAATGCAGCCAGCAGTCTCTGTGCAGCAGGTGGCCCCCACACAGCACCCCCACCAGACTCCCCAGCCAGTGCCATCCATGCAGCAGCTGCAACAGATTCCCCAGCAAGTGGCTTTGATACAGCAGCCCCCACAAGTCCCTCCGCAGGTGACTTCACTGCAGCCGGTGACATCCATGCAGCTGCCCCAGCTGGCTCCCCCCGAGGTGGCTTCCATGCAGCAGGGAGCAACAGTGCAGCAGCAGCTGGTATCCAGGCAGCCACCACAGCCCATGACGTCCATGCAACCGCCGCAGCTGGCTCCCGCTGAGGTCACATCAGTACAGCCAGGGGTACCACCGCAGCCAGCAACCCCCCAGCATGCGGCTTCCCTGCAGCCACCCCAGCCATATGCCTCACCACCACCCAGCTACATCCCAGCCCAGCAGGACCTGGCACCACTGCACCCAGTTCAGCCTGTGTACCCCTTCCCCAGCCACCTAAGCTATCCTGTGCCTGGCCCGTATGCTGGGCATCCCCCACAGGACTATGTACGGGTGACAATGCCAGAGCTGCCCCCCATGCACCCTCCACAGCAGCCCCTAGACTTAGCAGGGCTCCGACAAGGCTCCCAGCACTTCCAGCTGCTGCCCAAGACCCCTCAGGCCTTCATCACTGCCCCAGGGCAACCGTGCTACGTACCCCTGGGGCAGCCACAGCAAGTGCCCCTGGGTCCTGTGGCCACCCTGATGCCCCAGGAGGTGGGAGCCTGCCCGATGACCCCCAGCCCCCGGCGCTCTCAGGGACTGGAGCCTGTGCAGGTAGGGGAGAAGTGTTGGAGGGATATGTGGTGGGAGGTTTAGGGGGGTAATTGAGAGCTCCTTGGTTCTGGGTCCCTGCTCTTTATCCCCTCCCACCCCTACAAATGCTTGGGGGTCTCTAGGGTGGTCAGCCCACAACATGCAAGCCATACGCGTCCCAGGCGGCTGCTGTGTGCACCATGTATCGAGGCACAGGCTACACGTGGCACTTGTCCCAGAGAACTTCTGCACCTAGCACGTATGTCCCAGGTGGCTGCTGTGTGGCATACGTCCCAAGTGGCAGCTGCATGTGTCACACGTCCTCAGAAGCCATCAGGGAAAGGGGGGCATCAGAAGGGAGGTAGGATGTTCTCCATTCATTCTAGCTCCCACCCCCCAAGCCCTACTGGGCAGGGCTTGGGGGTGGGGATTGTGGCCACACCTAGCCAAACCCCATTGGCCACAAGGAGATGAGTGGCAGGTGCCACCTGGTACTCTTCATGTGGGGCCAGATGATTTTGACACTCCTGCCATGGCGGGGAGCTCTGGGCTTCCCAGGTTAACCCCACTCCTAGGACAGCCTGGTCTGGGCCAGGGAACCTGTGCCACAGGGGTCTTGTGTGGGTGGATAAAAGCCTGGGCCAGGATGCACAAAACTCGTGCCTGCATCTCCCCACAGGTTTCACAGCTTCCTTTGGCTCCGGATCTGCCACTGGCTGCCCCCAAGCCAGATGTGGCCCAGGGGTGAGTGGACTCCAGGCCAGAGGGCTCACTGCTCCCTGCCCTGCTCTCCCTGCCCCAATAGCTGCTCGGCTCTTGGCTCTGTACTCCCTACCCCATCTGTTGCTCCGCTTTCAACTCCCTGCCCTGTGCCCCTTGCCTGATCTGTTGCCTCTGGTCTTGGCAACCTGCCCTGTGCCCCCTGCCCCAGGTCTCATCAGCTGCTCTTCCTGCTCCCTACCCTGTGCTCCTGGTCCCATCAGCTGCTCTGCTTTCTCCTTCCAGCTCTGTGCCTCATGCCCCATTGGCCACTGTTTTCTGCTACCTGGCCTGTGTCCCCTGCCCCATTGGCTGCTCTGCTTTCAGGTCCCTGCTCTATGCTCCCTGCCTCTCTTGATACTGAAACTCCCAGCTATGTAGGTCAGTGGATACTGCATTTTCTTGTATACAACATGCCGTTGAATATAAGCCCTGTTATTTTACAGTTTTGGGAAAAAAATCTTACCTTGCTTAAGGTAAATAACTCGTTTGGGGCCATGTGCTAGGTCCAGCTATGGCCTGATCCCATATGCCAGGTCTGTCTGGGGCCATGTTGCAGGTCCAACCATGCCTGGACCCTGCATTCTGGCCCTTAACAGGTATGTGGGGTCACATCATCTAGCTGGGGGGCTACCCCAGGCCTGGAAATTTGGCAGTGGTGGGAATAGTGAGGCTTTTCACAGACAGATTCACAGAAGTTTAGGACTGGAAGAGACCTTGTGAGATCATCAGGTCCAGCCCCCCTGCTCTAGGCAAGTAAGACTGCTGGGTCAAATAACCCCAGCAAGGTGTGTGTCCAGTTTCCTTCTGAAGATCTCCAGGGTAGTTGCCTGCACTCTGCTCCCACTGGGAGTCTATTCCAGAGTCTGGTCATATAAATTGTAAAGAAGTTTTTCCTTAGATCCAGTCTGAAACCTCCTTCTAGAAGTTGATGACCGTTGCTCCTGATTTTTCCTTGGGGAGCTTTGGTGAATAGTTGTTGACCTAGTCCTTGATGCTCTCCCCATTAATTGGCTGCAGCTTCCGCTGCCCAATATCTGGACCTGTAGGGTGTCATATTTCTCACATAATGTGCACCTCCAGTGGGTTTCAGAGTGAAAATGTGCCTGTTATATGTGAAATATACAGTAGATGCTGAGACGAGGTAGGGAAGGCGGCATAGAAGCTCCACGGGATGGTTCACTAGGGGTCTGGACTGGATTCAGCCCAGCCTAATGCATGTCCCCCTCACCCCGTCTATTGCCCCTAGGGTGACCTCTGACTTCATTGCCCTAAAAGAGATGACCTTGAATGATCCCCTAGGAGGGAACGGCAAGCAAGACCGGAGCAAACAGAGGCGGTCTTCTTGCCCCCGGCCTGACAAGACCACCAAGTTCCAGCTAACAGTCCTCCAGGTGGGTTCGGAGGTCAGGGAGGGGAGAGGAAGAGGGTGGGGCAGGGTGAAGTCCCCCCAACAACACCTCCTCCCCCCTCCAGCTCTCAAACACACAGGCTTGCTTTCTTGACCTTGCACCACAGCAAGGGAGTTGAACCTGGAAATGAGGTGGTGAAATGAACGCCTTCCCTGCTTTATTTTTTCCCCAGCTGAATTAGCAACAACTTTGGGCTATTTGGCCAAAAAGTGAAAGGTTAACTGCCCCTGGAATTTCTGGAGGGGGGAAGGAGCATGGCCAAGGTGCAGGGACAGAGCCTCAGCATTGGTTCTTTCTCCCCATCTTCTCCCTTTCATGTGCAGGCAACAGTTTCTGTTTTACCCCTTTCCCAGCTTGAATTAGCAGCAGCTCTGGGCTGTTCAGCGTCAAGCTGAAAGCCTAGTTCCTGCTAAAGACCAGACCCTCATGGGTGGATCTCTGCTTTTGAAAGTAGCTAAAAGCCTTCAGGGGCTGGGAAATAGGAGAAGAAAGACAAGGAGGAGATAGCTGGCCAAATAAAACCCAGTTTATTTCCCCCCAACCCTAAATCTACCCACTTCTACTAAACTATGCTCTGCTGGAGGGCACACAAGTGGCAGCCATCTTACAGCATGTCCATGCTTCTGTTTTGGGCAGCAAATAGGCTTTCCCTGCCTAAGATACTTACCCTGATTTCTGAAGGCTGATTTTGGGGTGGGGGTGGTATATGGTAGGTAACTACATAGGGTAAATGACAGCAGGATAGGAAATACACAGAGAGGCTCTCTGGGAGTTTGGAGGGGGCTCTGAGGGTCAGAGGGGGGTCACATGGGGCCAGGAGACCCTCAGGAAGGAGGGGGTTACCTCTCACCCCCCAAATCCCCGTCAGGTGTCCATGTTGGGTGACAACACAGTGGAATGCCAGCTGGAGACCCACAACAACAAGATGGTCACCTTCAAGTTTGATGCAGATGGGGATGCACCCGAGGACATTGCTGACTACATGGTGAGGCCCCCCTACTCTAGGCCCTGCCAACTGGGGGTTTGGGGTGGCACTCCCTGGGAGGGAGGGATGGACAGTACTGGCCAGCTCTGAACTGGAGTGGGATCTCTGAGCTGTCTGTCCAGACCAGTTGTTCTCAGCCCCATTAGACTTTAAGCCCTTCCCCTTATAAGACCCTCCCTAACCCTTGTTAGAACCAAAGCCACCACCTGAGGCCCTCTTCTTGTTAGACTCAAAGCCTCCCTCCTCGTTAGACCCAAGCCCCCTCTTAGTAGGACCCAAATGCCCTCTTGTTAGACTCCCTCCTCGTTAGACTGAAACCCCCTCGAGGGCCTTGCCAGCCCATCTGCCCTAGGCCCTGGCATTCCCCATAGTGGGGGGTGGGCAGGAGGCTGATGGGAGCAGGCAAGGCCAGCATGGCTACGCTCCCTCCCACAGGTGGAGGACAACTTTGTGTTGGAAGGCGAGAAGGAGAAGTTTGTGGAGGAGCTCCAGGTCGTCGTGTGTCAGGCTCAGGAGATCCTCCGCACAGCCGGTGTTGAGGCACCACCTTCAGAACCCAGCGGGGGCCAGGTGAGGCTGGGGGGCTTCCCCCCTGGTGCCTGGATTTCTGTGCCAGCTGTGAGGGTCACTTTGGCCTGCCCCTGCATGGTCCATTGCTCTGCTTTTGACTCCCTGCCCTGCCCCAGCCTCATCCATTGCTCTGCTCCCTGGCCTGCATTCTCTGCCTGATCCATTGCTCTGCTTTCAGCTCCCTACTCTGTGCCGCCTGCCACATCAGCCATTCTGCTTTCTGCTTCCTGCCCTGCACTCTTGGCCCCATCAATTCCCAGAGCTTTCTCTTCCGTCTTGATCTCTCTACTGACATCTCCATTTTGAATGCAGACAGGTTCATCTGAGCAAGCCCAGGCGCATCCCGTGGCTGCCCAGTCCGGCAGTGAGTAGGATGCAGGGTGGTGGGGCTGGGAGGGGTCTTGGGGAGTCACAGCTAGTCTGTCCATCCATCTGTCCATCCTCATGTCTCCTCATCCATTCATCCGTCTGTTCATCTGTCCACATAACCCCTTGTCTGTCTGTCTGTTCATCCATTTGTCCTTCTACATAACTCTCTGTCCATCCATCTATATATCCATCAACACACCCATGTAATCCCCCATCCATCCATCTCTCTGTTTGTCCATCCACATAACCTTTCATTCGGAGTGACTCTGAATTAACCCAGGGGGTGGTTGAGCTTGGAATTTGGCAGCACTGCCATTGTGATCCAGAGTGACCCTGGTGTGCCCCCAAGGTTGCCAAGATCTGGGTCCAGGGCCTGACTCCATCACATCAGATCAGACTCTTGCGGGTGGGAGGGGAGGGTTAAGCTGGCTTCTGAGGGAGCGGGGTAGAGCCTCACTCTGACCCTTTCCCCCTCCTCTCCCCACCAGATGAGTGCGCACCCCAGTCATCCCCTGTCGGCCGCTGGAGGTTCTGCATCAACCAGACCATCCGGAACAGAGAGGCTCACGTACCTGGTGTCCCCCAGCCAATGACTGCGCCTATCCCCATGCCCCAGCCCCTTCCTGGTGAGCAGAGGTTGAGGGGACAGCATGTGTGAGGTTAATGCAGCTAATGGGGAAAGGAGCCAAGAGCAGAGCAACAAATCAGGCAGGGGGTACAGGGCAGGGAGCAGCAAGCAGAGCAGGCAGTGAGGCAGGGGGTATAGGTCAGGGAGCAGAAAGCAGAGCAGATGATGGAGCAGGAGATACAGGCAGGAGGCCAAGAGCAGAGCAGCAGGGATAAACAAGAAAGGATGGGATTTGGGACTGGCTTTGCCCTGGGCACCTGGCTACTAGATGATGCAGGGGATTGCTTTGAGGATGTGACCTTGGTGTCTACTGTATTTACTCACAAACCATACACAACTCCCTCCCACCCCCAGGGTAATTTAACCCTGATTTGCCACCATCCCAGGGATGTGCTGTTACAGCACCTGGCCACTAGGTATTGAGGATTGGTTCAGAGGACTGCTCTAAGGAGATGCTGCCTACCATACTTACACATAAACTGTATGTACCCCCTGCCCTCTGCCCCTCCCCCAGCTGCCCCAAGGGCTAATTTAACCCTGATTTGCTTCCATCCCAGGCCACTAGGTAGCCACAGCACCTGGCCACTAGGTAGAAGAACGCTTGGGAGGAAGTGTCCTTGGTGGCTACCGTATTTACTCATAAATTATGTGCAGCTGCCCCTACCCCACTTCCCCAGGGGTAATTTAACCCTGATTTATCTTCATCCCAGGGGGCAACCTGTCCTGGGAAGTACTCTAATAGCACCTGGCCAGTAGGTGGCATAGGGGACTGCTTTGAGAAAAGAGTATCTACTGTATTTACTTGTAAATATATGCACCACCCCCCAAAAATATCAGTTTCCAGAATCAGTGCTTGTCTTCTGAACAGGTGTGGACAAGGAGGGTGCTAAAGACACGTATCCTCCTCCCCGGGAAGAATCAGAAGACCCTGTCACCAGCCCCAAGATGCCGGTTATGCCCTTGATGATGGAGCCTCTAGTGTCTCTGCTTGCTGAGCCTGGTGATCCCCAGGCACCCCCTGAGGCCTTGGGCACTGATCTGGCCCTCCCAGCCCCATCTGAGTCGGATAGCGAGGGCCCCCCCAAGATGGACTTTGCTGACAACCGCATGAAGACACTGGATGAGAAACTGCGGACCCTGCTGTATCCAGAACACAGCTACTCAGAGAGCCAGAAGGACAGCCATAGCCTGGAGTCGCCCTTCTCCTCCTCTGCTGAGGACACCTTGTCCTGCCCTGCCCCTCCAGACCCCTTGGCCGACAGCCCCACCTCCCCGGGCATGCAGGGGGCGGAGATCTCTGAGGACTACCCACTACCCAGTGGGGCCGCTGTCTTCCCAGAGCTGATGGTGGCTATACCCAGCACTCCCAGCCTGGATGTGAGTATGCAGCTGGGAATGGTGGATCCTGGCATGCTGGGTATTGTATAAATCTCCTGCCCAGACCTCTGCTGAGCTCATTATGCAAATAGCACCACTTACCCACTGGCACTGAGGCAGAAGTGTTTCTTAATATTACCGTATTTTCTCACATATAACATGTCCACATAATATAATACCTAGCTTTTGAGAGGCAGGAGGGAGGAAAGAAAGAAAATTTGCTTTTGATTATGATACCATGATCAACAGAGTTTGAGAGAGAGCAGGGCACCCTAGTAATAGCTCTGAGGTACCATATTGCACTGAAAAGCAGACATGGTTCAGATAATACAGCATAACATACCAGAGTAAACCAGGCAATGTACAGGCTATAGTATGACATGTAATAGTGGGGATGTAGGAATTAAGTTTAAAAGGGTGGGTGAGAGCGTTATTGTGGTGGGTCACGAGGTCTCCCAGAAACCCTTTTTGCTTCCCTGTCTCAAACCCTATCACTTCCTGTCCCAATTTGCATCACTCCCCCGTCTCCAACCCCATCACTTTCTGTCTCTAAACCCATCCCTTCCCTATCTCAAACCCCAGCACTTTTCATCCCAAACCCCATCACTTCCTGTCTCCAACTCCATCACTTTCTCTCTCAATCCTCGTCCCTTCCCTACCTTAAACTCCCTCATGTCCTGTCTCAAGCCGCATCACTTTCCCATCTCCAACCCCATCACTTCCTATCACAAACTGCATCACTTCCCTGTCTCAAACTTCATCACTTCCTCTCTCCAAACCTATTCCTTTTCCTGTCTCAAACCCCAGTGCTTCTCATCCCAAACCTTGTCACTTCCTGTCTTAAACCGCATCACTTCCTGTTTCAAATGTGAACACTCCATTTCAAATCCCATCTCTTTCTTACCTCAAGCTCCATCACTTCTCTTCTCCAAACCCAACCCTTCCCTGTCTCAAATCCCCATGATTCTCATCCCAAACCCTATCACTTCTTGTCTTGAACCCTGTCACTTCCTGTCCTAAACCTATCACTTCCCATCACAAGCTTGTTCCCTTCCCCTTTCCAAACACATCACTTCCTGTCTCAAACCTCATCACTTCCCTTATCCAAACCCATCATTTCCCTGCTTCATGCTCCACCCCTTCCTTATCCCACTCCGTCATTTCCTGTCCCAAAACCCATCCCTTTCCCATCTTACACCCAGCCCTCCTGGCTTTTCCCTTCCAACCAGGTGGCAGGTGCCAACACCACTTCTCAGACACCCCTACTTTTCTTCCCCTCCTACCTCCTCCGTCCCCCTTCCTGTCTTTTCAGACAACCCCCCTGGATGCCCCCAGCTCGCCAGAGCCTGTGGAGACCAGGTCGGTGCCTTGGTCCAGCCCAGAAGCAGTAGCAGCAGCAGCAGCAACACCACTGGCACCACCACCGGGAGGAGGAGGAGGTGGATATTTTGCCTTAAGCTTTACTTGCCCTAGCGTCAAAAACCCCATTAGCAAGAGGTCGTGGACGCGCAAACTGAAAGGCTGGGCCACCAAGCTCCGCCACTCCACCAGCTTGCTCAAGAGAGCCCGAGCCCAGCCAGGTTAGCGCTGCGGGATCCAGGCCTCTCTAGCCCCTCCCTCACCTCCAACCACCCCTGGTTCCACCCCATCCTCAGTCGCATTTCACCACAGTGTTTTGTACTGCTACATTCTCCCCACACCATCCCCTGCCCATTTCAACCACTCTGGGGGGAACTATGGAGAGGAGGTGGGGATTGGAGGGGGGTTGGGGATGGGGTCTGATGCCAGATACCCCCTGTTTGGTTTCTGTACCCCCACCCCCTTGACCCCTTTTCTTGGCTGGCAGCGGAAGCAGAAGTGGTGGGGGTGGAAGTGGCCAGGGAGCAGGACCTGACAGAGAAAGAAGGAGTTGCGAAGTTGAGCGTGGGGGCTTTCCAAAAAGGGCGCTTCCAGGTGGGTGTTAACGGACGGGCTCCTAGCACCCCCCTCCAGTCAAACCTACTAAGCCCCACTTTCTTTCCAGAGAAAGAAGGAGAACCCAGGCATCTAGGCTCCCCACTGCTCCCCCTGGTATAACCCTGAAGCCCCCACTTCCCTTCCAGAGAATCCAGATGTCCAGATTCCCCCCCAGCAGGGAGAGAGCCCAGGCACCCTGCTTTGATCATTAGCCCTAGTTCCCCTCTTGGAGAACCTAGGCATCTGGGATTCCAGGCCCACTCCCTCTAACCCACCAGCCCCAGGAATCCAGACTCTGATCAACTACTCCCCCATTCCCCTCCCAAAGTGGGGAGAGAACCCAGGCGTATGGGCTCTCAGCCCCACCCTCCTCTGACCCACCAGTGCCCACTTCCCCCCTGGAACAGGGAGAACCTAAGTGTCCAGGCTGTAACCCACCATAACACTTGCCTCTCAGAGTAAGAAAGGAAGCCAGGTATCCAGGCTCCCAGCCCCCCTTGCTCTAAGCCACCAGCCCCCACTTCCCTCCCAGAGTGGACAGAGAACCCAGGTATCCAGGCTTCCAGCCCCCCTCTCCCACCACCCTCTCTAACCAACCAGCCCCCATTTCCCTTCCAGATCAGGGAGGGAACCAAGGCATCTGGGCTCCCAGCCCTCACCCACCTCTCACCCCCTAACCTCCCTCCCCTCCCAGAGAACCCAGGTGTCCAGGCTCCCACCAGGCCTCTCTCACAGCTCCTCCCCCTCTACCCCCCCCCCAGGTGCTGGCAGTTCCCCAGCAGTGTCCCCTGGAGGAGCCTGGGGGGCTGTCACTGTCAGACGCCTCATCAATCACCCCTGAACGGGAGGTGGAGGAGGGCGGGGCATTGGACCGCAAGGCACCCAGCTCAGACAGTGAGCTGTCGGCACCGCCCCCTGCCCCTGCGGCTGCCTGGCACTGCAGCTCCCTTGGCCTGTCGCCCTCCTCGGCTATGAGCAGCGACGATGAGTCCGACGCGGAGGACGAGGACCTGCGGGCGGAGCTGCAGCGCCTGCGTGAGAAGTGAGGCGATCTCTGATCCCTGACCTCTGACCCCAGACCCACTCACCTGCTCTAACCTGCCAGCCCCCACTGGCCTACCAGAGAACCCCAGCATCCAAGCTACCATCCCACTTTGTTCTACACACCTACCCTCCCTTCCCTTCCTAGACCTGGGAGAGAACACAGGTGTCCAGGCTCCCAATTCTTCCTGCTCTGACCCCCAACCCCAACTCCCTTCCCAGGGAACCCAGGCATCTGGGCTTCCAGCTTCCATTCCCTCCTGCTCTAACCCTCCAGCCCCCACTTCTCTTCCAGGGAACCTAGGTGTCTGGGCTCCTCAATCTAAGGGGGGGATTCTAAGTGGGGGCTCTCTGCCACTCCCATGGAGGACTGGGGTAGAATCCAGGCTCCCATCCCCCTTTCTAACCCGCTAGCTCCCACTGCCTTCCCAGAACTGGGGAGAACCCAGGTGTCCTGGCTTATAGCCTCCTCTGTGTCAACCCCCCCAGTCCTCACTCCCCTCTCAGTGCTAGAGAGAACCCAAGTATCTGGGCTCTGCTTCCCCTCTACTCCAGTCCATAAACCCAGGCATATTTGTATGGAACCCAGGCATCCTTGTGACCTCGCTTCCCCTTCCTCCCCTCAGGCACATCCAGGAAGTGGTGACTCTCCAGGCTCAGCAGAATCAGGAGCTGCAGGAGCTGTACAACCGCCTCCGTGTCCTGCGGGACAGCCAGCCTGAGGCACCTGAGCTGGCCCTGCCACCTGCCTCCCCCCGTCGTCCACGTTCCTTTAAGAGCAAGTTACGGACCCGTCTCCAAGCCCAGCCACACCCTGACAACTGCCTCCGTGCCTCAGGTAACCCCAGAAATGGCTGTGTCTTCCAATTGCCCCCTTTCCCTTGCTCCCTAGGTGTAATTTCCACAAGTCGGGGTATGGGGCTACCATAATTTTTCACAACATTCACCCCCCAGCTGCTAGCCATTGGAGTGTGCATTATAAGCAAGAAATATGGTAAAAGCAGGTAACCTTGATAATAGCTGCAACCTCCAATCACCCCCCTTTCCCTGGGTATACATGGTTCTGGGTGTAATTTCCACAGGTCTGAGCATAGATTCATAGATGTTAGGGTCGGAAGGGACCTCAATAGATCATTGAGTCCGACCCCCTGCATAGGCAGGAAAGAGTGCTGGGTCTAGATGACCCCAGCTAGATGCTTATCTAACCTCCTCTTGAAGACCCCCAGGGTAGGGGAGAGCACCACCTCCCTTGGGAGACCGTTCCAGACCTTGGCCACTCTAACTGTGAAGAAGTTCTTCCTAATGTGGCATGGTAATTTCTTGTGTACAACACACACCTTCTCCCACCCCCACCCTCCCCCCAAAAAACCTGCTGGTCATTGGAATGTGAATTATAAATGAAAAAATATGGTAAGAGTGGGTAAACCCAGCAATGGCTTTGACCTCCAGTTGTCTCCTTTCACTTGGATACATGCTGCCCCGGTGTAATTTTGGCAGGTCTATGCATGGAGCTACCATAATTTCTCATGTACAGTATGCATGTACATGAGAAATTATGGTAGCTCCATGCATAGACCTGCCAAAATTATCCCTCTCCATCCCTCTTGAAAAATTGCTGGCCATGGGAGTGCATGTTATATATGAGAAATATGGTAAAAGCCAATAAACCTAACAACAGCTGTGACCTATAACCCCCCACTTTTTTCCTGGGCACACGTGGCATTGAGTGTAATTTCTACAGGTCTGGACCTGGGTCTACCATAATTTCTCATGTACTGTATGCACCCCCAAGCTGCTGACCATTGGAGAGTACATTATATGCAAGAAATATGGTAAGAGAGGGTAACCCTGGCAGCAACTGTGACCTCCAGTTGCTCCCTGACCACCGGGCACACGCAGCCCTGGGTGTAATTTCCAAAGGTCTGGGCATGAAGCACTGTAATTTCTCATGTACAACATCCATCTCCCCCTAAAACCTGCTAGCCATTGGAGTATGTTATATGCAAGAAATGTGGAAAAGCAGATAACCCTGGTGACAGCTGTGACCTTCAACAGCTCCCTTTTGCCTGGGCATGCGTGGCCCTGGGGGTAATTTCCTTAGGGCTGGGCATAGAGGTACTGTAATTTCTCAGGTACAACACATGTTGTTGTTCCCCCCCCATTTAAAAAAGGCTGCTGGCTATGGGAGTGCAAATACAGTACATGGGAGTGAAAAATACAGTAAGAGTGGGTAATTCCGGTGACGGTGGTGACTTTGAATTGTCCCCCTTTCCCTTGAGTGCGCACAGCTCTGGTTATAATTCCAGCTGGTCTCAGTATGGTGGTACCATAATTTTTCATATACAATTCACATCTTACCCCCTCAAAAGCTGTTGGCAATAGAAGTATGCATTCTATGTGAGAAATACAGTAAGACCTGGTAACCCCAGTGAGGGCTGTGACCTCGAATGGCCCAGGGGAGGTGGTGCAGAGGCTCATGGGATATATCCTTCCCCCCCCCCACAGAGCAGGCAGCAGGCGGACGGACAGGCACCTTCACTGATGACCTGCACAAGCTGGTGGACGACTGGGCACGGGAGGCAGCAGGCACATCTCTGCCCCGGCCCAGCCTCAACCAGCTACGGCGCGGCCCCTTGCGCCCTGACACAGATGCCTGGGCCAAGGCTGCTGAGGTGAGCCTGGATGCCCGGGCTCTCGGGAAGGGGAGTGGGAGCTGGGAGATTAGAGGAGGAGGGCTGGGAATCTGGACATTTGGGTTCTCTGGGAGGCAAGGAAGGCTGGGAGCCCAGATACCTGGGTTCTTTTGCAGGGGAGTGAGCCTGGGGGGTGAGAGTAGCGGGGAACTGGGAGCCCTGAATACCTGGGTTGTCTGCCAGGAGAGGGGAGGTGGGGGGGGTTAGAATGGGGTGGGGGACAGGGAGCCCAGATGCCTGGGTTCTTTGGGAAGGGGAGTGAGCAGCTGAGAGGTGAGAACAGTGGGGACTGGAGGCCTGGATGCTGGAGTTCTCTGGGAGGGGAGAGAGGGTTGGGGGGATTAGAGCAGAGCGACAAGGAGGCCAGACGACTGGGTTCCTCATCGAAGGATCCTCCTGACTCCACATCTTTCTCCCTTCTCTTCCAGATGCCGTCGGTGGCAACGGGCTATGGCTCCCCATGGCTCTGTTCCCTGTCCCCATTCCGTGGGCCTGCCCCACCCCCACTGCCCCCTGGACTGGCCTTCCCGGGCCCCCCAGCCCCTGCTCCACCACCCCCTGGGGCCTGCCAGTACAAGGTCTACCCCCCAGCCTGGCCCCCTGGTACCCCTCAGCCCCTTGGCCCTGGCTTCCCCCACCTGCCTACACCCAAGTGAAGCCAGGAGGGGCCAAGCCCTGTGTTTTCCCCCCCCATCCCCCTACCAGGACCCTGGACATCAGAGCTGCCAGATGCTGGAGCCGTTGTCTCCTCTCCCCCCATCATGTTGGGGTTGGAGAGAGGGAGGGGGAGCTGCTCCCCCCGCCCCCCAGTTTCTTCTATCTGGTTCTTTGGGGTTGCCCCCCTTCAGGAGATTGTGAGTTAAGGAGTCCCATATAGTTATTTTGCAAAGGATGCTGGGTAACATGGCCCAACATTGCTGTCCTTTGTCCGAGTGTTATAGAGTCCAGGGTGGCTTGGCTCCTCTTGCAAGAGATTCTGGGTAATAGAGCTCAATGGTGCTCACCCAACAACTAGCCATCCTGCCAGTCAATCCATCATCCAGCCCACCCACCAGCCAATCATCCAACCCAGCCATCAGCTGACCAACCCATCCACCGACCAGCCAACCATTCAACCCACCAGCCAACCACCAGCTAACCAATCCACCCATTAGCTAACCAACCCAGCCATCAGCCAACCGTCCAACAACCCACCCATTAGACAACTAACTTACCAACTAAGAAGCAACTCGCCAGGCAGTCATCCAACAAACCCACCCAGCAGCCAACCAACCAGCCCAAAAACACACACACCAGCCAACCAGCCACTCACCAGCTCACCTGCCACCCACAACCACAGCTGGTCCAACTAACCTATCCATCTTCCAACCAACTAACTCATCCACTCACCAGCCTGCCCACCATCCAACCCACTCACCAACTAACCCACCAGCCAGCTGCCAACTAACCCATCCATTCATCCACTTACCAGCCTGCCAACAAGTGAACCAATCCACTCACCAACCAACCCACCAGCCAACCAACGTACCAAGCAATCATCCAGTAATTAACCAACCCACCATTCAACTAGCCCACCCAGCCACCATCCAACTAACAAACCCACCAGCCTGTTGACCATCCAGCCAATCTACCTACTCACCAACTAACTAACCCAGAAAGTCATTAGCCAACCAACCCAACAAACAACCAATCCACCAGCCAAGCAGTGCACCAAACCATCCAATAACCAACCAAACAATGTCCCCTGCCAACCCACTAAACCCACCTGTTAACTAACCAGCCCACCCACCCACCATCCAACCAGCCCAGCCAATCAGCTCACCTGCCCACCAGCCAACCAGTGAACCCACCCAATATCCAACCAACCAACCCCACACCCATTTTGTGTGCATGTAGCTATGTTGCTTCTGTAGGGAAAGGTCCATGGGGTTGTGAAACCACCCGTCACCAGACTGGGCTGAGTTCTCCTATGGCTTTTCCTCCTATTCTTTCCACCCAGCCCTGACCTTCCCTCACCCTGAAACCATGCAATATTGGGGGGTTTCACTTTTATGTGCCTATTTTTGATGGTCTTTTGCTATGACCATTCTGGATCAAGCTGGGGGTGGAGGCATCAACCTTGTCATGAACCTATCACACAAATCCCCATCTAGTTTTGCTTCTAGTTGAGTCCCCCTGGGCCTGGGGGAGGTCATTGGATTTATAATCTCCCCTTTTTGCTTTTTGATTTGATCTACCTCATTTATTCCACGCCCCTCCCCCCCCCCCCCAGGTGGGGGGATCTTCAGCCTGGTCTGGCTTTTCTCTCTCTTCCCCTACGTGATCTCTTGGGGTTTTTGCTAAGGGTTGAAACAGCCTGTTTCTGAACTTCGGGATCTCCTGACCAGACAGACATGGTGTGCCATTAATGAGGAACCTTCTTTGATATATTTCCTTGGTGGCTGGGAGAAAGAGATCAAAACCATGGGGTTGGAACAGAGAAATACCTGTGATCCTTCTTGGGCTGGGTTTGGAGAATAGATAGATCCTCTCCTGACCAGGAGAGATGGGTGAAGGCTGTGGCTTCAAAACATAGGAAAATATAGGTGGGTTGGATGTGGGGGAATATTTTTTTCATCCCCACCCCTGGTCCTTGGAGCTCAAGACAGGGGAAGGCAGCAGCCTTAGATCAACAAGGGGCAGATCAGGAGGCAAAGGTTCACCCAGGAGCCTGATGCCTTATGGGCAATTCCCAGTGAAAGCAGAGGCTGGCTTGGGTTGGATGGGAGTGAGGAAGCCATGGGTCTAATGGGTTGGGATCTTCCAGATTCGGGTCTACCAAATTGAGATTTTCTAGGTTGGGATCTTCCCAGGCTGGGTCTTTCACATTGCGATTTTGCAGGTTGAGATATTTCACACCAGGATCTTCTAGGTTGGGATCTCCCAGGTTGGGATCTCTTGCAGGTCAGGATCTTCTAGGCTGGGATCTTTCTGGTTGGGATTTTCCCTGTTTGTAATCTCCCAAGTTGGGATCTTCCCAGGCTGGAATCTTCCAAGTTGGGATTTTCCATGTTGGGCTCTTCTAAATTGAGCTCTCCAAGGGCTGGGATATGACAGGTTGGAATCTTCCCAGTTTGGGATATCCCAGGCTGGGATCTTCTCCTCCTTCTCCCTCCCAAATGGGCATCACTCCAAATTTGCACCAGTGCCATCTAAGCCCTGGGGGAAAAACTGCTTCACCTCTCCTTTCCCACCATGCTGAGAGCTGTCAAAAGCTATTGCCTGGTATCCTGGCTGGCTACCACTAGAAACCATGTAGGCCAGGACATCCAAGGGAACCATCTCCCCCCACCCCTTACTCTTTCCATCAGTCCCTTCTAGGCCCATTGCAGCAGTTTTGATTGGTGGGGGGAAGGATGCAGCTGGCTATGGGTCCCTGTGGGCAGGGGGAATTTTGGGACAAAATGTAGCATTTTGAGGCTGTTTTGAGTTGAGGCTGTTTTGAGTTCTGTGGTTTCCTCTTGGGCCAGGCTGGGTTTGGAGGGGGAGGGGGGGGTGCAGGGAGGGGTTGCCCCAATGGTTTTGGGTTGGGGGGGTTTCCAACCTGTGAGTTGACTTTGTTTGTACGTGAAGCATTAATGAGCCTCATCATTTTAATTTTATTTTTTTGGAAGATGCGTGACAAAAAAAAAAGGACGGGACAATAAAGGCTGCATTTCAAAGAAGCCGAGAAGATGTCTTTCCTGCACCGAGCAGAGGTAGCCTACACCCAGTCTTCCCACTCAGGGTGGCATATTTTGTTGCACTGTGGAAGATGAGGGCGGAGACTGAGTGAGGGGCATCCTAGGGGGGACTTGGGGTTGCAGGATAGGAGGCAGTGCACCCCCAAACTAGCTGGTAGCGGGAGTGGCTGAGCCTGGCTGGAATATTGCACAGCCACCTCCTAGGAAATATTGATGTCAACATAACGATATGTCATTGTTCGTGCCCGGTATTGCAAAGATGTCTGCATCATCCAAGCTATGTTAGGAGCTGATGATTGCTGGACTGGTCACTGACTCACCCACTCAGTTATATCACTCAAATTGGCTCCCACGTGATGGCTGCTGCAGAAACAATACTGATGGAAGAGCAACATTGAAGGACTCAAGGACCCAATCATGCAAGATTTCTTCCACCAGTGCCTCAATGAAAAACTGGGAAATTCCAATCAACATCAATAGGAGAATGTTGGCAGCACTTGGGGTGCCTTCAAGGTCATTGATGATGTGGATTTGAAGAGACACTTGGATTCTCTATCAGGAAACATCAAGACTGTTTTGATGAGGATGACCAGAAGATACAAGAGTTGATTGACTGCAAGCACAAGGCCTTTTGTGCTTGGCAGAACGCCACCAATTCCAAGCAAAAGAAACTGAATCTCCAACAAGCCAAGGCAGAGGTTCAAAGGAGGACCTTTGATATGAAGAACAGATGGTGTGAAGACAAGGGAAAGAGATTCAATATCCATGATATGTGTGGTTTCTTCAGTGCCGCCCAAGCCATCTGTGGTCTGAGCACTCAGGGACCAACAAGACCTAAGGATGGAGGAGACCTGGTCAAGGAAAGGGGAGCCATCAGTGCCTATTGGAAGGAGCATTTTGAAGACCTTTCAGTTGAGATTGTTAAGGAGAGTGCTCTCAACTCCATTCTGAAACACCCAGTCAGAGGTGATCTCGGAATCCCTCCAACCCTTGACAAGGTGAGGAAAGCCATCAATCAGATGAAGAAAGACAAGGCATCTGGAGCTTATGGAATCCCTGCCGAAATCTTCAAGCAGGGACAGAAAGGAGCTCACTTCACAGCTCCATGCCCTCATCTTACGGATTTGTAATGATAAGGAAATTCTAGATGATCTCAGTGATGCCATGATCATGACAGTCTTCTAGAAAGCAGACACGTCCAACTGTGGAAACTATAGAGGGATCACCTTGCTGTCCACCACAGGAAAGATTGTTGTGAGAACCCTCCTGAACCATCTCCTTCCACTTGCTGAAGCGCTTCTTCACCCGGAATGGTTTAGGGCATCAGGGGGCACAACTGACATGATCTTCATAGCTCACCAGCTTCAGGAGAAATGCCAGGAACAATATAAGCCTCTCTACATGGCCTTCTTTGACCTCATGAAAGCCTTGGACTCTGTCAAACACAAAGCGTCCTTCTGGGGTATGGATGCCCACCAAAATTCATCACCGTTCTTTGCCTGCTCCGTGACAATTTGTGAGTGATGGTTCTCAAAAACATCTATCACAGAGCCTTTTGAAGTTAAAATGGAAGTTGTTAGGATGCATCATTGCTCCAACTCTCTTTGATATTCCTTACCACAATGCTGCATCTGACTACAAACAAGCTTCCAGTTGGAGTGGAGCTAAACTATCGAATGGAAAGTAAGCTGTTTAATCTCAGCTGACTCCAAACCAAAACCAAGACCAACCTGACCTCAGTCATTGAGCTCCAGTATGCTGATGATGCTGTAGTCTGTGCTCACTCGGAAGCAGACCTTCAGGCAGTTGTTGACGTGTTTACTGAAGCGTAATGGGACTGACACTTAACATTCAGAAGACTTAAGGTCCTCCATCAATAAGTTCTTAATGAGCAGTCCCAGCTCTGGTAATCCAGATCCATGGTGAGACTCTGGAGAAAATCAAGTATTTCCTGTAACTTAGAAGCCATCTCTCGCAGAAGGCTGACATCAATGAAGAAACCCAACATCACCTCAAATGTGCAAGCGAAGCCTTCAGACACCT
Source organism: Alligator mississippiensis (assembly GCF_030867095.1). Taxonomy (NCBI): domain Eukaryota; kingdom Metazoa; phylum Chordata; order Crocodylia; family Alligatoridae; genus Alligator; species Alligator mississippiensis. Next base: position 28,007,766 of record NC_081831.1, read on the forward strand.
GAGGAGATGGGTGTTAGAAGATCACATCAGATCCAAAAACAAGTTCATGGTTTATCAAGCAGTCATGATCCGCACCTTACTGTACGGAACTGAGATGTGAGCAGCATACAGGAAACACCTCAAGTTGTTGGAGAAGTACCATCAACATTGCCTGTGGAAGATCCTTTGAATCCAGGGGGAAGACAGACACACCAAAGTTAGCATCCTCTCACAAGCAACCATCACAAGCATTGAGGTGATGATCATCTAACACTTGACTTTGCTGGGGCAGACACATCATCCGGATGTCCAACTTCAGACTCCCAAAGAAGTTTTATTCTTCCAGCTCAGTCAAGGCATATATGCTCAAGAGAAGGGCAGAGAAAGTGCTTCAATGATGTCCTCAACACCAGCTTGAAAACATGCAACATCAGCATCAATTTGTGGAAAACTATTGTCCAGGACCACCCCAAATGGAAAAAGTCTATTGCAAGGATCTCAGTACTTTTGATGACAACAGGAGATGGAAAAGTGGGAGTGGCAAAAACAGCATGTTGCACACCATATCAGGAATCCAGAACCATCCCCCCCTAGGTGGAAACATTCCAGATTTGCAGCAGAGCCTGTTGATCCCAAATTGGCCTGGTCATCTATATTGAGACCCAGAGATAGGGCAATCATGGAAGAAAATCATCCTTGACTGTGAAGGATTGCCGAAAAACAATGTGCAAAGAATTGTGGGTCATACAGGCCAAGGTTCTCTTTTTACAATGGCGTGTGGGTAATAAGGCTTTATCTGAGCCTGTCGTAAGGGATTCTGGGTGACAAGATTCCAATCTTGGCCAGGACCCTCTGGGAATAGAGATCAATGAAAGTCTAAGGTTGCTGTCTTGCTCCAGAGGATTGTGGGTAATGGAGTCCAAGGTTGCCCCTCTTCAAAGGATTCTGAGTAATAGAGATCAATATTGTCCTCTTTAAGCAAAATATTCCAGGGAACACTGCTTAGAGCCCAGCTTTGGGGGGGCAGGGGGCGGGGGATCCCGCATAAGTCTGGGTAACACTACCAGTTCACACGTGAGTCTGGCTGAGAACGTTATTTCAAGGCATTCTGGGAGCAAGCCTCCTTTTTCCCCCTGACGCTGGGCATTGTGGGGACTATGGCTGCCACCGTACTCCGCGGCCGGGGGAAAATGGCGGCCTCCCTCGGCCATGGCCTGCCTTCGCCTTCTGGCCCACGAAACTACAATTCCCATGAGACCTTGGCGCACAGGACAAAATGGTGCCCCTGACCACTCACCAGCTGCAAAAGTTGGTGGGAGCCGGTACTGCGCCCGCCTCCCAGCATACCTTGCGAGCACGAGGACCGCCCCCCAAATGGCGCCACCCACTACTGGCGCGGGAGCCAACATGGCAGCGAAGAGCCCGCGGCATTCCGGGAGCTGCAGTCCCAGCCGTTCCCTCAGCGGGTCCTCCAACTTCTCGCGGGATTGTACCTTCCAACATACTCTGCACGCAAAGGTTGTCCGCCCCTCCTTGGAACAGGGCTGACGCGATACCCACAATCTCCTCTGGGAGTTGTAGTCCTTAAGGGCAACGTACTATTGACACCAATGAGGGGCGGGACTACAATGCCCGCCATGCCCTGCGCGTGGTGTTGTGCTCCTCTATCTCCCGCTTGCGACACCCAGGTATTTCCCTGTTGACACCAATGAGGGGCGGGACTACAACTACCAGCATGCCCGGGGGTGGGAGGGGAGAGAGGTAGGGAGAACGTGAAGCCAGCAATATGGCGGCTGCCGCGGTCGTGGTAGTGGCCGCAGCCTCTCAGAGCAGGTGTCTGTGAAGGGAGGGCTTGCGGGTCGGAGAGGAGGCACCCTGGCCTGAGGTGAAGGCTGGGGTAGGCCCGGTCTAGGCGGCACTATGGGAATCCAGGGTTTCCAGGAGTTCGTGGAGAAGCGCTGCCCTGGTGCTGTGGTGCCCGTTGACCTCCTCAAGCTGGCTCGGTCGTTAGCAGGACGGGGCGGGACCCCTCGGCCCCCTGGGTTGGCAGTAGGAGCTGGACCTTACCCTCCGCTGTCGCCACCAACTTCCCAGTGTGCTTCAGTGTTGGTGTCAACAGCCAGGGTCTACCCATCGACTTCCCAGCATCCAAAGTGGGTGGCATCAATGGCTGGGCCTTACCTGCCATTGCCAACTTTCCCCAGCATCCAAAGTGGGTGGCATCAATGGCTGGGCCTTACCTGCCATTGCCAACTTCCCAGCATGCCTCAGCACTTGAACCCTACCCATCAAGTTCCTAGCATTCCTCAGGGCTGGTGTCAGTGGCTGGGGCCTATCCACTGACTTCCCAGCATGCCTCAGGGCTGGCAGCAGTCTCGGGCATACCTGCCACCTTGCCAACATGCGTCAGGATTGGTGATAGTGGCAGCTGGGGCTTATCCACTGACTTCCCAGCATGCCTCAGGGTTGGCAGCAGCAAGTGGGGCCTACCCACTGCCTGCCTCACATGCCCTAGACTTGGCATCAACTCCCACCCGGCTACTGGTGGATGCGGACTCAGGGCTACAGCGGCTGTATGGTGACTACCAGACGGACTGGGTGTGTGCGGGCCAATGGAATGCCATGGTGAGCTACTTCGCGGCCTTGGCCCAGGCCTGTGCATGCCAGGACGGCCTGGAGCTGGTGGTAATGTTCAGTGGAGGGTTGGGCAAGAAGCACCTGCCTGAGTGGGGGGCGGCAGGCCCAGGCTGAGCGCCAGACTGCACAGCTCATCTCCAGCCATGCGGCCCACAAGGGCATCCCCCACCCCGTGCCTGGTTCCTCCCGCCTGCCTGCCTGGGCCACTGTCCGCCTGGCCATGATCCGCTTCCGGGTCAAGGTAAGGCCACAACTTTTTCTCCTTCCTCACCCTCACCCCTAATCCCTGAATTTTAACCCCTGCCAGTGCTTTGGTTTTAAGACGCTTATCTTCCCTCCCTTTGCTCCCTTGCCCTGGACTATGACCCTTCACCTCATGCCTGGGTAGAGTGTCCATCATAGAGGACATTCTGGATTTCTGCTACTCTGTCCTCTATTGGTATGAAACTGGATGCCTTTATGTCCTCTATTTTTCTCTTGAAGAGAAAAATAGAGAACATAAAGGGGTCCGGTTTCATATAAGTAGAGGACAACCAGACTGTCCTCTATGATGGCCACCCTATGCCCAGAAGCCGCTGAACTCTGACCCTTACCTTAGCCATGAACCTGGACCCCTGTGCTTTTGTTACTTAACATCTCTTTCTCTTTCAAATTTTTGTGCTGTGATCCCTGACCTGTGACCCTTTCTTCTCATCCTTGGGTGGCCCCAGAACTTTGATGCCCTGCCCAAGCCATTACCCCAGATCCTTGTGATTTTCCTGAACTCTCAGCCATGATTCTTGACGTATGATCACTGAATTTTGGCCCCACCCAAGCCATGATTCCTGGCCTTTGTGATTTCCTGGACCTCTGAACCATGACCTGTGACCCCTTCCCCTGTGTTGCAGCTGTCAAGGTGACTCCTGACCTTTCTCTTTGCACATATCCTGTTTTATGACTCCTCATAGTCCCTGAACTGTATCCTATGGCCCCCAAGCCATGTGCCTACATGGTGCATGAGCCATGCTCCCTGACCTCTGACCCCACATTCTCATGCCTGTTTCCCTAATGCTTCTTCAACCTCTTATCCAGAGCCTGTCCCCTTATTTTTTCTATCCCTGAACTTTCACCCTGATTCCTGACCCCTTCCTCTTAAACCAGTCCTCTGAAATCTAAGCATCAACCCCTGTCCTCTGACCCCCTTCCTTTCACTTCCCAATTTGGGGGAAACAGTGCATGTGATGCATGAGCAGATATGGTAATTGTGATGCCAGGATAGCTGCTCCTTGCCACCTAGTGGCAAAGAGGTGCATCTGGAGGCTAGTGTGTAAATAATCCCTGGATTACTGGCTATGCATCCACTTCAGATCCTGGTGGTGTCCCATACATGGAAATTACACCCTCAAGTGTCCTGGCCCTTGGGGAAGTGGTTGATCTGGAGTCACAGCTATCACCAGGGTTACTTGCCAGGCGCTTTATGTTAGAGTGGAATCAAAGTGTGTGCTTTTATTTCAGGCAAAAAAAAAAAAAAAGCTTCCTAGTTTAAGACCCCCTTCCCTCTTACGAATTTTTGAGGAAAGGAACATATAGTATACAAGATGATATGGTAGTAGGGCATGTGGTATATGAAAAGATATGGTAGTAGGGACACGTGGTATACGAGAAGATATAGTAGTGGAGTGTGTGTTACATGAGACTATATGGCAGTAGGGGTGTGTGGTATATAAGACAATATGGTAGCAGGGGCATGTGGTGTATGAGAAAATAGGGTAGAATCCAGGACAAACCCCTCCCCCCCCCCCCCCCCCCCCCCACACACACACACCGTCCCCACCCCAGTGTTGGGATTGGGTCTCGGGGTCCAGCACTGCCCCCTCTAAACCCACACACACCCAGATTGGATCCCAGAGGGCCAGTACTGCTTCTCCCCTCCCCCAGTAATAGGGGTTTGTGGTATATGATAAAACAAGGTAGGACATTTTGATTTAAAGGCATTAAACAGGGTTCTATCAATTCAGTGGCCTGGGCCTGGTTGAAACTTTAGCAGCTAGTTCCATCCCTTACTGTCCAACTCCATCTTGGAAGTGGTGAATGAACTTCCCTGCTCATTAGTAGCCATGACAACCCCTTTGAATAGACCGCACTCCCAGGAGACCCCTTTGAGCCCCCAAAGTTCGGTCCTGGCAACCTTTATTCCTGCCCCCACAGTTACTTCCTCCACCACCATAGAATCTAACCAGGCTTGTATGCTTTGCTACAGGTCTTCCAGAGCTTGGAGGACCATCACCAAAAGGTGGTTGCCTTCTTTCGGGAGAGTGGCTGCCATGGGCTAATTGCCCATGATGCTGAGTATGCCCTGTGCAACATCCCAGCCTACTACAGCTCCCATGCCCTCAAACTTAGCTGGAATGGCAAGAGCCTCAGCACCAACCAGTTCCTCATGCAAGAGGTTGCCAAGCAGCTGGGCCTCAAGACCTCCAGCTTCCCTGTCTTCGCTGCCCTGCTGGGTAGGTGGAACTGGGCCTGGGTGGGGGCAGCAGGCTACCTAGGGGAGTTGATATCTTGCAGCACAGCATCTTCATGCTTCTATTCCCGCAAAGAAAATGGTCTTCTCTGCATAAGGCATTTGCTCTAATTTTGGGGGTCTGATTTTCTGGTGGAAAAGGAGCACTGGGGATGGTGGCTGGGCTGTGTGCTGGGACTCAAATCTGGCTATAGGGTCTTGCCCCTTTGCTGAGGGTCAGACTGATGCCATACTTGGGGTCAGGAAAGAATTCCCCCCACAGTCAAAGAGGTATGTACTGGGCGGGGGCAGAGGTTGCCTTTTAATGTAGTGGGGGCATTGCCTCTACCTGAGATCTCTGGAGTATATATTAACAACCTATTCCAGCAGCGGGGCATTAGCCACTGCAGCCCCCCTGCTTTTCCTGTGGCGGGCTTGGGTGTGATGTCTGGTGCTGTGTCAGGGTGGATGGTAGTTTTGCTAAGAGGGTAGATGATCAGTGTGTCTGGGATGGTTTGGATAGGGCTGATCCTGCCTCAGGCATGGAGTTGAACTAGAAGTGATTTCTCTCTCTCTCTCTGTATATATATATATATGAGAGAGAGAAAGCACACTAAACATAACTATATATTTATATCTGTATTTATGTAAATCTATGTAGATGTGTCTAATCTTTATATAGATCTATGTAGATAGATCTACATGTACACATATACATGCACATATATATATATATAGGCATTCAGTATATCTGTGTAGCTCTACATAGGTGTAATTAATTTGTATTTATTTACCTATGTATTTATATCTGCATGTACATAGATGTATGTAGATGTATCTACATGTGTGTGTACACACATACATGTATAGAGGGGTTAGATATATTTACATAGATCTATGTAGATACATTTAATTTCTGTTTATCTGCCTACATATCTATATATTTACATGCTATGTATTTCTCTGTCAATTTACATACATTTGTCCACATGTCTGTCTGTTTGTCTGTTTGTTAACTTATCTGTGTGCATGTGTACCTGCCTGCCTATTTATATTTGTATATCTACCTACTAATCTATCCACTTATCTACTTCCCTACCTACTAATTTATTTACTAATTTATTTATCTAATCTATCTACATACCTATCTACCTACTTATTTATCTATTTACCTATTTACGTACATGCATACATACCTACATACTTGTTTACCTGTTTATCTGTTTACTTGTCTATTTATCTACTTACTTACCTGTGTAGCTATATCTAATTTATTTCTGGAGGTCCCTTCCAGCCCAACTTCTGAATGATCTCTATGAAAACCCATGATGATACAGGACAATACATTAATTCTCAGCCCAGCACATCAATCAATACAATTATGATACAACAGTTCTCAGCCCAGTGCTTCCTTTGTTTAACAGGATGTCTGTGTTAGAGAACCACTTGGAGGGGGTACTCTGGGCCAGTATGGTCTATGGCCAGGGGGTATTGGAGGACACTGGTTAGCCAAGATTCTCTGGTCACAGAGCTCATGGGAGGGTGGGGGGTTGAGGACTACTCTCTAGACCGGGGTCTCTGGTCAGGGAGTTGGAAAAAGGTGGGTGTGGTGGGCATTTATGCAGATGTGCTTAGGCAGGGTTAAGCAGTTGTATACATCTTATTTGCAAAATGGCCCAAGATTTATTGCCCTGTTGCCAGAGTTATAAACACTTCCTTTGAGAAGGGGCTTTCAATACTTTCCCTCTTCTCTCATTGGTCAATTCTTCCCCCCACCTCTACTCCCCCACCCAGGTAACCGCATCCTCCCTGATGAGGACCTGGCTGCCTTTCACTGGAGCCTGCTGGGCCCGGACCACCCACTGGCATCACTCAAGGTAGCCCCACTCCTGGCCCTACCCCACAGGGCAGCCCAGGGGGTGGGGGCTGGAGGCCTGGATGCCTGGGTCTTTATTTCAACCCTGGGATGGGCATAGGGGCTAGCAGATTAGAGCAGAGGCTGGGGCCCTGGACACCTGGGTTGTATCCTGGCTCTGGGAGGGGTGTGGTGCAGGTAAAGGGTGTGAGGAGGAAAGGGTGTCCTGGACTTCTAGGTTCTGTCCAGGGTCTTGAGGCAGGGATGGAAGCCAGGACTCCTGGGTTCTGTCTTTGTTCTGGTGGAGGAGGAGAGTCTAGAGTGTGAGAGCAGGGAGTGGCTGGGAGCCCAGTTGCCTGGGTTCTCTGGAAAAGAGTAGGGTCTCTTGGGAACTGGGAAGCTCTAGGGTTCTCCAGGAAGGAAATGGGGTCTGGTAGGATAGAGCAGGGAAGAGTTGGGAACCCGAACACCTGGGTTCAGTGAGGGGGGTGTGGGAGCTGGGGAGTTAGAGCAGGGAGGGATCTGGAGCCTGAACATCTGGGTTTTACTGCAGCTCTGGGAGAGGAGTGTTCTCAGACAGGTTAGAGCAAGGAGTTGGGAACCTGGACACTGGGGTTCCCAGGCTCATCACCCAATCTGTTTCTCCCTTCCATAGGGTGCGGGGGGAAGGATGGCAACACTTTCTGACAACTCTATGCTTGATCCCTGTGGTCAGAGAGCATGTATAGGGCTTGAGAGGACACTCTAGCTGGGGTCTCTGTGGTCAAGAACAATCTGTGTGGAGGGGTTGTATACCACTCTAGGCATAGTCTCTTTGGTCAGGGAGCCTATATCCTGGGTGGTGTGGCATTCTACAGTGGGTCTCTGTGGTTATGGATGCTCTAAGCCAGGTCTCTGTAGTCAGAGAGCACATAAGGCTGTCGGAAAGACACTTTGATTAGGGAGTCTGTGTTGGTTTTGGGGTCTCTATGGTCTGGGTGGTGTCAGTGGTTACTGTAGGCAGAGACTCTATGGTTGTGGATTGTAGGTAGGGTTAAGGGGCTCTGTAGACTGGGTCACTATGCTCTAGTGTTGGGGGCCCTCCAAGCTGGGTCTCTGTGATCATCATGGATGCTGCCTGCAGGAGACCTTCTAGGATGAGTCTCTATGGTCATGGATCCTATATTGGGGGATTAGTGGATGCTCTAAGCCAGAGCACTATGGTCTGGAAACACTTGGGAGTGTTTGGATCCCTCTAAGCTGGGTCTCTATGGTCATGAATCCTACATGGGGGTTAGGGGAAACTCTAGGATAGATCTATGGCATCTGGGAATATTAGGGTTCCTCTAGATTGAGCATTTAAGGGCAGGGATGCTATGTGGTGGGGATTGGAGTTGATCTAGGCTGGCTGTCTATAGTCACATTCTACATGGGCATTAGAGGGCTCTTTGGGTCAGAGCTCTATGGTTTAGAAACACCTGGGGGTATTGGGGTCTCTCTAGGTTGACTCTCTATGGTCAGGTTACACCTAGGAGTGTTGGAGTCCTTCTAGGCTGGGTCTTTATGGTCATGGATTCTATGTGGCAGTCATTTTAGGCTGGATCTCTATGGTTTAGAAGCGCCTGGCGTTGGGGTCCCTCTAGGTTGGGTCTCATGGATACTACTTGGTGGGGATTAGGGGGAATCTAGGCTGAGTCTTTGTGATCTAGGATGACATGGGTGCATTGGGGTCTTTGTAGACTGAACCTATGGTTGAGGTGGACATGCCAGCAAACAGCTTCTTTGCCATGGGATCCTGCATGCCAAGTGCCCTCTCTCGTATCTCTCCCCACACCAGGTCCATGCTCACCAGTTGGTACTGCCCCCCTGTGATGTGGTAATCAAGGCCGTCTCGGAGTACGTGGCCTCCCTGCCAGACCCTGCTAACCTGGACAACATTGGCCAGGATATCTTCAAGCACTCCCAGGTAGGTGGGACCCTTTACCCCTTCTCCCCCTCTGCCAGCTTCCATGAGAGCAGATTGGGGACCAGTGCACCCCATCCCCCAGCTGAGAGCCTGGTCCCAAGTGCCAGGGGCTGTATAGACCCCAACCCCCAGCTATTCAGCACTCCCCCAGGGCCAGGATAACCCCACCTTCCCAAGGACTAGGGGCTGTACAAACCCCACTCCGAGCTGACAGAGACCTCTGCCCCTCCCCTCGGATTAGGGACTGCCCTGTGTGTCAGGGGACCCAGTCCCCAGTTCAGAGACACCCCTCAGGGCCAAGATTAGCCCTCACCACCAAGTGCCAGGGACTGTACAGTCTGACTTCGGCTATTTAGAGACCCCCTGGGACCAGAACTGAGCCCACCCCCAAGCACTAGGAGCTGTGTAGATCCCAACTGCAGCTTTAGAGAGCTTCCCTACAAAAATCAGGCTTGCCCCATCCGTATACCAGGGACTGTACAATCAGGCCCCACACCCTTAGCTGAGAGTGGGGTCTCCAGTCTGATGGGACCCCATATACCAACCCCCCATGGGAGCTGAGATCAGACTAGTGGTAGCCAGACCCCCACTTCCCATTCTTCTTTCCCCCAAAGCACACCCAGGCTCTGTAGGACGACCCCCAGCTTTCTCTGCCCCTGCAGTCCAGGACAGAGGACAAGATGACACGGTTGAAGAAGGCAGTAGAATACTACTCAGTGTGGGGCTGGGCGCTGCCCCTACCCCCTGTGCCTTCCTCCTGCCTGTGTGAGTATGCAGGGTACCCCTGCTGGAAGCCTCCAGCCCCACACTGCTGCCTCTTTTTGGGAGATTCCCCCCAACAGCACCTCTGTCCGTGGCACCTACTGGTGGACCCCCCAACCCTCTACCAACCCCTTTGCCGCATGGTGTCTTTTGCTGGAAGCCCCAACTCCCCAGCCAGTGCCCCCTTCTGGAAACTGGTCCCCAGCCAGCTCCCTTGCCCCATGGTGCCCCTGCTGGACCCCCACCAGTCCCCCTACCTGTGGCCTTGCCCTGTGGCATATCCTGCTAGATCCCCCTACCCCTTGCTGTACCCCCCCAACCCCCACATCAAGTGTCCTCTTGCTAGGAGCTCCCCCATGCCAGCTCCCCAGTCCTGTGGTGCCCCATGCTGCCCCTCTGCCAGCCTGTACCCCCTGTTGGAAGCCCCCCAGCCAGTTCCCCTGTCCCATGGTGCCCCCTGTTGGAAGTCCCCAGCTTCCCTATCAATGGCTCTTCCCCTACAGCACTCCCTGCTGGTCCCCTCGTGTGGCAGCACCCTCTTTTGGAAGCTCCCAGCATCCTCCACTCAGCCAGAGCCCCCTGCTAGATCCCTCCCACCAGCCAACTCCCCTGCCCTATGGCATCCTCTGCTGAAAGGCCCCAAACCCCCATCAATGGCTCTGCCCTTGGTGCTCCCTGCTGCCTCCCCAGCCAATGTCCGCTGCTGGAAGCCCCCTCCAACTTCCTCCAGCACCCTCCTGGTAGGATCTGAACCACCCCTCACCCCCAGAAACCAGCTTTCCTGCCCCCCTCTTTCCCCAAACCAGTGGCTGCCAGGGGGTGGGACTGGGAGGACTGGTTTGGATGAGTTTTTGGGCTGGGCCACATCCCCTGCTTTCTGTCCACACAGTCCCGACTTTTGGCCCCCAGCAGTGTGGTGGGGCAGCACTCAACCAGCGCGGCCCCACTGGATCCCTCCCTGGTGGGAGGCTGATGGTATGTTTTGCTCAACTGTCCCTGATGCCTGGGTTCTTTTGCGGGGGGAGTTGGGGAGTGAGAGATGGGGGCACTCAGAGCCCTAGATGCCTGGGTTCTCTGGGAGGGGAGTGGGGCTGGGTTGAGAGCTGGGAGCCTGGACACCTGGGTTCCCTCCCCATTTGTGTGCATCTCTTCTACCCCCAGTTTGGGAAGCTACAGTACTGGGCCCCGTCCCCTACCTCCAGTTCCGCCCCCAACTCTGGCTCTACCTTCCCTTCACCCTCTCCCACACTGGGTGAGGACCCCATTCTCAGTGGCTGGGCACTGACCTTCCACCCCAAGTGCCCCACCCCTGGCCTGGGTGCCAAAGCATCAACCTACTTTTCCTCTGACGGCGTTGATGACCATGGTGGGGCCAGCACCAAGTGAGTGGAAACAGGGCACCTACCTGGACGCCTGGGTTTCATGTGGAGGAAGGGCCAGGGACCAGATGCCTGGGTTTTGTCCCATTCTGGGAGAGGGCAGCAAGTGAGAGTTGGGTGCCCGGACACCTGGGTTCCATGCTGCTTGGAGGGGTAGCTACTGAAAGCTTGGTGCCTGGATGCTTGGGTTCTGTTCCTGGAAGAAGAGCAGGTGAGAATTGGGCTCCCAGATGCCTGGGTTCTATCCCACTCGGGGTTCCCAGCCATCGCCCATTCCTACTCCTCGATGCCTGGGTTCTGACCAGGAAGTGGGGAGGGAGTGAAAGCTGGTAGCCTCGATGTCTGGGTTCTATCCCTTTCTGGGAAAGGGAATGGGTGAGGGCTGGGATCCCGGACACGTGGGTTCTGAGTAGAGAGTGGGGAGGGAATGAAAGCTGGGGGCCTGAGCATCTGGGTTCTATCCCACTCTGGGAGGGGCAGTGAGTGAGAGTTGGGAGCCCAGACACCAGGGTTCTGACCAGGGCAGGACCAGATGAGAGCTGGACACCTGGATTGCCCAGGTTCCAGCTCCCTGGCTCATGCCTTGTCCTCCTTTCCACTCCTCCCCATCCCTGCCACAGCCACATGCCAGGGGTGGGGCAGCAGGGCGGGGCTTGGGGGCCAGTGGGGGGCAAAGCTGAGCCCCCCATCCCCTCGCTGCTGTCCATGGCCACATGGCTCCACCTGGACCTGACAGCCCCCCCACTCCCCCCTTGTGGCGCCTGAGGTCTTGCATGGCCTCATGTACCCTGGCATCTACCACCTGCTTACCAAGGTCAGTCCCTGCCGAGCCTGGATGCCTGGGCTCCAGTCCTGCTTTGGAGGGGGGCTGGGGACACAGATGCTGGGTTCCAGCTCTGGGGGCCCAGACACCTAGGTTCCAGCCCTGCTCTGGGGAGGGCAGCTAGGAGCTGGGATGCCTGGATTCCAGCCCAGCTCTGGCAGTGGGGCTGGGAGCTCAGATGCCTGGGTTCTTTCCCTGGGAGACCTGGACACCTCGGTTACATCCCTATTTGGGGTGGTGTTGGAATACAAGCATCTGGACTCCCATCTTTGCTGGGGGCGGGGGCCACTGGGGGTCCAAATGCCTGGGTTCCTCTCCTGGGGGGCCCGACTCCTGGGTTCCAACCCTATTTCGCAGGGGAAGGGGATAGAGCTGGACACCTGGGTTCTATCTCTGCTTTGGGGGATGGGGCTGAGAGCCCAGACACCTGGGTTCCATTCCTGTTTGTGGAGAGAGGGGAGGGGATTGGGGGGCCCAGACACCCAGGTTCCATCCCTGGATGCCTGGGTTCAGTCCCTGCTTTGGGGCGGGGGGGGGGCTCACATGTTGGAATTCTTCCCCCAGGGGGTCCAGACACCTCCCTGTTAGAGGTGGAGCTGGTGGCCCAGATGCTGGGGTGCCTTTCTCAGGGGGCCCAGATGACTGGGTTCCAGCCCTGCTTTGGAGGTAGGGCTGGGGGCCTGGATGTTTGGGTCCTCACGGCCTGCTCTACAGGGCGAGATCAAGCTGCCCATGTGTATTGAGGACGAGGGTACTATGGAGCTGCTGCCGGCTGCTGTACTCTTCCGTGCTGCCCTCCAGCACATCTATGGTGTCCTCTTCAGCGTGGCTGAGAGCCAGCGGTGCCCCCAGTGTCCTGGCCTGCACTGTCACGGCCCATGTGAAGGTGAGGGTGGGGCCAAAATCCTGGGTCCTCGAAGTGGTGGGGGAGAGCAGGGGGGCCTGGGACCCTGGACACCTGGATTCTCTGGGAGGGAAGTGGGAGCTGGGGGGTGAGAGCATGGGGGGCTGGAAGCCCAAACAGCTGGGTTCCCTTCTCAGTTCTTGGTGAGAGTTAGGGTGTATCTGAGTCAGGCTGGGGGAGCCAGGATTCCTGGGTTCTTTGTGAGAGGCAGGGGCACTGGTGGGTCAAAGTAGAGGGTTCTGGGAGCCCAGATATCTGGGTTCTCTTCCCAGCTCGGTGGGGGGTTGGTTTTGGCCCAGCCAGGCAGGACTCTTGGATTCTCCCCTGAGCTCCCAGCTCCCTCCTGCCAGCTTCTAATTCTCCTTCTCCCCCTGCCACCCTACCAGCACCACCTGTCATTGTAAAGGAGTGGGCAGCCTACAAAGGCAAGGCCCCTCACAGTCCTGAGCTGGTGCCGGCACTGCCTGTCCGTGAGTGGACCTGCCCTAACCTGAAGCAACTGTGGCTGGGGAAGGCGGCTGAGGACCGAAGTCAACGCATGCGTGCCTTTCTGGCCTGTCTGCAGGCTGACACACCTGCCATGCTCAACCCTGCATGTGTGCCCACCCACCTGCTGCTGCTCTGCTGTGTTCTCCAGTCAGTTGCAGGGGCAGGGCCAAGTAGGGGTAGGGGGAGAAATGGGCAAAGATCTGGGCCTGGATTTGATGAGAACCTAATCTCATTGCTAGGGTTTAATGGAGGGAGCAGGGCTGGGTGAATGGGGTGGGGTTAATAGATGGGGCAGGGCTAGATGGGAGGGAGCAAGGCCACATGGAGTGAAACTGCTGCAAATCCAGGCTTAGGTTTGATGAAAGCCTGATCCTACTGCTAGAGGTGGGTGGAAGGGGTGGGATTTAATGGGATGTGAGAGAACAGGATGGGAAGGAATGGGACCAGATCGGGAGGTGGGGGCCGCATGGGGTGAAACAGACGCAGATCTCGGCCTAGGTTTGCTATGAGCCTGACCCTATTACTAGGGCTTGATGGAGGGTGTAAAACCATGCAGAGGGAAACTGATGCAGATTTGGGCCTGGGTTTGACAAGAGCTTGATCCCATTGCTAGAAGACAGCCTGACCCCCTTGCTGGGGCTGGATGGGAAGAGGCAGGGCCATGAGGGGCAAAACCAATGTTGATCTGGGCCTGGGTTTGCTGAGAGCCTGATCCTATTGCTAGAGCAGGATGGGAGGAGGTGGGGCTTGATGGGAAGGGGCATGTCCTTATATGGGGAAACTAACAGGGATCTGGGCCTGGGTTTGAGAGCCTGATCTTCTAGGGCTTGATGGATGGTAGTAGGGCTGGATGGGGGGAAACCAATGCCAATCTGAGTCTGGGTTTGTTGAGAGCCTGACCCCATTGCTAGAGCTGGATGGGAGGGGGCGAGGTATGATGGGAAGTGGGAGGGCTGGATGGGAGCGGGTAGAATTGGATAAGGGGGTGAGGCTGTGTTTTTTTGTGGGGGTGGGAAATGGTGAGGATCTGGGCCTTGGTTTGCTGAGAGCCTAGTCACATTGCTGAAGGAGACTGGGTGGGGCTGGATTGGGGGGGGCAGGGCCACCTGTGGTGAAACTGATGAGCCTGGATTTGCTGAGGGCTTGGTCCCATGGCTAGAAGAAAGGGGTTGGCTTTGATGGGAGGGGGCTGGATTGGAGGAGAAGGCCACATGAGGTGAAACCAACACTGATCTGGGCCTGAGTTTGTTGAGAACCTGATCCCACTGCTAGGAGAGAGGGGGCAGAGCTAAGTGGGAGGGGCAGGGCCAAGTGGGGTAAAACTGATGCTGATGTGGGAGTGGGGATGGGACCCCGGACACCTGGGTTCTCTTCCCTGCTCTGGAAGAGGAGTGGGGAGGGCTGATGGATTAGAGGTCACCTAAGCTGCCTAGAAGGGGTTTGTCAGGTGGGGTGGGGGATCTGGGAGTCTAGATTCCTGGATTCTATCCCATCTCTGAGAGGGGAGTAGGAGCTGGTGAGTTGGAACAAAGGGGATCAGGGACTCAGACACCTGGGTCCTCTAGAAGGGATTATAAGCAGGGTGGCCATTGGGAGTCTGGATGCCTGGGTTATCCCCATTCTGGGAGGGGAGTAGGGGGAGTTGATGGGTGAAAGCAAAGTGTGGTCAGAGGCCTGGATACCTGTGTTCTCTAGAATGGGTTATAAGCAGGGTCGGGGGCTGGAAGCCCAGACACCCGGGTTCTTTCCTTGCTCTGGGAGGGTAGCAGGGGGGATGACAGGTGAGAGCAAAGGGAAACAGGGACCTGGACACCTGGATTTCTCTAGAAAGGGTTTGTCAAGGAGGAACCAGGTACCTGGATGCCTGGGTTCTCTCTCTGCTCTCAGAGGGTAGTGGGAAGCTGTGAAAGTTTGGGGGGTACCATAGCCCTTCCCCTCCACCCCTTCCCCCTGGGATCCTGATATAGCACCTGCCCCTAGGTACATGGTGCAGTGGCCAGGGGAGCGGATCCTGCACCGGCAGGACCTGGATGCTTTCCTAGCCTAGGCTGTGTCCCCTCAGCTCTGTGAGCCAGGTCAGCTCCAGGAGCTCAAGGTAGGTGTGCCTGGGTTCTCTGGGACAGGAGTTGGGGCTCAGGGGTGAGAGCAGGGGGTGCTGGATGCCTGGATTCTCTGGGAGATGAGTTGGGGCTGGGGGGTGAGAGCAGGGTTGCCCTGGTCTGAACAGGCGCTAGCCAGGCCCCCTCCTTGCAGTGGTATAGGGGACTGTTTCCCAGCTACCCCACCCCAGAGTTGGCTGCATCTCATCCCTTTCCCAGTGGCGGTATAACCAGCTGTTCCACCCCTGAGCCGGCTGCAACTCCCCAGTGTTACACTTGACCATCCCCAGCTGCCCTGACCCAGCTTTGGCCACATTTGTATAGCCATTAAACTACTATTCCACCCCAGAGTCAGCCTCATCTATGTAATTTATACTCAGCTGGCCCAAGCTGCCCCACAATAGAGCTGGCCACGTCTATGTAGCTGCTATACTTGGCCATTCCACCCTAGCACTGATTGCACCTAATAACTGGCCACATCTCTATATCAGTTATACTCCAGCATTGCACCCCAGAGCTGGCTGTTTTTATAGTTGTTATATTCAGCTGTTGTACCCCAGAGCTGGTTGCATCTCTATAGCTCTTATACTCAGCTGTTACACCCCAGAGCTAGCTGCTTCTGCATAGCAGTTATACTCAGCCATTAAACCCCAAAGCTGGCTGCATCTCTATAGCTGTTATACTCAGCTGCCCCACCCCAGAGCTAGCTGCATCTGTGCCTGCAGCTGGAGCAGGTGGACGCGCGGGGGGTGCAGCTAGCAGCACTGGCCATGAGCGGTGTGGACATGGCACTGATGGCCAACGACGCATGTGGGCAGCCACTGCCCTGGGAGCACTGCACCCCCTGGGGCTACTTCGATGGGAAGCTCTTCCAGAGCAAGCTGCAACACACCACACGATACCGCGCCTCCCTGCTGGAGCTCTGTGACAGACAGGTGTGCCTGGATGCCTGGGTTCCCTGGGAGGGGAATGGGGGCAGGAGGTGAAAGCGGGGTTTGCGACACCTGGGTTCTGTGGGAGGGAAGGAGGGGCTGGGGGCTTGGAGAGAGGGATCCTGGATGCCTGGGTTCTCTGGGAAGGGAGGAGATACTGGGATATGAGAGCATAGGGCGGTTGTAGCCCAGATGCCTGGGTTCTTTCTGAGATCTGGGAAGTGAGCTAGGTGGCAATTAGAGGGTTAAACCACGGGGGTGGGGGCCAGGACACCTGGGTTCTATCCCAGGATGATGGGGGGAGGAGTGCCTGAATCCATGGAGGCGGGGGCTTAGAGAGGGGTGGAGCCAGCTATCCTGACCCTATCGCCTGCCCCCCAGCCTGAGCAGGTGGCCAAGGTAGAGAAGATGCGGCAGAGCATTCTGGATGGCATTAACCAGGGGCACCAGGCTGCGCCCCTGCTGCTGCTAGCTCTGCCCTTTGCCACACCCATGGCCCCACCCTTCTACTCCACTGGCCCACCCACCCCTGTCCGGACTGGCAGCTTTGCAGGTGAGTGCTGCCCCCACCATTTGGTCTCTCCCTTGTTTACTCCGATCCCTTGTGGCCACTCCCCATCCTTTTTGACCACTTCTCCTTTCCTGCTTGCTCCACCTCCTTTCTAGCCCTGCCCATTTTCTGGTCATGCCCCCTTCCTGACTCCACCCCTTCTTTCTGGTCCCATCCCCCTCCATGCCTGCCTCTTCTTGGGCTGGCCATGTCCTTTTCTGCCTACGCCCCCTTGTTTGTGAGGATGCTCTGTTCTATGTGGCCACATGCCTCCATCCTGGTTCAGGAGGTGTGAGAGCAGGGGGCCTGGGAACCTGCACACCTGAGTTCCATCCTGGCTTGGTGGGGAGATGGTTAGAGCAGGAAACCTGAATGCTGGGGTTCTCCCAGATCTCAGAGGGGAGTGGAGGCTGGGGGGTTTTAGCAGGGGTGGGCTGGCTGGGCACCAGGGTGCCTGGGTGCCATCCTTGCTTGGGCAGGGGTTAGAACAAGGGGGCTGGGAGCTGGGACACCTGCTGATGGCTCTGGGTTGACCCTTTTGCTGAGATACCTGCTGATGGCTCTGATGGCTCTCGGTTGACCCTTTTGCCTTCCCTTCCCCAACCCCAGGTCTGCATCCCATCCCGCCCCAGGGGGGCAAGCTGGAGATCGCTGGCATGGTGGTGGGGCAGTGGGCTGGGAGTAAGCCTTCACGGGGCCGTGGTTCCTGCGGCATGCAGGTGGTGTCTGTCGGGGGACCAGGCAAGGGGAAAACATAGGTGGTGGGGGAGTGCTGCCCCTAATGACTTTTCAGCTTCATGGGTCTGAATATTGCCCTTTGTGAATATTCATAATGGGAATGTCTCTGACTACTTGTCACCTGCCCTGGTGCCTGTGACCTCAGCTTCCCTTGGATTGTTCAGCTTTAGTGAAAATATTTTAGATAAATGGATAGACAGAGGTATAGCTATACAGGTTGGATAAAGATATATAAATATAGATAAGTATATTGAGATAGATATCCTATCAATATCTAAATACATATATAGATTAGATATATGCATATAGATACAGATGTAGATATATCAGTATATATGTATAGATTCGATATATAAAAATAGATATAGAAACAGCAATAGATATATAGATAGATGTGTGTATATATATATATATATATATATAGAGAGAGAGAGAAATAGGTTAGAGAGCTATTTAGATACTTAGAGATATAGATATATAGATAGTTATAGGAGACATATGTATATATAGGAAGATATAGATTAAATATATAGATAGAAAGCTATATATGTAGATTTGTAAAAATATACATACGGAGATATACCATACATTAGAGATATAGATATAGAGAGAGATGGGTGTGCATGTGTATTCTAAATAAATACAAATAATGATAGTAAAGCATAAATAATGCTTCATAAAGAACATAATGTGGTAATAAGCAAATAGCTAAAAATAATAGTGATACATAATACAATTTATTAATGTAAAATAATGTAATGGTAAGTAAATTAAAGATTAGTGATAACGAATAAACAATGAAACTTTATTAGCATAGTGTAACAATACAATACTGATATGTGATAGCAATATATAAATAATGATGTTTTATTAGTGTAATATAATACTAAGTTATAAAAATAAGTGATAGTGATGTATAAAATAAATAAGGCAGCTTTATTAGCATAATGATAATATAATGCTAAGTTAATATAAGAGATACAGTTGGGATACATAAATGACAAAGCTTTATTAACATAATATGGTCATTAATATAATGCTAAGTAAATAAAAAATGACAGTGATAAAGCATAAAATAAATAGTGAAGGTTTATTAGCATTATGCTAAATAATATTATTCTAAATAAAAATAACTGATAGTGGTCGTGTCTACACATGCAATTAATATGAAGCAATAAACCCTGGAGCTTATTGCATAAGAGTTTATTGCTCTTGGGTGTGCCATTTGAACGTGTTCTTGGGACTGCTGCAGGTTGAGCTGGGTTGGCCCAGCACCAGCTGGCAGCGGCCCAGGGGTCAGCTTGCCAGCCTGGGGCTGCTCCCCCCTGGTTCAATGGGCTGCAGAAGAGCTGGCTGGAGTACAAGAGTGCTCCCAGAGCAGGGCTAGCTGGCAGGCAGCCCTCTCATTGAAGCACCCTCATGCCCCAGCCAGCCAGGGCAGCATCTATACATGCACTGCTGCAGAGTAAAAAAAAAAACAAAAAAAATCTGCAGCAGGATAGTACTTATATTTACAAGACTTTCCTGCTGAGGAGTAAATTAATTTACTCCAGCCTAATAGGGGCATACCTGTAGACACGCTATGTTTACTGAGGCAGTAAACATCTTGTGTAGGCATGCCTGGTACAGTAAAAGCTCTCTTATCTGGCATCCTCTGGGCATGGGGGATACCAGATAACAAAATGTGCCTGGCTGCCGCTTCTCCCGCCACATCCCTCCGCCCTGCTGTCCCTCCCGCAGCATTGCCATCTCTCCCACGTGCCCTGTGGGCCCTGTGGGATGAGGAGGCGGGCCCTGCACAGCCCCACACAGCCTGTTATGCCCCCAGGCCATGGGGGCTCAGAGAAACTGGAAGTGCCACAGTGGGCACTTCTGGTTTCACTTTTCCTTACAAGCCAACATGCTGGTTAACAGAGCATGACAGCTTGTAAGGTGCCAGTTACCAGAGAGTTTACTGTAATATGTAAAATAGATAATGAAGGTTTATTAGCGTAGTATGGTAATTAATATAACACTAAGTAAGTTAACATAAAAAGTAAGGCATAGAATACATAATAAAGCTTTAATAAAACATAATATAATAATATATGATATGCCAAGTAAATACATGAAAATAAATAACAGGAATATATACACACACACACAGAGTAAAGAAAAATGCAGCTTTATTAAAATAATCAATGGGCCCTTTCTCGTTATTGGAGAAAAAACATGCTAATTAACCATAATAATCCCTATGGACTATTATACATTTTTAAATGGCTTTTAATTCTTTTGTTAATTCTTCTGGACCTTAAAGAAGAGTTATCCAGAAGGAATCGGATTCATTATGAATTTGGTCTCCTTGCATTTTCTTGTTTGTCACATTTAATATTCATCCCAATTAGAAGCATTGTTGGCCAGTGGTATTCCCCTCTTCCTTACCTCTCTAATTAGAAGAGGCAGGTTCCAAGAGATGACTCTTTGGATTGTTTGAAGCAATTGTTATTAATGACTTGTGCTTCTTATCATTAGAATAATGATTGGGAATCAACCTAATTAATTAACCCTAATATTACAGGTATTAAGGATCCTTGTTTATTATTCAGCATCCCCAGTTGAAAGCCTTTTTGAGTGTGTATCTCATTATGCATATATGCATTAATCCTGGCAGTGACCTTACTGCATTGTTAGTCTCAGTTAATTCATTAGGCATAGTTAGTCTATTTATAATGGCTTATATTTGATTCTTCTTAATGTTAATGATGATTATTTAATTACTTGACTATTGTGAAAAACCTATAGGGGATGGAAAGCTGTCATAATTAGTCATTGCTAATTACCAAGGATCCTGGTTTTCTCTGATTAAGAAATAGCAAATTCTCTGATTAAAAACCCTGGAATCCTCATTCTTCTGTGATTAAAACAAAACATCACTATATATTTAGGTATGTTTTATTGATGCATTGTTTTATTGATACATTTACAATTTTAAAGCAATTTGGAAGCCTACCAGTGCCTCAATCCCTATAGTAAAATAAATTCTAAATACCTATACATTTAGCCCTACCTATGCCATTGTCCCTCACTCCTAAACCACAGCCCCCAACCCTACTTGTGCCCCTCACATCCTATCCACAGCACCCTGCCAGAGGGGGACAGGGAAGGTTTGAAATCCCACCCTTGCTTATAGAGCAAGTACTATATTTATGTGTCTACTACACATCTCTTTCCCTCCCCACTCAGCCAAGAAAATGCCTTGTGGGTAAGACGGACTTTGAATCTGGGTTCCTCATTAAGTTGTAGCTCGCCGACCCCCCCCCCCCCCCCCCCAGTTTCCCATCTTGGGTTTTGGGTAAAGCGGGGAGCATGGTATGCTAAGAAATAACGGTAGGGGCAGGGGTTGGCCATGCAGGAGTGGGAGTTGCCCACGTCAGGCTGGGTGGCTGTGGCCAAAAGAGTTGGCAGCGTGTGTTGTATAATTATTCTTCAGCTGGATCTTCCAAGGGCTTCTTCTGATAGAAGATCCAGCATCAGAAAAACTAACAGTTGATTCTGATGGATCTTCTGATGGTTCCTTTGGATGATTCTGTGGATGGTCCTTGTGATTAGTTCTTCTGATGATGGATCTTTCAGTGGTTCCTTGTGGTGGATCTTCTGATAATGGATATTCCAATGGATCTGATGGTTTCTTCCAACAGTTCCTTCTGATGTTTTTCTGATGATGGATCTTTCTGACAGTTCCAGCTGGCTCCTCCACTGATTCCTCCAATTGTTCTTCTGATGGTTCTTCAGATATTTCTGCTCAGCAGCTGGGTGGATTCTCCATCCCCCGGGTATCCTTTGGCCAAGAGGTGGCTCTTCCCTGCTGCTGCCTTTTGAGTCCATGGCAAAGGAACTGGTGTCTCTGACAAAGTGAATCTAGCTAAACCCTGCCCCCCCCCCCCCTTCCTCTGCTGGCAAGGTGTTCTTTTGACCCCCTTGGCTCGTCTTCTTGGGGGATCATGACCTGGAGCCAATTCCAGCACTCAGCTGCTGGCAATATCCCAGCATTTGCTTCTGGCTGGGACCCAGGCATCCTGTGCTTCCCCACCACACTGGGAAAGAATCCTGCCCATGCAGGGATTCCCTGTCCTGGGGTTTAGGAGGTGGGGGGCGGAAGGGGGTGAATAGTAGCTGGTCAGGGGGATCTCTGCTGTCAGAGGATGGAGATGGGGCTGTCAGCTGGGGTTCAGGAAGCTGGGGCTGTTATTCGTGTCCCAGACTGATCTCACTGGGAGTGAGTTGGTCTGTTTTGGGGGGTTTGATGTTAGAAGTTTAAAACTTGGGGCATGAAATGTGTCCATAGCCTGCCTCAGGTGGTCAATGGATCCATCCATCCTCAGCTGCCCCCTCTGTCTGTCTAGCCTCATGGATGTCCTTTATCCAGCTAGACAGACAGATGTCCCCATGCACCTCATCCATTCATCCAGCTAACTATCCATCCTCACACACACCCTTTGGTCTGTCTAGCTACCCACACTCTAATGTATCTGTCCATCCATTTGTCCACCCATGCTCTTTATCCAGTTGTGTATCTATCCCCAAACCATCTGTCTATCACAACACACCCTTTATCTATTCATCTGCCTAGCTATTCCCAGACCATTCATCCCCATACACCCTGTATCCTACACACCCTCTATATATCCATCTGTCTAGCTATCTCCACACCACCTATCCATCCCCACACCATCTATCCCCACACACTCTTTATCAATCTACCCATTCATCCCCACACACCCTATTGACCACCCCTACACACTCTTTATCCAGCTGCCTTATCTCTACCCATACATATCATCCATCTATCTGTCCTCACACGCTACTTTGTCTGTCTAGCTAGCTGTGTACACATCATCCAGCAGTTCCCACACACTCGCTGTCTATCCATCCCTGCACACCCTTTATCTATCTGCCTAGCTATACCCACACACCTCATCCATCCATGCATTCTACACCCTTTATCTTTCCATCTGTTTTTAGCTATCCCCACACCGTTCATCCACCCACCCGTGCCCAGGCCCATTCTCCCCCCTCCTCTTCCTGGCATCTACCCCTTGCCTGTTGCCCAGACCTCTTCCTTCAGACGCCATTTTTCTGCTACCCAGATACAGCCCCCCCCCTTGACACCCCTATGCTCAGCCCCCTCTCCCCCCAGCATGTCTAGCACTGGCTTTTAGGCTGGGTTTTTGTTTTTTTCCCCCCAAAAGCTCTGTGCACACCAAAGCCTCTCTCTTACTCCCTGGGAAAGTCTGAGCCTAGGCACCACAATCTGCGCTTGAGGCTCGAGGAGAATCCACACTGTGCCCCCAGAAGAGCTGGATGGACCAGTCGGAATAAAAGTTTATTCTTTTAGCTGTCAGCGCCTAGTGGTGTCCCTTCTGCGTGGGGGTGGGGTGGGGGGGTGGATGCCTGGGTTCTTTCCCAGCTGTGGGAGCGGAGGGTGCGGGGGTACCCCGGTCACTTGAGTTCTCCTGGCTGTGGGGGGGCGGGGCGGGACGCTTGAGTTCGCTCCCGGCTATGGGAGGGGGAGTGCGGTGAATAGGAACTGTGACGCCAGGGCTCTTTCCCACCGAGGGGAGGGGAGGGGGTTGGTTCTAGTGGATTAGGATTGCGTTGGTGGTGGGAGCTGGATGCCTGGGTTCTAGCTCCCTCCCCCATTCAGGGAAAGCAGATGGAATCTCCCCCACCCCCAAAATGGCCAGGATGTCACTCTCAACATGGCACCTACAGGCCCCGCCCAGATGGTGCCTTCTCGCTGGTAACGACAGGCAAGCACCAGTCAAGGTAGCCGCCTTGCTCCCCCTTTCCCGCCCTCCCCAAGATGGCGGCGCCGGTGACTTTTCAAGCGGGGCTGCGGCCACTCTCAAGATAGCACCTTCAGCCTGCCCCCCAATCGTTGGCTGTCTTCCATAGCGGAGCACCCGCCGTCTCCCTTGGCTTGTCCACCATCTCAAGATAGCTGCCGCCCGTTGGCTTGCTTCACCTGCCACTCCCAAGATGGCTGCCCCGTCGTTTTCCCTGCCACTCTCAAGATAGCAGTCGCCCTTGGCCTGGCTGAGGTTCCACTCTCAAAATGGCCGGCACTTCTTAGGCCCTACCCTGCCACTCCCAAGGTGGCCGCTCCCACTAAATCCGCCTCCCCCGCCCCTCTCAAGATGCTTCCCAGAACCTCCTCAAGATGGCGGCGTCGCTAATTCCCACCCCCCACCCGCTATTGACCTCCCCAACATGGCGGCGGCTCCTCCTCCCGCTCTCTCTTCCTCCTTCCCCACCTTTTCCGTGCTTTGAATAAACTTTATTGAGCGGCCAGAGCCCGAGCAGCCGCTGGGGCCGAGCAGGGACCGCGCCGGGAACCCCCCACGCGAGGCGGAGGAGGAGAGGCGGCCGCGTGGGGGGTGGGAAGAGGCCATATCTCCCCCAGCTTCCACGCGCGCGGAGAGGGACGAGATCTCCCCCCCCGCCACGCACGCCCTGTGGGGAGGTGGTAACCCCCCTCAGGGGAGACGGGCGAGAACCCTTCCCCCCCTTAAGGAGAGGGAGTGGGAGAGGAGCCGGGGGGGCAGTTGTGGACTTTCTCCCTCTTTCTGAGGGGAGTTGGGGTCGGGTTGAGCCCCTGTGGGGAGGGGGGGAGGGGTTGAAGGGCAGCTGAGGGGGGGCTTTGGGCCCCCAATGTATTTTTTTGGGGGGTGGGGGGCAGTAAGGTGAGGTGAGTGGAGAGACAGGGGTATTGGGGCAGGAGGGTGTCTGTGGGTATCAGGGTATCTGAGGGGGTATCTGTGAGGGGACGGGGTCACTCAAGTGCAGGGGGTGTTGGGGGGTATTTGTGAGGGGAGGGGGCAGGGGGTCACTGGGGGGTTGGGATATCAGGGGCACCCAGGGACAGGGCAGGCCCCCCCCATCCCTGCCCCCTCCCCCACAGTCCCAACTTCAGGGCCGCCATGGCCTCAGTGCCTGTATACTGCCTCTGCCGCCTGCCCTATGATGTGACCCGCTTCATGATTGAGTGTGATGCCTGCCAGGATTGGTTCCATGGCAGGTCTGGACCCGGGGCAGTTATGGGGGTGGGGAAAGAGGTGGGGGCCATTATGGGGGTACGGAGTTGCCCCAGGACTGTTCTCCAGTAAGCTTTATGCTTGGCCATTCCCCCTGCTCCACCCCAGAGCTGGATGCATCATGGTACCATGGAGAACCCAGGCTGGTGGGACAGGAGCAGGGGTTTGGTTGTCTCTTGACACAGGGGTGGTGGGCATTGGGACAGGGTAGAGGACCCCAATTCAGGGGTTCTTGCCTGGGTAAGGTGGGGGCAATGGGGCAGGGAAAGGGGGCTGTGGGGAGACTATAGGGTGGGGCAGAGGGCTATGGTGGTGCTATGGAGGGGGGGAGGGGCTGTGTGGCAGAGAAAGGAGCCAGGAGTATGGGGGGGGGTGCAGAGGAGCTATAGAGGGCCATGGGGCAGGGAAAGGGGGGAGCCTGAGGGGACCCCAAGTTGAGGGTGGGTGGGTGTTGCAGGGGTGGCCCATCTAAGGGTGGGGTCTGATTTGGGACTGGGGCCTGCAGACAATTAACTCTGTGCATCCCACAGCTGTGTGGGGGTGGAGGAGGACATGGCGGCTGAGATTGACCTCTACCATTGTCCCAATTGCCAGGTGCTGCATGGACCCTCTGTCAGTGAGTAGTAACACCCCCCTGCTGCTGGGTGGGGGTGGCAAGGAGGTCTCTGGGGGTGGGAGGGAATCTGTTCTGCTTCCCCCACCAGCCAGCTGCATCTCAGCCTTCCTCATGCAGTGTTATGTTGTGCCATTCCTCGAAGATGCCACACCAGAACTGGCTGCAACTTGTGGCCAGCAAGCATTTCCTGTGCAGCATTATACTCAGCCAGTTTTGGGTTGCTCCATCCCAGGGCTGGCTGCCTTTCAATGCTGTAGAAGCTGTTTTTGTGATGTTATACATTGCTGTTTTCATCTCAAAGCTGGTGGCATTCTTATATCATTCTAATACAGTGCTATATGTAGTCATTCCTTAGCTGTTTCTCCCCCAAGCTAGTTGCATCTTAGTTCCATTTGGCACCTCTGAGGTGGCATTATACTTAGCTGTTCCCCAGCTGCCCCACCCCAGACCTGCTTGCATTTCAGTACTAGCAAGTCCTTTTTATGCAGTGTTATACTCAGCCATTTTTGGGCTGCTCCAGCGTAACACTGGTTGCTTCTCAGTGCTGTAGGAGCTCTTGTGATGTTCATGCGTACATTCCCCAACCCCAGAGCTGGTTGCATTTCACTGCCAGCAAACCCTTTCTGTATAGTGTTGCTCTCAGTACTTGCATCCATTTTAGGCTGCTTCACCCCAGCACTGGCTGCTTTTTTAGTGCTGTAGGAGCTCTTGTGATATTATATGTGGCTGTTTCCACGTCAAAGCTGGTGACATTTTTGTTTTGTCTCTATGTGGGGTTATATATTGTTGTTTCCTAGTTGTTTCTTTATAGAGCTGGCTGCACTTTGGTTCCTTTGGATGCACCTAGCATGGCATTTATACCTAATCATTCCCTGGCTGCTCCACCCTAGAGCTGTCTGCATCTCAGTCCTCCCTGTATGGTGTTATACTCAGCTGTTTCCCACCTGCCCCACCCCAGAGCTGGCTGCATCTAAGTGCCAGGTGATATTTCCCATGGGGAATTAGCCATTCCACAGCCACCCCACTTCAGAGCTGGCTGCATTTCAGCCTTACCCATGACCGTTATGCTCAGCTGTTCCCCAGTTGCCCCATCATAGAGCTGGCTGCATCTTGGTGACAGGTTGATGTGCCCAGGCGGCATTATACTCGTGTGTTCCTCAGCTGCCTCTCCACAGAGCTGGCTGCATACCAGCTCTGACCCTCTTTTGTTGCAGTGAAGCGACGTCGTGGCCCCCAGAGGCAGCCAGATGGGACGCTGGGCAGAGATGCTGGCCGGGCTGTGCGCACAGGCAGCGCGCAGTTCATCAAAGAGCTGCGGAGCCGGACCTTTCCCAGGTGAGGAGTGCAGGGGCAGTGGTGGGGTGACAGGGAGGGCTGAGGGGTGGGATTATACTCAGCTACTCCCAAGCTGCTCTACTCCAGAGCTGGCTGCATTTTGGTGCTCTCTATGTGGCGTTATACTCAGCTGTTTCTCAGCTGTCCTACCCCAGAGCTGGCTGCATTTTAGCATTTCCTTTGAGATATTATATTAAGCTACTTTCCACAAGAGCTGGTTGCATCTTAGTTCTTCTTGCATGGTGTTATACTCAGCTGCTCCCCAGCCACCCCACACCCCACCAGAACCAGCCATATCTCAGACTTCCTCATGTGGTGTTATGCTCAGCCATTTCTTAGCTGCTTCACCCCAGAACTGGCCGCATGTTGGTGCTGTGTGTTCCTTCCCTTGTACTGTTACATGCAGATGTTCCCCAGGCACCCCACCCCAGAGTTGGCTGCTACTTGGTGCCAAGCTAATGCTCTGCAAGCAGTGTTATATGCAGCAGTTTTTCTTTTGTTGCATCACAGAACTGGTTGCATACTGGTGCTAGGCAAGCTCTTCCTATGTGGTGTTATATGAAGTCTTTCCCCAGCCACCCCACCCCAGAGCTGGCTGCATCTCTCCCTCCCCTGTGCAATGCTATACTCAGATGGTCTCCAGCCACCACGCCTCAGAACTGGTTGCATTTCAGTTGTCTTTGTAGGGTTTTATACTTGGCTGTTACACCTCAGAACTTGGTGCATCTTGGCTCTTTTTGTGTGCTGTTATACTCAGCTGTTCCACTCCAGAACTGGCTGTATCTCAGCCTTCCCCATGTACTATTATCCTCAGCCAGCCACCTCCACCCCAGAGCTGGCTGCATCTCAGCCCCTTCCTGTGTGGTGCTATATTCAGATGTTCCTCAGGCACCCTACCCTAGAGCTAGCTGCGGAGTGCTGACGCCTGCCCTTCCTCCCCACACCTCCTCTCCACTCCTTCCTGCAGTGCTGATGAGATCCTGCTGCGGCCGAGTGGGTCACAGCTGACCGTTGAGTACCTGGAGGAGAACAGCTTCAGCGTCCCCATCCTGGTGGCCAAGAAGGATGGGCTGGGCATGACCCTGCCTCCTCCCACCTTCACCGCCCACGACATTGAGCACTATGTGGGTACGGACCTGCGGGGTGGGTGGAAGGGGGTTGGCAATATGGACTGTGGACTGGGAGGGGCTGGCTGTATGGCTTTGGGTGGGGGAAGGGGCTGGGCCCTGGGTCTATGGACTGAGAGAGGGGGTGGGCCTTAGCTGTATGGACACGTGCTCTGGCCATATGGACTAGGGAGGGCTGGGTCCTGCCTGTACAGCCTGGTGGGGGCTGGGCCCTGGTTGTGTGGACCAGGGAGCCCTGGCTTTATGGTATGGGAGGGTTAGGTCCTGGCTGTATGGACCAGGGAGGGTAGAGGGTTGGCTTTATAGACCAGGAGTTGGGAGAGTTATAGCTGTACAGATCATTGGGGGACCCTGGCAGTATGGACCAGGAAGAGCTGACTGTTGATTAATGGGGCTGGGCCCTAGCCATATGGACAGGGAGGGGATTGGGCCCTGGATGCAGTCTGGGAAAGGGCTAAATGGACGGGGTGGGGGTGGTGCTGGGTCCTGGCATCATGGACTAGCATGGGGTTGGATCCTAATTGTATGGACCAGGAGGGGTGGGGCTGGCCCTGGCTATATAGACTGAAGTGGGGCTAAACTGTTTATATGGACCAGTCTGTGACAGGGCCCTGGCCCTCTGGACTGGGAAGAGCTGAGTACATTGGTCATGTGGATCAGGGAGGGCTGGGCCCAGGTGTATGGACTTGAGGGTGGCTTGGCCCTGGTTTACTGGCTGGGGGGCCCTGTCCAAGCTGTGGTGCTCCCTTTCCCCCCACAGGAGCAGACAAAGAGATTGATGTGATTGATGTGGCACGCCAGGCTGGTTGCCGCATGCGTCTGGGCGACTTTGTGGATTATTTCTGTGGTGCTGCACGTGACAAGGTGCTCAATGTCATCAGCCTCGAGTTCTCTGACACCCGGTGAGCCCTGCCTCGGATGCCTGGCCTCCCCCCCCCATGGCCCCTGACACTGTCCTCCCGGACACCTGGGTGCATCCTAAAACCTCCTGGACACCTGAGTTCCCCCAAAGGCCTCTTTCTCTGCCCTCAGATCCCTGGGTTCCTCTTCTGGGGGGAGGCTGACCTCCCACCCCCCTTCCCCCACCCCTGAACCCCTGCAGGCTGTCAAACCTGGTGGAAACACCACGCCTGGTGCGGAAGCTGTCGTGGGTGGAGAACTTATGGCCGGGTGAGGCTGTGTTTGAGCGGCCCAGTGTGCAGAAGTACTGCCTGCTGGGGGCGCGCGGCAGTTACACAGACTGGCATGTGGACTGCGGGGGCACCTCCGTCTGGTACCATGTTCTCCGGGTACGGCCAGGGCAAGGGCAGGGAGCTGGGGGGCAGGAGAGGGGAACACGGCACTGACATGTGGACTGTGGTGACCCCTCTGGTACCACATTCTCTGGGTATGGGGCAGGAGAGGGGCGGGGCTGGGAGAAAAGAGGGAGGGGCTCGGGGGAGAAGAGAGTGATGCCCAGGCAGTTACATGAGCTGGTACATGGACTGTGGTGACTCCTGTCTGGTACCATATTCTCCAGTTACAGGGTGGGGGGACAGCTGGGGGCCAGGAGGGAGGGGCTGGGGACAGGAGAGAGTGATGGAGCAGCTACATGCACTGGTACGTGGACTGTGGTGGTACCTCTGTCTAGAATCATGTTCTCTGGGTACAGGGCAGAAGAGAGGGAGCTAGGGGGCAGAAGAGACAGGCTGCATGGCAGGAGAGGGGGACATGAGGGCAGCTATACACAGTGGCATGTGGACTATGGTGGCTCCTCTGTCTGGTACTATGGCCTCCAGGTAAAGGAGGCTGGGGGGCAGGAAGGGGCTGGGCACCTTGAATGTGGCAGTCTTCTTGTGTGGTACCATATTCTCTGGGTATGGGAGGGATTAGGGGCAGGACAGAAGGGCATCTGTTTTGGGGTTGGGGTGTGGGGGTGGTTGCCTCTGGGCCTAGGGTGTTGAGAGGGCCAGGCCACAGGCTGAGGCTGGGTGCTGGTCATTGGCAGGGAGAGAAGATTTTCTACCTGGTGCGCCCGACACTGGCCAACCTGGCGCTGTTTGAGACCTGGAGCAGTTCATCCAGCCAGAGCGAGACCTTCTTTGGGGACCAGGCTGACCGATGCTACCGCTGCCCCCTGCGCCAGGGCCAGACCCTCTTCATCCCCACTGGTACCACTGCCCCCCCCCCCCCCCCCCCCCCCCGGTCCCCTCTCCAACAGCCCCCTGGGATCCCCCCACTAAGGGTCCTGGGGACACTGTAACGTCCTCCCCCTGCCCTGTGCTTTACATCCCTGCATATCCTGTGGCCCCCAGGACCTTGCAATTCCTCCTACAGTCCCCCTGGGAGCCCTCCAATCTTCCCATACCACCCCCAGACCTCTTCATGGCTCCCAGGCCCCCTCCCACCCTCTCCCTCAGGATGCCCAATTCCCCTGTACCCCTCCTAGGACCCCCTAGTCTCCCCCCACTGTCCCACGTACCATGGCCAGATGCTCTTCATCTCCATGAGTACCACGGCTCCCCCTTAGGACCCCTCCCACCTCCAAGGTTCACTGCCCCATGTGCCAGGATCAGACAGTACTACAGCCCTCCAGGACACCCCCCCCCCCATTCCTTCTCCCAGGGGCCCTTGCACCAAGCCCAGACCATTTTCATTCCTACAGGTACTATGGGGCTCCTTGGGAACCACACAGCCTCCCCATGCCTCCCAGGACCCCCAAACCCATGGCTTGCCCCCACACCAGGGCTAGACCCTCAGCCTCCCCACAGGTACCACAGGCTCCCCCTCCACCCCCACCCCCCCTGTGTACTCCCCAGGCTGGATCCATGCGGTGCTGACACCAGTTGACTGCTTGGCCTTCGGGGGCAACTTCCTCCACAGCCTTAACATCGAGATGCAGCTCAAGTGAGTGCTGTTCCAGCTGGCCAGGTTCCACCACTTTGCCCTGGAGCTGGTCATGTTAGAGCCTTCCCTGTGGGCTGTTATATTCAGTCGTTGCCCACAGCCCTGCCCAGAGCTGGCCATATCTCAGCCCCACCATGGGCTGTTATACTTGACTGTTTCTCACTGCTTTGCCCTAGAGCTGGCTTCATCACAACCTTTCTTATGGGCTATAATACTCAGATATTTCCTATTGCCCTTCCCCAGAGTTGACTTCATCTCAGCCTCCCCACAGGCTGTTTTACTCAGCTGTCACCTGGGCTGCCCCACTCCAAAGCCAGGTGCCCCACACTGATTCCACCCCCCCCCCCCCCCCCCCCCCCAGGGCCTATGAGATTGAACGGCGCCTGAGCACGGCTGACCTCTTCCGCTTCCCCAACTTTGAAACCATCTGCTGGTATGTGGGCAAACATCTGCTGGACACCTTCCGAGGTTAGTATCGCCCCGATGCCTGGGTCCTGTGTGGGGTTGGGAGCGGGAGACCCAGACCACCTGGGTTCTGTGTGTGAGGCTTGAATACCTGGATTCTGTGTGTGCATTTGTGTGACAGAGAGACCTTGATACTTAGGTTCTGTGTGTGTGCAGGTGTGAATGTGTATATATGAGACCCAGACCCTTGGTCATGTCTGAGAGAGAGACCTGGGTACCACGTATATATGTGTGTACAGGCAGTCCTCAGACTTACAACACAATTGGTTCTTGAAAACCGTGTCTTAAGTCGAAAAGTTGTAACTTGGAACCAATTGTCTCATAAGAAACAATGTTATAAATGGGGGATTGGTTCCTGAACCAAGGCCAGATACCCTATTTTCACCAAAAATACCCCAGAATTTTGTACTTGGATCAATTATAGATGAGTAATATAGCTACATTAATGTATTTATATTGTAAATAGCAATCATATTGATTTGGAAAGACTTCTTTGAGGTGACTTTGCTGGACTTTTTGAAAGGTTCTTGGCTGGAGTCTTCTCAAGAGTCTTGGCTGCAGGTTTTTCTGGAGTCTTGTCTGCTTTCTTAAAGAAAGTGTCCAAGGAAGTTTGGACAGATGTTCTCCAGGGAGATGGGTGACACAGCGAACTTGTTTGCTGGTGTGGCGTCACATTGGATCAAGCATTGTAAAACTGATGTCAGAAAGTTGAAACAGGGTGTCAATTTATAAATGTTGTAAGTGCGAAACAACTCAAAACATTGTAAGTCAAGGGCTGCCTGTACATGTGTGTGGCTGCTTGTTCCAGATGTGTAGGTTGTGTGTGCGTGTGAGAGACCCAGATGCCTGAGTTCTGTTTGTGTCCTGGAGACCTGAGTTTTGTGTGTGTGTGTGTGTGTGAGCCAGATACTTTGTGGGGGTATGGGGAGTGAGAGACCCATATGCT
Organism: Alligator mississippiensis; assembly: GCF_030867095.1. Classification (NCBI taxonomy): domain Eukaryota; kingdom Metazoa; phylum Chordata; order Crocodylia; family Alligatoridae; genus Alligator; species Alligator mississippiensis. Next base: position 28,039,791 of record NC_081831.1, read on the forward strand.
TGGTGTGGGGGTGAGTACGCATGTGTATTCAAGAAGGAGTGAAACCTGGATGCCTGGGTTCTGTGCATTTCAATGCGTGCCTGTCTGCATGATAGAGAGGGAAACCAAGATGCCTGGGTTTTGTGCGAGTGTGAGAGATCCGGATGCCTGGGTTCCATGTATGTGACCCAGACACTGGGGCCAGGTGTGTTTGTGAGCATGTCAGTCTTGAACACCTAGGTTCTATGTGCATGTGTCCTGAACAACTGGGTCCTGTGCCTGTGCATGCGTGAAACCTGGATGCTTGGATTTTGTCCATGTGTGTGACAACCTGTCTTGGACATTTGGGTTTTCGCTGCACACGTGTCCCAGACTCCCAGTCCCTGGATGCCCTCACCTTGTTTCTGCTTCCCCCAGGGCTCCGGGAGAACCGCCGGCATCCAGCCACCTATCTGCTGCATGGGGCCAAGGCCCTGGCTACCGCCTTCCGCTCCTGGACTCGGAAAGAGGTGGTTAAGACCTTCCTGCCCTCGGTGGGGGCGGGCCCAGAGTGGGTGGAGCTATCTGCGGGGGCTGGTTGGGAGCGGCGGGGGTGGGTCCCAGAGCCTTAATTCCCCACCTCCCTCCACCCCCAGGTATTGGCGGAGCATGAGGATGAGATCCCCAGCACAGTGCGCCCGGCACAGCTCATCAAAGACCTGGCTAAGGAGATCCGGCTGGCTGAGGTGTGGAGAGCCAGGATGGGGGCTGTGGGGCTGGGGTAGGGGCAGGAGTCATGGGGACTGGGATGGGTGCTGGGGGGCATAGGAGGCTGAGATAGGGCCAGGGGTGTTGGGCTAGGGGCCACAGAGGACTGGAATAAGGGCTGGGGGTTGTGGGGGAGGTATGGGAATGGGGGCTGTTGGAGGCTAAGATAGGGGTGAAGGAGAGTTCTAGGGGTAGGAGGGTATGGAGGATAGGAAAGGGGTTGGGGGGGTCATGGGGACTGTTGGGGGCTCAGAGGCTGTGAAGGACCTGGGGGTGGGGGTTTGGGGAGCGTGAGAAGCTAGGTTAGGGGCTGGGGAGGGGTTTGGGGCTGTGGGGAGTGGAGGGGCTGGGCTAGGAGCTGAGGGGGGCTATGGGGGGGTTAAGAGCTGGGTTAGGGCTTGAGGGGGCAACGAGGATGGGATAAGGGTTGGGGTTGTGGGGAGGTCTGGATGGGGCCAAGGGCCTGGGGCTGACTGGCCCTCCTCCCCACCCAGGACCTCCTCCAGCAGAGTCTAGGCAAGGGGGGGAGCCCGTTTGGGGTGGGCCGGGGCCCCCCACTGGCAACTCTGTCGGCCCCACTCCCTGCTCGCTGGGCTGACCCCACCTCCCAGGATGGCGCCAAGGAGGGGGGACGCAAGGGAGCCCTGCCTGGCCCCCCCCAGCACCTGGAGCTGCCTGATGCCCCTGGCTCAGAGGAGGTGAGTACTTCCTCTCTCCCACTCCCTTCCATGTAGCCTTCTACTCTGCTCTGCCCCAGAGCCAGCTAGCACCCCGTGGGGCATTATATACAACATTGGCCCGCCCCAAAGCAAGACACATCTGGGCTGAGATGATAGCGTTCTGTGCGGCCGTGTCCTAGCCCCCTCATGCCAGAGCTGGGTGCATCCTACCCCATGTGCCTTGCTGTCCCCAGGGAGACCCACCAAGCTCCAGTCTGGAGGAGACTGATCCAGAGTCGGAACCGCCAGAGGCCGATGATGGGGACTTAGTGCTGGCCAATGGCAGGACACCCAGGTAAGCAAGGTGGAGCCAGGGGATGGGGGGGGGCCAGCGGCCCTCTGGGCCTGATCATCCTTATAACCTGCCCTCAGGACGAAGAGGACCCAAGCATCTAGGCGGTGGCAGCCACGCTCCTGCTCCCCGCCCAGCCCCCCTGGCCTTGACCTGGACTCTGAGGAGGATCTGCAGATTGATGAGGCCCCCCCTCCCCATGAGCGCCAGGCCCTGGGGTTCCCCCAGCGGCTGCCCAGTAAGTATCCTCTCCTCCCCCTGCTGTTGCCCTGCATTGCTCCTTATCCCTGACCTTCAGCATCCCCACATTGCCCTGTGGTGGCCCATAGCCCCCACATTACCCTGCAGTTCCCTTCACTCCTGACCCTCAGTCGTCCCCCCCTCCCATCACCCTGCAGTGCCCTTTACTCCTGACCCGCAGCTCCCTCCCCATGGTGCCCCTTCTGATTTCCAGCCCTGCCTTAGACTTTGGTGCTCTTCACTCCCAAACCACAGCCCTCTGTGGGTTTGTCTGGGCCCATCTGACCCCACCCTTTCTTCACAGAGTTCCCACGGAAATTGCCTCGTGCCAAGCCCTGCTCAGATCCCAACCGGGTGCGAGAGCCTGGCGAGGTAGAGTTTGACATTGAGGTGAGGATGCCAGGCAGGGGGCGGAGCCAGGGTGGTAAGGTCACTTGGAGCCCCCAGTGTAACCAGCTCTGGGGGAGAACAGTTGAGTGTAATACCCTGTGGAGGTTGCTTTGTGACCCCTGCTGACCATGGTTCTCCCTCCCCTCCCAGGAGGACTACACCACAGAGGAGGAAGAGGAGGGGGCAGAGCTGGAGGATCCCGAGGGTGGAGCCAGTGCAGCTGGGCTCCTGGACCTGCTCAAGGCCAGCCGCCAGGTGGGCGGGGCTGACTATGATGCTCTCAGGTGAGTGGGGCAGGATCTGGGGCTTGTTGGGGGTGGGATTTCAGTATGGGGAGGTACAGGGGTCTCCCTGCTGGGGGGTTTTGGGTGTGCAGAGCACAGCTCTGGGGGCCCTGGATGTCTGGGACTTTTAGAGGAGTTCTCTGATGAGGGCTATGGCAGGGCTTGTGTGGGAGTCTCTGGGGAGACTGGGAGGTACAGAGCGGCTGTGGGTGGTGTGGGGGTCCCAGTGGTGCTCGGGCAGTCCCTGGGAAAGGGTTGAGGGCGTCCCTAGTGGGGGGGATGAGCAAGTCCTAGGGTGGCTTTTGGGGGCCTGGGAGGGGGCTTTGGGAGGCCCTCAGGGGTTGGTGGGGAGGGCGGTGGAGTTCTTTGGGGGGCTGGGAGCTCTGGGGTGCCCCTAGAGCTGTGGGTGGGTGGGGGGGGACTCTGGGGGTCCTTGGGGGAGTTTAGGGGTCCCTATGGTGGGGCTGGGAGGCACAGGGCGGGCTGTGGGGTTCCAGGGAGCCATGGGGAGGTGCCAGGGGTCATGGGGGGGTTGTGGCCATGTGGGGCTATGGGGGGCCCAGGTGGCTGTGAGGGCTATGAGGGGCTCTGGGGACCAGCAGTGATCTGGGTGGCCCCACAGCGAGCCGCCGGCATCCCCTAGCACACAGGAGGCGATCCAGGGCATGCTGCGCATGGCCAACCTACCAGGCGCTGGCCCCGCCCCCAGCACTGCCAGCCTGCAGGCCTGGTGGGCGGGGGGGGGGCCAGAGCGGGGGCCTCCCAAGCGTCCCCCCCGCCACCCCCCCAAGCGCCCGGCCTCCCGCAGCTCGGAGAGTGAGGACGAGGCCCCCAGCCCTGACGAACATGACAGCCTGGGTGCCTGCTTCAAGGACGCGGAGTACAGTAAGGGCAGCATCAGGTTAAGAGGGAAGCGGGGTGGGATTATACTCAACATTGCATAGTTGTCACACCCCAGTGCTGGGGGCATCTCTGGCAGGAGCTTTAAAATTGGCCGTTTCCAGCCCTTTTCTAGCCTAGAGCTGACTGCATCTACCCTGGGTAATGTTCTGTTCAGTGATTCCACCCCAGAGCTGGCTGCATCTCCTCAAGTTGGGGGGGGCATTATACTTGACTGTTCTATATCAGAGTTGGCTGCATCACCTCTGAAGGACATTCTTACTCAGCCATTCCTCTCCAGAGCTGGTGACGTGTCTTTTGGGGGAGTCTTATACTCAGCTGTTTTTCCCCAGAGCTGGTTGCATCTCTACTGCATGGAAGGCTTTATGTTTAGCTGTTCCACCACAGAGCTGGTTGTTTCTCTCTCAGATGTTTTATTTGGCCATTACCAATCACTCCACCCCAGAGCTGGCTGCATCTCCTCTGAGAAGGAGCGGGTATTATGTTGAGCTGTTCTACCCCAGAGCTGGCTGCATTTCTTCTGGGAGGCATTAACACTCAGCTGTTTTACCCCAGAGTTGACTGCATCTCTGAGACATTATACTTGGTTATTTTCAACCACCCCATTCCAGAGTTGGCTTCATCTCCTCTGGGGAATGTTCTATTTAGCCATTCCACTGCAAAGCTGTCTGCTTGTCTTTTGGGGGGTGTTATACTCAGTTGTTCTACCCCAAAGATGTCTGCATTTCTCTGGGGTGTTAACACTCAGCTGTTCTTAGCTGTCCCACCCTGAGGTGGCCACGTCTCCTTTGGGATGTGTTTATACACAGCTGTTCTACCCCAGAGGTGGCTGTGTCTCTAAAAGTTATACTCTGCTGTCCTATTCTAGAACTGTCCGCATCTCCTCTGTGGGATGTTATATTCAGCTGTTCCCATCTCTCTCTGGGGTATTAGACTTGTCTGATTCCAGCTGTTCCACCCCAGAGCTGGCAGCTTTCCTCTCGGATGCTGAACACAGCCATTCTCTGTCATTCCACCACAGAGCTGGCTGCATTTCCCTTTGGGATGTATTATACACAGCCTCTCTGTCAGTCAACCTCAGAGCTGGCTGCATCTCTGCACTGTTTATACTCAGCTGTTTTCCAGCTGCCCCACCTCCGAGCTGGCTGTATCTCAGTGCCAGCTGAGCCCAGGAGCTGGGACAGGGTGGGGGGGGGCACAGGGTGCTAGTTGTCCCTCTATTCATCCCTCAGTTTACCCCTCCCTGGAGTCAGACGAGGATGACCCAGCCCTGAAATCGCTACCAAAGAAGAAGAAAAGTACTGATGACGCCCCCTGGAGCCCCAAAGGTACCACCCAGATGCCTGGGTTCCACCCACCTGGGGGGAGGGGCAGATGCCTGGGTTCTCTAGGAGAGCAGTGGGGGCTGGGGAGTGAGAACTTGGGCTGGGAGCCTGGGTTCTCTTCCACCCTGATCTGACCCCCCACCCTTACTCCTTCCCAGCCCGGGTGACCCCAACGCTACCCAGGCAGGCACGGCCCGTGCGGGAGGGCACCCGCGTTGCCTCCGTGGAGACTGGGCTGGCAGCTGCCGCAGCCAAGCTGGCCCAGCAGGTGAAGGGGGGCCCTGGACACCTGGGTTCTGAACATGCTTGGAGAAGAGTAGGGCTTGGACACCTGGGTTTTAACCCTGCTTGGGTAACTGGGAGTCAGGATGCTTGGGTTCCATCCTTATTTGGGGGAGGGGGGAGCCTGGGCATCTGGATTCTACCTTGATGGGAGGAGCTTTGAGCCCTGGATGCCTTAGTTCTATGTCCACGTGATAAAACCCAGATGCCTGGGATCCCCAGCCTGGAATTGGAGCTGGGGCAGATGATCCCATCCTTCCCTCCTGATCCTTCCCTACCCTACCCCTTACAGGAGCACCAGCGACTGCAGCGCAGGAGGAACCTGGCAGGGGCCCAGCACCGCACCCCATCCCCCCAGGACACGGAGCCTGAGCCTGAACCAGAGCCTGAGGCGGAGCCAGCACCCCCTGAGCCCCCACCAGTGCCCATCCCCACCCCACCGGTGCCTGCTAGCCTAGCCGACCATGAATACACAGTGCGCCCAGGGGGCCTGGGCCCCATGCTCCCTGCCAGGCCCTCACCCCCCATGGCTCCCGGCGTCTTTCTGAGCCAGCGCCGTGCCCCGGCTGGCACCCCTGCTGCCCTCCCCTGTCAGGGTAAGCCTTGGATACCTAGGTTCCACAGGGACTTAGGAGCATGGGACCTGGATTCTTCATGGAGCCGGGAACCTAAATACTAGGGTTCTATAGGAATGGTGGTGGCGGTGGGGAGCCCTGATCACAGGTCTAGAGGTTTAGAACAGGAGAGACCTGGATGCCTGGGTTCTTTCCAAGGTCTGGGTAGTGTCATGAGTCTCCCCTCTCACCCCATCTTTCCTCCCCCACAGGCAAGCGCCCTAAGAAGGGGTTGGCAACAGCAAAGCAACGTCTAGGCCGCATCCTCAAGATCCATCGCAATGGCAAGCTGTTGCTCTGAGCCCCCTACCTGGCCCAAAGGTGGGGGGGAGGAGGGGGGGTCCTGCCTGAGCTCCCTGCTACCCCCTCCCTTGCCAGGGCTGGGCTCCACGCCTGGAGTGTCGTTTCCCCCTTCCTCAACTTTTTTAGGCTTCCATAGCTCCGGGTGTTCGCAAAATGGACCGCGAGTTTTTATATTCAGGGTTAGAATAAAAGGAAAAGCCACAACCCTGAAGTCTGTCACTTTGTCTCCTACTGTGCTGGGCACTGTACAAACCTCCCCCCAGACCTGGATATAGGGTGCAAGGTGGTAGACAGACCATCCACCCCAGGCCAGGATGATTGTGAGGTGATAGGTGAGGGACATATTCCCCTCACCTCCCCCGACAGGGTGGGGGAGGTGGCTGGGGACTGGACAGACCCTGCTGGTCAGGATCCAGGCCTATGACCTTCATGGCGCTAGTCCCTCTCAGTTGCTCTCTATGCCCTACGGGGAGATCGCCTCCTGTTTGCCTTAGTTCTATCTTAGCTCTGGGGTCCTGGGGGGACACCTGGGCTTTCTATGTCAGAAAGGAGGGACAAACAACGGGGGTGGGACCGGAGGAGCCCTAGCTCCTCCGCCCTCCTTCCCGTGTTATTCTATCGCCCTCTGACATCATCCTACTGCTGTCACGTGCTAATCCCGGCGCGCGCGCCGCCTCTGTCTGCGGCAGCGGCGGTACAATAAAGTTCTCGGAGGCAGCAGCGCTCGGATTGGTTCCAGCGAGGACCGAAGTCGGAAAAGGAGGCGGCGATCTCGCGACACTACACTGAAAGGTAGTGGAAAGTCTCACGGGATTTAGGCGAAACTGCAGCGTCTTGGAGCCCGCACTAATCTCGCGATCAGCTGCAGGCCTCGCGAGACTTAATTTTCGCTTCCGTCCCGCATGGTGTAGTGGTGGTGAGTTATCGCGATACATCTCATTTATGTCCCTTGTAGCACACCGTAACCAGCAGTGGGCGGCCGATAGCCGCGAGGAGGAGGGAGAATACCTGCCCCTCTTTCTCGCAGTTCTCGCGTGACCCCTCCGCCTTCCCGATTCCCAGGACAATAGGCTGTGAGATCTCGTGAGATCCGCCTCCAGTTCTCGCGGGACTTCTCCGCAAGAGTTGTAGAAGTGAGTTTTTTTCCTGAGCTCTTCCAGTACTGCGAGAAGTAACCGCCTCAACGACTCCCGTTTCTACCAACGCGAGGGATTCCCCCGGGCCTGAAGGCGGTTCACCCCTCTCTGGCCCTACATCGCGGTAAAATCTCATAGGATTTACTTTTCCTTCATGACAAATCTCGCGAGAGTTCATCAGCTCTGGCGTCGGGATGTATTCTCGCGATGTCTCCTGTCGGCTTTCCTGCCTTTTCCCCCGAGTCTCGCGGGATCCGTTTTGTCTCTGCACCCCTACGTTCGTTCCCGTAAGATCCAGGCGAACTCTCGCGGGATCTCAGGAGCCGACCTTTCCCGCCCGGTTGCCTGTTTCCTGCCTCCGCGACCTCGGACAGCTCTCACGAGAACTCGCCCTCCCACCCTCCTTTTCCAGTCATTTCCCAGTCCCCCGAAATCTCTCCAGGAAGTGCCCGTCTCAGATATCACAAGATCTCACTTCTCCGCCCCCTTTCCAATTTTTGCCAGATTTGGTCCCGCCCTCTTTACCTCCCGCTTACTCTCGCGAGGTCTCTCAAGTCTTGTTTCTCCTTCTCCCCGCCCTTATCGAGATCTCGCGAGAACCGCGCGCGGCTAAGATTTGGGGCTGCTGTTAAGATGGCGGCGGCGGGAGGCGGCTGGGCCTGGCGCTGACCCTCCCCCCATCCCTGCCCTTCCCCGCCCCTCGCACCGGAGCGCTACCAGGTACCGGCTCCTCGGGGCCATCTCCCCCTTCGCAATCCCCGTGGTCGCCATAGTAGCCTACAATAGGGCCCACCCCTCCCCCCATGCGGGGGTCCCTGCTCCTTGCGTCTCCATAGCAACCAGGTCCCCCTCCATCCCCACTCTGCTGGGCCGTGGCCCCCATTCCCCTTTTTTGATGGGCCCTGCTCCTCCTGTGCCCCCATCTCTCCTAGAGCTGGGCCCTGCCCTGCCCCCCCCTCCATTTCCCCCCCCCCCCAGTGATGGGCTCTGCTTCCTTCACCCCTTCCTCCTCCTCCTTCTCCTCCCCCCCCCCCCCCGGTCCTGTGCTGGGCCCTGCCCCATCTGCTCTATTCTACCCCTGCCTAGTGCTGGCCCTGCTTCTCCCCCCCCCCCCCCCCCCCTGTGCTGGACCACGGCCCCCCCATCTTCTCCAGCCCCCACTCCCCCCCGCTGGGCCATGCCCCATCTCCATCCCCCCTTTTCTCCTTCCTTCTCTGCCCCACCTTCTCCAGGCCCCCAGGTGCTGAGCCGCGGTGCCGCCACTCCCCTGCCCCGTGCTGGGCCGAGGCGTGCCCCCCCCTCCCCCCCCCCCCCCCATGCTGGGCTGTGGCCCTTCTCCTCCATCCCCCTCCTCCATCCCTCCCTGTGCTGGGCCATGCTGTCACTCCTCCATCCCTCCCTGTGCTGGGCCCTGTGCTTTCTCCTCCATCTCATTTTCCCCACTCTCTCCTCACCTTCCCCCCCCCACCCCAATTGAGCCTGCCTTTTTCATCTAAAGTCTCTTCCCCTCTACTAACCCCACTGCACTGAGGCTTGTACCCTACCCCCCACACTTTCCTGGGGCCTTCACCCTCCAGCCCCTGCTGCGGGGTGGGGGGTCTTGTTTTCTGTAAGATGATCTTTCCTTTCTAAAGTTCTTGGGGTTGTTTCTTTCAGCATGAGAATTTCTTTAGGCTTCTACTCATCTTTCTCATCTTTAGCTAGCCTACAAGAGATCTGGGCTAAGCCCATGATGCCCCCATGATGGGGTTCTCCTGCCCTAGCCCCTCTTCCCCTCTCACCATTGGGAGGAGCTTGTGCTGGTTACTTTCCCCCCGCCCTCCCTCAGGGACCAGCCACCCTGGCTAGTCCTGTCCTGTGCCCCCTCCTCCCCCCCAAGTTTTGCAACGCCTCCCTCCCCCAGGTCCTGGAACACCCCCTTTTCCTCTACCCCCATGCCCTGCCATAACATCCTCCCTCACCTCCTCCTTTTCTCCCCCAGCCTCTGTGACATTCCCTCTTTCCTCTGTCTCAGCCCTCAGATACACCCCTTTTTCCTCCTGTCACTCTTCAGGTCCTAGAGATGTTTCTTTTCTGCTTCTGCCCACTTAGTCATGGGACACCCCTCTTCTCCCTCCCTTCCCCTTGGTGCTGGGGAAACACCATTTTTCCTTCTTTCTCCTCCCCCTAAGGTGCTCTCTGCTTCTCCTTCCTGCCTTCCCCAGGCCCTAAGATACCTTCCTTTCCTCTCTCCTTCCTTCCCTTTCCCCCAGGTTTCAAGACACTACTCTTCTTCCTTGTCCACTCCCCAGGCCTTGGGAAGGAATCTTGTTACTCCTGACAAGGAAGGGGTTATAGAGTAGTCCCTGTCCCCAAGCTGGGTGTTTAAGAGGGCAGCCCATGGTGGGGGTGGGGAGAGCTGCCAAGTCATGGTGGCCAGGACCCACCTCCTGCCCCCCTCCTAAATATACCCTGGGGTGGGGTGGAGAAATTTCAGTGATTGGGTGATTCCAGGAGCAGCGTGGGCAGAACTGGCTTGCACTGGGCCGAACCAGCGCCTCCTGGTCAGCACCAAGTCCCTTCTTTCCTTCGCTGGGGGTGGGAATGGGGTCACCCTGATGTCAAGAGGATTTCTGGGGCACAGCCCTGAGTTCAGTGCCAGAGGGACTGGTAAGTACTGGGCTTGGCCTAGGAGCTGGGGAGAGAAGGGGTGATAAGGGGCAAATCTGGGAGGGGAAAGTGGCTGAAAGGCAGGGAGCAGGAAGTAAAGCAGCCAATGGGACTGGGAGAACAAGAAGGAGCAGAAAGCAGACCAGTGCATGGATGGGGCACTGACTGCTCTACTCTTGGCTCCCTACCCTGTGGGGTAGGGATTGCAGAGCAGGGAGTTAGAAAGCAGAGCAGTGGATTAGGAAGCACAAGGATGGGAGCTGAAAGCAGAACTGTGGACAGGGCACAGGGCAGGGAATAGAGAACAGAGCAGTGGAAGGGGCAGGGAGCACAAAGCAGAGCAGCCAATGATGGCGGGAGCTCTCTTTCCTTCTTGACTGATACCTGCCATCAGCTGCTGTTCTTCCCCCACTTCTGCAGAGCTTTTCCTCCCAGCCCAAACTAGTCAAGTCCAGTGCTTGCGCTCCCGAAGCCACAGAGCCCCCAGAGATCCCCCAGATAACCTGTTTGGCTGGGGAGGGCATCTCCCCAACACCCGTGCTTTTGTGTCTCAGGGTCTCCCAGTCTCTCTCAGTTCCAGTTGAGCCCTGGGAGGGGGCTGGGAAGGGTCTTGCCACTATCTCCAAGGCCTCAGCCCTCAGTGCTCTCTTCTGGGCCTCTGAGATACTGGGGAGAGGGCTAAGACTACCTCCTCCCCAGCTCTAGGTCTCCCAGTTCCACCAGGGACCCGGCTTACTTCAGTGCCAGCCCCTGAGCCAAGGGATCATCTCCAAATTCCCAGCCCGCTCGTGACTTAGGGATTGTCTTCAGATGACAGCTTCTGTTGCTCTGTTCCCACCCAGGCCCCAAAGAAGTGCCACGCTAGTGACTGGGAGAGCAGCCCAGTTCGACGATGGATTGGCTGTGATCCGAGGTAGGGGGCACAGCATTGGTGTGGGGTGGCACCCGGTGACCGCAGCCTGGGCAGGAAGAAAGGGAGACATGTTCCCTTTCAGGCCTGAGGTGCAAGGTGATCTGTAAAGGTGGGGGGGGCTTTTTGCTGGTACCTGGCAGGTGGTGGTCTCTGGGATGCATCTTTATAGGGGACAGGGATGCGGTGGTGGGATCTGGGGCTGAGACTGGATGGCCAGATACCTGGGTTCCACACTTGGCTTTGGGAATGGACAGTGGTGTAGTGATTGCATTGGGCCTGGGATTGAGTGCTCAAACTCCTGGGTTTTGTGCCTAATTCTGGGAGAGAATTATGGTAATTGGATATCTGGTCTCTTGGGTTCTGTCCCTAGCTCCAAGGGTGCAGTGATTGGGTGCCTGGACTCCTGGGTTCTGCATCTAGTTTTGGAAGCATAAGGGTGCAATGATTGGATCTGGGATTGGATGCCTGGACTCCTGGGTTCTGTCTCAAGCTCTAGACAAATGACCTGAGCAGGGTGCAGGGCCCAGGGCAAATCAGCCTGTGTGGGGCCCTGCCCCCGGATGCAAGGAAGCTGGCGGCAGATTTGGCGGGGGGTGGGGAGGGGTGCTGAGCGGCCAGATGTGAAGCCAGCAGCAGCACAGTGGCCACTCCACCCAGCTCCACGGGGCCCCCCAAAGTGCAGGGCCCAGGGCAGTTGCCCTGATTTGCACCCCCCTAGGGATGGCCCTATCTCTAGGAGAGGACAGTGGTATGGGGACTGAATGCCCAAACTCCTGGGTTCTGTTGCCAGCTCTGGGAGAGTCTGGGGGTGTGGTGATTGGATTGTGGGTTTGGATTGGATGCCTGGACTCCAGGGTTTTGTCCTCCAGCCTAGGGAAGTGAACAGGGATTGAATCCAGGGCTGGGATCCCATGGTTGGACTCCTGGGTTCTGTTACCAGCTCTTGGAGGCAACAAGAGCACGTAGTGATTGGCTTGCAGAACTTCTGGGTTCTTCCTCTGGCTCTAGGAGGAGATAGGAGCTCAGTGATTGGATGTGGGGCTAGAATTAGATGCCCATACTCCTGGGTTTCATCCCTGGGTGGGGGGTTGTGGCAAGGTGGGTTTACAAGTGTCTTCCAGTGGCCACACATGATAATGCAGTCTGCAGGTTTTGTCATCTTGCCTTTGGGGGGGTGAAGTCAGTCAGTCAGTTGCATTCTCTGTGGGTCTCTATTTAGCAAGTTTTACCCTATTGCATCATGGGAGAAAAAACAGACTGACTTGATTGCTTGCCCCTTCTCCAGGCTGAGATAAGAGGGAAGGGGAGCTGGATGCCTGGGTTCTTTCCCCAGTCCTCAGCTGAAGAGCTAGGCTGGGAGCTCCTGTTCCCAGTCGCCCCCTCCCGGCATCTTGCAGGGCTTGGGATTAGATGCCAGGACACCTGGGTTCCATCCCAAGGCCTGGGGGAACGGGATTGGGCTGCAGGATTGAGTGGAGGCTAGGATTGGATGCCTAGGTTGTTGGTGTGTGGTGCCCTGATTTCCTAGGCTGTGCATAACCACACCTGTGTCCTGGATGCTTGGGTTCTGTGCATGGTGTCCTCCTCTTCTGACCTGTGTGACCATGTCTGTGTCCCACATGCCTGAGTTTTTTGTGAATGGTGTCTTTGCCCACTGGGCTCTGTACACTTGTGCCTATCCCCCGAACCTCTGGGTTCTGTGTGAATGGTGTCTTCATCTACTGGGTTGTGTGTGCCTATGCTTATGTCATGGGCACCTGGGTTCTGTGTGTGTTGTCTTGCTCCCCTGGGCTGTGTATGCCCGTGCCTGTGTCCCAGATGCTTGGGTTCTGTGTGTGCAGTCCCAGCCCCTCCCACCCATCTGCATCTCGTTCTGCCGGTTCTCCCCAGACTCTGGTGACTCAGTCCCACCTCCTTTCCCATCCTGGCACCCAGGAGTCCCTGGGGCATCATGTGTGAAGGCAGTAGCCTGGACCACTCCCAGAGCTGGTCATGAAACCCAGACTTCCAATCCCAGTCCCTTGCTTGATCCAGTTTCTGCAGCCCTGTTCCCTTAGCTGGGCACAAAACTGGCATCAGGGTTTCCAATCCCAGTCTCCTGTTTGATCCACTGGTTGCACCCCAGTCCATCCATGTCGTGTCCCCCCCCCCCCCCCAAACCTGGCCACAGAATCCAAGCATCCAATCCCAGGTCACCTGCTAGATCTGATCACTGCACCCTAGCCCCCTCCCAGACCTGGGAATGGAACCCAGGTGTCCAGGCATCCGATCCCACCCTGCTGTCTTCTATCCAGTCACCATACCTAACTCTTCTCCCAGGCCAGGAGCAGAACCCAAGCATCTGGGTGTCCAGTCCCAGCCTCCGTCTCAAACCAGTTGCTGCACCTCACTCCCCTCTGAGAGCTGGGTATGGAACCCAGGTGTCCAAGTATCCAATCCTACTCCCCCTTAATCTCATCCTTTTACCCCACTTCCAGAGCCAGGAGTGGAATCCAGGTGTCTGGGCATCCAATCCACACTTCTGATCCAACCATGCATCCCCAGTGCTCTTGGCTCCCTGCCCAGCTATTCCACACTAGAGATACTGGAGGGAGAAGGGGGGGGGGGGGGGGGGGGGGAGTGCAAAGCTGTGACCCAGACACCTGGGTTCTGCTCTTAGCTCTCCCTTGCCTGTTTGGAAGAGCCAAGCAGGTGAAGCCTGGGAGCAGGATGCAGGCATCTGGGACTGCTTTGCTTGAAAGGCTGCCTGCTCTGAGGAGCTGGTGAGCAAAACTAGCCCTTACCCAGACACCTGGGTTCTACTTTTAGCTCAGCACTTGTCTGCTCAGCTTGTTAGACCTTCAGGTGACTGCATGTTTGTCCCAAATGCCGGGGTTCTTTTGTGTGAGCATGTGTCCCAGATCCTTGGGTTCCAGGCATGTCTGGGGGGCACCTGTCCTAGATGCCTGGGTCCTCTTTGTGCATGTACTTCATGTATGGGCATCTGTCTCGGACCCCTGCGTTCTCTTGCGCATGCACATGTGAGAACCAGATGCCTGGTTTCTGTGCATGTGAGGTCATCTGTCCTAAATGCCTGGATTCTTTTGTGCGTGCCTGCGTGTCTTGGATGCTTAGGTCCTGCACATGCATGTGTGTCTGTCCCAGAAGCCTGTGTTCTGTGTGTGTGTACACATGTCTGCCCTGGACACCTGGGTCCTCTCGTGCACTTCTCTGTACCCATGTGCACCTGCCCCGGATGTCTGGGTTCTCTGTGCCTGTACATGCAAGCATCTGTCCGCTTTGTGGTCTGGATGTCTTGGTTTACGACGTGTGTGGATGTCTGCCCTGGATGCCTGATTCTCTCTTGTATCAGGTTCCACATGTGCATGGGCATCTGGCCCAGATGCTTGGGCTCTCTTTCATGTGTGCTCTGGGTGCCTGGGTTCTTTTTTTTTTTTGTCCCGGACACTTGGGTTCCATACATGTGTGGACATCTGTCCCAAGCTCTTGGGTTCTGTGTGTATGTGTGCATGCCCTGGATGCCTGGGTTCTATGTGTGGGCAGGCATTTGGCCCAGACCTTGGGTTCTCTGCCACCTCTCAGCAGGAAGCGTCTTCACGCTGTCCATGACTAAGTATTTGGGTGTGGGGCTTAAACCCATGGCTCTAGGATTGGGTGGAGGGGGGGCTCATGGCGGGAGGTCTCCTGGTTTTGTTTTCCCTGCTGTCTCCCTTTCCACCTTATCCAGGCGCCTCTGTCTATCCCGGCTGTCAGCACAGTACGGATTGGTTAATAAAGGACTACTGCAGAAAGCACTGAGTCGGCACTTTGCGGGGGGGGGCAGCCACTGGGGGCAGGGGGTTCCCACTCCTTCTAGCCTCTGTAGGGGGCCACTGGTGGCTCCCCTCATTGCCCCAGGCTGGAAGAGAAGCCAAGCATTCTGGGTCCTAGCCCCAAACCACCAGGGCCTATACTCCTTGTAGCATTGGGGGTGAGAGGAGAGTTGGGACACCTGGTACTGGGTGGGGGAAGGGAGCTGGGAGACTGGGGCCCCCAGCAATGTGTGGGTAGGGGCTAAGGTTCCCTGTTGCTGGGTGGGGGCTGGAGCCTGGGCTTTCTGGTGCTGGGAGGGAAGTTGGGCTGCTGTCTCTTTGCTGATCAGGATTTGGGATGTTCTTCTCTGTCCCCTGTTCCTGCCATGTGTGTGGTGGGAGGGCAGCATGGCCTTCTGGGAATAGCCTCCCGGGCACCAGCAATTGGCCCAGCCCTTTGCCTCCCAGGTTGAGGGGATGATCTTGGGACTCTGATCCTGCCCCCCAGCTCTGTCTGATGCTTTTGATGTTACAAAAGGGGAGGGGGATTTGGTCTCCTGGGTTTCCTACTTCCCCTAATTCCCTTTGCCCTGATTCCCCCAAGGCAGGTGGGTCCTGCTGGCTTTCTTCCCCCTTTCAACTTGGCCCTTTGGAGAAGCTCCTTCCCCCCACACCCAGCCTGCAGCTTCTGGGTAAATGGGGAAGAGGTCAGGTCTTCTCTATCCTGGTTCCCCCCTCCCAGGGCAGTTGGGTCAGTGTGGGGGGTGATCTGAAGTCAGATCTACTTGCCTTTACTGGATGCAGAGACAAGGGGCCTGGGTGAGGCTGGGCCTGGTCTGGATTTGAGGGGTTAAGTGTTGTTGTGGTCCAGGTACTTGGTGGAGGGAAAACCCAGGCATCTGGGCTCAGTACCCCCACCGGAGCAAGAAGAGTACCCTGGTGTCTGGGCTTCTGGCTCCCCCTGCTCTAGTCTCCCAGCTTCCACTTCTTTCCCAGAGCAGAGAGAGAACCAAGGTGTCTGGGCTTCTAGCCCCTTCCTGTATTTTGGCTGCATATGCAGCAACTCCTGGGGGGAGGGGGTGAGACTCTGGATGCCTGGGTTCTCTGGGAGGGGTTAGGGGGTGAGAGCAATGGGGCTGGGAGCCCAGATGCATGTGTTCTCTCCTAGGTCTTGGAAGGTGGGTGGAGCTGGGCAGTTGGAATGGGGAGCCCAGATGCTTGAGTTCTTTCCTTGCTCTGGGAGGGCTGGGGGCCCAGATTCCTGGGTTCTCCATGGCTTAGCCCCATGTCTTTCTCTCCCTGCAGGGTCAAACAGTGGAATACAGCAAAGATGAAAGTAGACCGGACCAAGCTGAAGAAAACGCCCACTGAGGCGGTAAGGGTTGTCAGGCTATGCTACCAAGACAAGGGTGACGGGGAATGGGAAGGATGGGAGCTGTTTCCCTTCAGAGAACCCAGGAGTTCCCCATTCTCAGCCCCTTGCTCTAAAACCCCTGAGCCCCCACTCCTCTCCTGCAGCTGGGGACATGGAACCCAGGCAACTGGGCTCCATATTTTCTGTGCTGTGACCCCCACAGACCTTGTTCCCCTCCCACAGTGGTGCTGGAACCCAGGTGTCCAGGCTCCTTGCTCTCACACTCCAGATTGCCCTCTCAGAGCAAGTCTGGAACCCAGACATCCAGGTTCCTTATCTCATCTGCTGTGTCATGCAGACTTCACTCTCCTCCCACAGTGGGACTGGAAGCCAGGTGTCCCCCTGCTGTCACCTCCTAGATTCCCCTCCTCCCAGGATGCAGGCATCTCAGTGCTGCTTTCCTTAGCTGCTCTGATCTATTTTTAGCATGGGCTGTTGTAGGGGTAGGGGGGTTGGTGTCCCTGGTCACATCCTGCCTTGGCAAGACAGACCAAGGTAAAGGGAGGCTCCTAAACTGATCCCTCTTTTCTTTTCCCTTGCAGCCTGCTGACTGCAGGGCCCTGATTGACAAGCTCAAGGGCTGCACCGACGAGCAGCTGCTGTTGGAGCTGCAGCAGATCAAGACATGGAACATTGGCAAGGTGAGGGCTTCTTGGGGCTGGGAGGGTTGGGGAAGGTTTTTTGTGGGGGTGAGAGAGCTAGCAAGGCATGGGAATTGGGCAGGGGGGCTTTGTGGACCATGGGGGAAGGTGGGGCAGAGGAGGACTGGGGCACCAGCAGGCACAGAGAGATGCTAGGGGTAGGGGGGCAGGGAGAGGGGCTGGGGAGGCCTGGGAAGGACTGGGGGGTAAGGGGAAATGGGGATCTTTTGAGTGGCAGGGAGGGAAGATGGGCTGGGGAGAGCCACTGGCAGGGAATAGGGAGAGGTATGGGGGGCAGGGAAGGGGCTTAGTTATTTGGGGGGGGGGGGGAGGGGGGTGTCTGTCAGCCCAATCGGATCTAGGGAGCACTGGGGCAGGTGCCCATCTCCATGTGGTCCTGGCTAAGTTTGCTGGGGGGGAGGGGGTGTGGCTGGGGCATGGTGCTGGCTCTGTGGGGTCTTGGCTGGGTTTGGGAGGGTTCTAGCTGTGGAGATCCCTGCCGGGTTTGGGGCAAGGGTTGGTTTTAGGGTTATCAGCTGAGTTTGGGGAACACCGTGGGGTGGCAGAGCTGGCTCTGGGGCACAGTTGTGAACTGCTCCATGCCCACTGTCAGTGTGAGCTGTACCATTGGGTGGAGCTGCTGGACCGCTTTGATGGGCTGCTGGCCGAGGCGGGCCAGGCCGTGGAGGGCATGAGCTGGCTGCTGGTGTGCGATCGCCCCGAGCGTGCCCCCCTCAAGGCTCTACTGCTGGCCGTGCTCAACTTCACTGCCCTTCTCATCGAGTACAGCTTTTCTCGGCACCTCTATAGCTCCATCGAGGTATGGAGGGAGTTACGGGGCATACAGGGGGTATTGTGGGCAGCCTGGGGGCAGCAGGAGACTCTGCTTTATGGAATACAGCTTTTTCCCTCACTCCTGACTTCCAGGCCCCAACCCCTCCCAGGGCGGTTAGGAGGGGGGAGAATGGCAGTGCCTCAAAAAGTTCTTTGCAGGCTGGAATTCTGACCGCTTGCAAGGGAAAAGCCACAGCTTCCTGTGTTTTTCTATTTTAAAGGAGAAACCATTTTTAAAGCTTGTTTGCAACCCTTTCATATATTTTTGAAACTTGCGGGTTGAGAGACGCTGCTGTACAACTCCAAGATACAAGGGAGTCAAGGGAAAGTTAGGATATGGCGGGTAATAGGACCCTTGTTCAGAGTGCTGCTCTTGGCATCTGTACAGCTCCATTGGGGTGTGGAGGTTCTGGGGGACTGCAGGCAAGCAACAAAGTTCAGCTCTTTCTGGCACTTCTAAATTTCCACTAGGGTATGGGGGGTGGGGGTAGGGGGGTTGGTGTCTCAAACTGTTCTCCAAGAGCAGCGATTTCTCACCATTTCTACAGTTGCATTTAGATATAAGGGGTTCTGGGGCTGGGGAACAGCAGAACTCTTTGATCATGGGGTACAGCTTTTTTCTAGCATTTCTACAGCTCCATCAAGGTATGGGGGCTGGGGCATATGGAGGGACTTGATGGCTGGGGGGTGGGGTGGAATCTATTGGGTTAGAACAAGGGAAACCAGGATGCCCGGGTTCTCTTGGCTCAGGCAGAGGAGTGGAATCTAGTGGGTTAGTGCAGGGAGGGTTTGGGAAGCTTGGATACCTGCTTTCTCTCCCATTTCAGGGAGGGAAGTGGGATATAGCTGGTTAAAACAAGGGAGACTGAGAAGTCTGGATGCCTGGATTCTCTCCCAGTTCAGGCAGAAAAGTAGAATCTATTGAAAAACCAGGGGTGGGGGAAGCCTGGATACCTGAGTTCTCTCCCCTTTGGGTAGGGAAACGGGCAGCCCTGGACCCCAGGTTTCTGGTGTCCCCTCACATCCCAGCCTGTCCTCCCCTCCACAGCATCTGACAACACTGCTGGCTTCATCAGACATGCAAGTGGTGCTGGCTGTGCTGAACCTGCTATATGTGTTCAGCAAGCGCTCCAACTACATCACACGCCTGGGCTCTGACAAACGCACGCCCTTGCTGGCCCGCCTCCAGCACCTGGCTGAGGTACGGAGCTCCCCTGCCCTCCCAGTGCCTGTTCAGACCCAGCCAATTGCACTCTGCATTCCCCAGCAGAGATCTCCCCAGGACTTCCCTCTTTTTCTCCCCCAAGGGCTGCTTATCTGGATGCTAGATAAAGCCCAGCACCTGTCCCTAGCTTCCATTTACCCAGTGATGTGAGAGGCTTCCCAGGGGGGCCCAGTTTGTGGGGAGCTGGTGGATTGGAGGGCAGCTGGGGGGTAGGGGTTAGGAGCAGGGTGGGGGGTTAGGATGCTGGGAGGAGTAGGAGGCAGTTTGCCTCATAACCCCTCCAGCACCCCTCAATGTGAAGGCTTGGGGGCAAGCAGTGGGGGGGGTTTGGGAGCAAGTGGGGGGGATGCTGGAGGAGGGCTTGGGGGTTGCTGGGGAGGATCCCATGTTCTCTCTCCCCCACGCTTCTGTCTTTCACAGAGCTGGGGGGGCAAGGAAAACGGCTTTGGTCTGGCCGAGTGCTGCCGGGACTTGCAGATGATGGTGAGTCCAGGGGGGGCGAGACCATGTGCCTGGGGGTTGGTGTTCAGCCTTTTGAGCAGAGCTGCAGCCTTCAGTGGGGAGCAGGGTTCTCTAGGCTGAGGGGAAGGGGGCACTCGCTTCTGGGGGCTGGGGGTGGGTCTCTTGAAAGAAGGGCAGGGGTGGGCTGTTGGGAGGCAGGAGGTATCTGCTGCACGGGGCTACAGCCTGAGCCTGTCCTTCCTTCTTTCAGAAGTACCCACCTAGTGCCACAACACTGCACTTTGAGTTCTATGCCGAGCCAGGAACTGAGGTCAAGGTGGACAAGAGGGTGAGGTTCCTGCGGGGGGCAGCAGAGGACATGGGGAGAGACTAGTGCAAGGGGGCAGTACCCATATGCACTTTCAGGGAGTAGAGGAAACCAATATGGACCAGGCAAGGAGAAACCAAAATGGGGGTGGGGGAGGTGCAACACATGGACTAGGTACTGGGGTGGGCCTTGTTTATACCAGGTATGGGGGAAGAGCTATATGGACCAGGTGTAGGGATGCCTATATGACTTTGCAGGGCAAGACCTTCTGGATGCCTGGGTTCTTACTGACTGGGTGGGGAGAGCCCCATATGAACTAAGTGGGGCAGGGAAGGCCTGTATGGCCTTGTTCTCTCCTGTGGTGGCCAAGACCAACCTGGAAGGGCCATATATGGACCAGGTCAGGGCAGGGAGAGGATTGAGAGGTTGGCAGAGCCTCTGAACTGGTATGCACTGGGGAGAGGCTAAGGGGGGCGGGGGGTGTACCAATTGGCCCAGCCCCTCACCACCTGCCTGGCCCTCTTCACATTGCAGGTATCTAGTAACACGCTACATTACATCCACATTGAACAGCTTGATAAGGTAGGCGGGGCAGGCGGGCACTGAGGGCAGTGGAGGGGGCAGGAGGCACCAAGGGTGTATGGGGGGGGGGAAGTGGGGGTCATGGCTGGCCCCATGCAGACCCCCGCCCCCCCCCGGTCCTGAGCTACACTGCCCCCCCCACCCCCCACCCCGCTAGATCTCCGAGAGCCCCTCAGAAATCATGGAGTCCCTCACCAAGATGTACAGCATTCCCAAGGACAAGCAGGTGCACCCAAACACTGGGGTTCTGGGCTGGGCTGGGCTGGGCTGGGCTGGGCTGGGCTGGGCTGGGCTGGTGGGGTGTGGCGGGGCAGCCTGAATGCTGGGTTCTGGAGGAGGTGAGAGCCCAGGTGGTGGGGCATTCTCTCAGCTCTGAGAGGCTCTGGGGTAGGAAGAGGAAGGGCTGGGAACTTTGAGTTCTGTTCAAGCTTTGAGAGGGGAGTAGGGTCTGGTGGTACGGGGGGTGGGCTGGGAGCCCAACCACCTGGATTCCATGCCTAGTGCTAAGGTAATGGGATTGTCAGAGGCAGCTGGGACACCTTGGTTCTCAGGGATGGGGGTTGGGGGATGGTGGGACAAAGCAGTGGGGGAGTTGGGAACCCATACACCTGGGTTCCACACCCAATTTTTAGCGGGAAGCAGGTTTGCTGGGGAGAGTTGAGAAGTCCAGGCGTCTGGGTTCCGCATCCAACTCTGGCTCTGCCCCCAACCTCCCCAGATGCTGCTGTTCACCCATATCCGCCTGGCCCATGGCTTCTCCAACCACAAGAAGCGACTGCAGGCTGTGCAAGCCCGGCTCCATGCCATCTCCATCCTCGGTGAGGCCCCACCCCTGGGGGGTGGGTGTTCTGGCCTCTCCATGTTGGGGCTGGACTCTGGTTCACTGGGTGGGACAGTAACTGGATGGGGGCTGGTTACTTGGGGGGGGGGCTGGGTCCACTGTTTTGGGGGAGCTGGGTATATGGATGGGGGCTGGACCTTTTTTGGTTCTTTTGAGGGCTGGAGGCGAGGTCCTTTGCTTCTGGTGGGGGCTGGGTCCTCTGGATCTGGTAGAACTGGTAGCGGGGGCAGTGCTGGTTTTGGAGGGGGCTGGGTACCTGGATGAGGAAGGTTTGGCTTACTTATTCTTTGGGGGGCAGGGGTCTCTTTTCAGCTGCCCTGGTTTGGGGGCCTGGGGGGGGTTGTTTGGCCCTTCCTGACTCCACTCCCCCTTCCCCGCAGTATACTCAAATGCCCTGCAGGAGTCAGCCAACAGCATCCTGTACAACGGGCTCATTGAGGAGCTGGTGGACGTGTTGCAGATCACTGACAAGCAGCTTATGGTGCGAGTGGGGCTTGGCCCTGGCAGAGAGGACCAAGGGTGTCTGACTGGGGCGAGGCGGGGTGGCAAGGCACAAGCCATGGTGGGATTTGGGTTTTCCTGGCCCTCAGAACACCTGAATTCTCTGGGCTATTGGCCATGCCTCAGTTTCCCTTGCCTGATTTATAGGCCTGGCAGAGGGAGCTGGGCAGCCTGGATGTCTTGGTTCCTCTGCCTGGTGCCAGGAGAGGAACAGGCACTGAGATACCTGGGTTCTCTTCCTGATGCTGGGGTTGTGGGCTTGCCAGAGAGAGCTGGGTGACCCAGATATCTGGGTCCTTGCCTGGGGCTAGTCTCAGCCAGGTTCTGACTCCCTACAATGCTCCCCACCCCCCATGCCCCCAGGACATTAAGGCAGCCTCGTTGCGGACGCTGACATCCATCGTGCACCTGGAGCGAACACCCAAGCTGAGCAGCATCATTGACTGCACAGGCACTGCCTCCTACCATGGCTTTCTGCCTGTGCTCGTACGCACCTGCATCCAGGCCATGATTGGTATGTGGGGGGCATCCTGGGTTCCTTTGTTGGGGGGGAGGGGGGGGGGAGGTCTGGGAGTGTGTACTCCAGGTCTTGCTTCTCACTAAAGGGGGTGAGGTCAGGATGCTGGGGTTCCCTCTGTTGCAGAGGGCAGGGCCCAGATGCCAGGATTTCCTCGGTGCTGAGCGGAGGGTGGGCCTGGATGTTGGGCTTCCCTCTTGACAGGGGCAGGGTCCAGATACTGGGATTCCCTCTTTCCTGGTGGTCACAGAGCAGGAGGGGAGCTAAAGACCTGACTGCCAGCGTTCCCTTCTCACCGGGGGACACAGAGTTGGGTTGAGGGGAGGGCTAGAGGCCTGGAAGCCCCAAGTTTCTTTTCAGTGGTGGGGACGGAGCAAGGGGGCTGTGGGGGGTCCTGGACATCTGGGTCCCCTTCTGTATGGGGTGGGGAACAGACTATAGACCCAGATGCCAAGGTTCCCTCTGCGTGGAGTGGGGGGCCTGGATCCCAGGATTCTCTGCTAAGGGGGTGGGAGCCAGACACCAGTGTTCCTTCCCAGTCTTAGGAAGAAATGGGATCAGGGTCAGAGTGGGGTGCTTGGGATCCAGAACACGTGGGTTCTTCTTTTACTTTGGGGTGGAGAATGGGGCTGAGTGGTTAAAGAGTGGGTTGGGGGGAGAAACTAGGGTCCCAGATGCCTGGGTATTTTCCCCTGTCTTAGAGAAATAGGAATTGAGTGAAAGCAGGGGGGGTGCTGGGAGCCAGGACATCTGGGATTCTTCTCTCCCTGCTTTTGGGGAGGGAAGTGGGGCTTAGTGGTTAGAGCAGGTGGGGGAGAAAAGGGACCTGGATGCCTGGGTTCTCTCCATCTGAACTGGAGGTGATCGCAGTGGGCTTCTTGGGAGGGGGAGGTGCAGTCATAGCTGCCCCCCACCCCCCCATATTGTGTTGAACCCCTTCCTCCCTGCAGATCCCTCAATGGAGCCATACCCGCACCAGTTTGCCACAGCGCTCTTCTCCTTCCTCTACCACCTGGCCAGCTATGATGCTGGTGGCGAGGCCCTTGTCTCCTGCGGCATGATGGAGGCCTTGCTCAAGGTAGGGGCTTGGAGCTGTCTGGGCTGTATTATACTTATCCATTTCTTAGCTGATCTTCCCCAGAGCTGGGCGCAACTCTGCCTTCCCTGGATAGTATTATGCTCAGCCACTTCTGCCTGCATTCCCCACCCCCCAAGCTGGGTGCATATTGGCTTTCCTCTGGTGCTGTTACACTTGCCCTTTCCCAGCTGCCCCTCCCCAGAGTTGACTGCATCTCATCCTTCCTTTGGTGGTATACTCAGCTGTTCCCCAGCTGCTCAGCCCCAGAACTGGCTGCATCTCTCATTTCTGTAAGCACTGTTGTAGTCTCCCTCCGTGTCCCCCCACAGAGTTGGGCACATCTCAGCCTTCCCTTGGTGTTATATGCATCTGTTCCCTAGCTGCCCTGCCCCAGAGCTGACTGTGTGTTGGCCTAGCTCTGATACCAGTATACTCACTGCACCCCAGAGCTGAGCATATCTCAGCCCTCAGCCATTCCCCAGCTGCCCCTCCCCAGACATGGCTGCATCAGGGGTTTCCAAGTGACCTATGAAGGTGGGGGAGTGAGCCCTGGGACTCATAGCTGGGGAGGGGGCCAGGGAAGGGTCCCAGCTGCCGCCCCCCCCCCCCCCCCCAGTTCCCTTGGTAACCCAGTAATACTGCTGCCCCTCCCAGGTGATCAAATTCCTAGGAGATGAACAAGACCAGATCACCTTTGTGACCCGGGCTGTGCGTGTTGTGGATCTCATCACCAACCTGGACATGGCAGCCTTCCAGTCGCACAGTGGTCTGTCTATCTTCATCTACCGCCTGGAGGTAC
This sequence comes from Alligator mississippiensis, assembly GCF_030867095.1. Taxonomy (NCBI): domain Eukaryota; kingdom Metazoa; phylum Chordata; order Crocodylia; family Alligatoridae; genus Alligator; species Alligator mississippiensis. The sequence continues at coordinate 28,063,556 of NC_081831.1, forward strand.
TGCCCCCAGCCCCACCCTCCACCTGGCACCGCCTCTCAGTCCTGCTCACCTAACCCCTCTCACCCTCTCTTTTTACTCCATCCCCTTCCTACCCTACCCTCTAGCATGAGGTGGATCTGTGTCGCCGGGAGTGCCCCTTTGTCATTAAGCCAAAGATCCAGCGCCCGGCTGTTGCTGTCTTACCTGAAGGCGAGGACATGGAGACCGACATGGAGGGTGAGCAGTGTTCAGGTAGCTCTGGGGAGGGGTGGGGGAAGGGCAGCTGAGTATATTGGTGTCAATGGGACTACTTCTGGAGGTGGGAAAGAGAGCAGAACAGCTACATTGATGCAGCTAGCTTTTGGGAGAGGGGCAGACAGTATTGGTATTGTAGCCACTTCAGGGGAGAACAGCCAAGTAGCTGCATCATCAATGCAGCTGCCTCTGGGGTTGGGGAGGAACGTGGCAGGCAGTTGAGTGTATTGGCATTGATGCAGCTATTTCTAGGGAGGAGAGCAGCCAAGTATAATAGTTTAATTGATGCAGCCAGATTCTGGGGGAGATGGGACAGGTGTCCAGCTATCAGCTTGGATGTGGCTAGCTTGGAAGAGGAACTGGGGAAGAGGGCAGCATAGATGGCTGTGTACAGGCATGGATACAGCCACTTTGGTGGGGGAGCAGGTAGCTGAGTGGATTGGCATTGATGGGGTGAGGCAGGCAGCTGAATGTATTGACATAGATTCAAACAGTTCTGCAGGAGGAAGAGGAGCAGAGTCTATATGGTAAGCTCTGCGAGTGGGGCAGGTGGCTGAGCATATGAGCACTGATGCAGCCAGCTCTGGGGTGAGAGCAGGGGAAGATTGGCTGAGTATAGCAGCATATTTGGGGGGGGGGGGCATGGAGAGAAGTAACAGGAGGTCCATGGCCTTGATGTAGTCAGCTTGGTGGTGAGGCAGGGAGAGAAAAGCCCCTCTGCTCTCACCTTCAGCCTCCCCCCTGCCCACTTCCTCTCCTCCCCACAGTGTCGGACGTGGCAATGGAGAGTAGTCCGGGCCCCTCCACCTCCAGTGAGCCTCAGGCAGAGACCCCAGCGGCTGCTCCAGAGCCCACAGCTCCCAGTGTTGTGGCTCCTGGGCCCAACATTGCTCCCACGCTGTCCCCTCGCTCTGGTATGGGGATGCTGTGGGGCTGGAAGGGAGGACTTAGGGTGTCTTGGCAAGCTGGGGTTATTGTGAGGCTGGAGTGACTTTCAGGCTGGACAGGGCTGTGGGGACCTGGACTTGCCTCTGGGAGCTTTGGAGCAGGGTTAGGGGGTTCCTTGGACTCTGGCGTGGGGGATCAGGGCTGTGGGGCAGGATGGTGGGGCTCCCTGGGCTGGAGGGGGGTCTGGGTCTGCTGCTGACCCACACTCCCCCCCCCCCCCCCCCACATTCAGGGGCCCAGTGCATCCCTCAGCGGGCTGCGCTGCTCAAGTCCATGCTGAACTTCCTGAAGAAGGCCATCCAGGACCCTGCCTTCTCCGATGGCATCCGTCATGGTCAGCAGGCACATTTGGGGAGCTGGGGTGGGCACAAGGGAAGTGTTGACTGCTGTTGTTGCTTTACATTGATTTGGGAGTCTTGGTTTCTTCCAGCATCCCTTGTTCTGAGGCAGCAGACCCCAACTCCCCTCCCAGGGAATGCAGGTGTCTGGGTTCCCAGCCCTGTTCTGACCCACCAGATGGGACACATCCCAGGCATTCTGCCTCCTGGGTCCCATCCACCTTCCTAAAGCAGGGGTGGAACCCAGGTATCCTGGTTCCCAACCTCTTCCCTTATCCCCATCCCCTTTCTCTGAGTTGCTTTCCCCCTCACTTTGGTGGTGTGGAGAGAACCCAGGTGTCCCTTGCTCTCTCTTGAGGTGAGAGAGGACCCAAGTGTCTGGGTCCTAGTTCCTGTCTCTGCTATGACCCACCAGACCCTGCTTCTTGAGCTAGGAGAGAACCCAGGTGTTCTACTTCTGGCCTTACTTCCTCTCCAAAGCAGGGGTGGAACCCAGGCATCCTCATTCCCAGCACCCCGCCACCCCTTCCTCAAAGCCTCACCTGCTTTAGAGCAGAGCCAGGCATCTGGTCTGTGCCTGACTGCTCCCATCCTCCTCCCTCCTTCCCCCACAGTGATGGATGGGTCTCTGCCCACGTCGCTCAAGCACATCATCAGCAATGCAGAGTACTATGGGCCCTCGCTCTTCCTGCTGGGTGAGGCCTAGCAGGAGCTGGAATGCTGGAACCCTTTGAGGGAGCCAGCAGGGGACAGGAACCCTGGGGAGGATGGGCTTAAGGGAGGGGGTGGGGGGCTGTTGTAGAGACAGTGGAGGATTCTGAGAGGGGCTGGAGGGCAGGCAGAGGTAGTGGGGAGGACTGGACTTAGAGGGGTGGGGAGCTGGGAGAGGCAGGAGAGGGTGGTGTTGAGACCCCAGGTGTTCTGGAGAAGACTGTACTTAAAGGGGTGGGGGGCTGGAGGCAACAGGGAGGTTGGGCTCCGGAGAATATGAAGTGAGAGAGCCCAACCTGGAAAATATGAAGTTAGAGAGATGTGGGAGGCAGGGAACCTGGGGGGCTGCAGGGTACAGGGACCATCAGGGCTCTGGAAAAGATGTGGGTGAGGGGAGGGGCAAGGACCCCAGGAGCCTGGTGGGGGCTTTTGGCAATTGCCTCACCTGGCAACTGGTCCTGGGGGGTTGGGGCTTTTGTTTGGCAATGCAGTCAGCACAGGCTCTGATGGGTGTCGTGTCCCCCCCCCTTGCAGCAACGGAGGTGGTGACTGTGTTTGTGTTCCAAGAACCCTCGCTGCTGTCGTCGTTGCAGGACAATGGGCTCACTGACGTCATGCTGCACGCTCTGCTCATCAAAGATGTGGGTACCCCCTGCCACCAACCCTCAGAGCCAGCTGCACCCCCCCCCCATGCTCCCCACCTAGCCGTGCACTCCCTTCTCAAAGATCCCTCCTGGCACTAGCTCCCCAGAGCTGGCTGCCTTGGCCCAGTTCAGCTTCCTGAGACCCAGCTGTCTTCTCTACTGAGCCAGCTGCCCACCCACAATTGATCCCTAGAGTCAAATACTCCCCTAGATCTACTGGCTCCTCAGAGCCAGTTACCTTTGCTCCTGCATCCCCCACAAACTGTCCCCTTAGAGCTGCTGCACCTCACCCTACACCAGACTGATGCTGCTCCTTTGCCCTACCCTCCCAAAACCAGTCTACCCTAAATTCTGCTTCCCCATGGCCAAGGGGGCCTGGTCCCAGTCGTGTCGTCGTCCGTGTCGTCGTGTTCCCCCCCCCCCGGGGCTGAGAGAAACTGGGCTGGGACTGTTCTCCCTCCCCTCCCCTCACCTGGTGCTGTGCCCCCCCTCCCTCTCCCCTCAGGTGCCAGCTACACGGGAAGTGCTGGGCTCACTGCCCAATGTGTTCAGTGCCCTGTGCCTCAATGCCCGCGGGCTCCAGTCTTTTGTGCAGTGCCAGCCCTTTGAGCGCCTCTTCAAGGTGCTGCTCTCACCTGACTACCTGCCTGCCATGCGCCGGCGCCGCAGCTCAGATCCCCTTGGTGAGTCCTCACGCATCTGGGACAGTTGTTCTATAGTTGGGGGTGGGGTGTCTCATTTAGAAGGAGCTCCTAAATCTCTGTGGTATCTGATGCACTACCTGTTCTGGCCACCAAGAAGTTCCTTTTTGCCTAGCACCGCTTGAGATGATCACTCCATGATTATTTGGGGGTTCTTGTCTAGCAGGAGCTCCTAGATCGCTATGGTGTCTAACACACTATCCATTGTGGCCACCAAGGGTTCCCCTGTGCCAAGGCCCTGCTCTGGGACAGCCTCTCTCTGGCTGTGGGAGGGTCCCATCTAGTAGGAGCTCCTAGATCTTAATGGCATCTGGTGCAATACCTACTTTGACTACCAAGAGGCTACCCTGTGCCTGAGCTGGGCTTAGCTGTGCTCTGGGATGGTTGTTCTATGGTTTGGCGGGGGGTGGAGTCACATCTAGCAGGAGCTTCTAGATCAGTGGTTCTCAACCTTCTTTGTACTGGGATCCATTTGCCAAGATCGATGGCTGGTGCCCAACCCACTGCTGCCCGCCCCCAGGCCATGCTGGGGGGGCCCCAGCTGCCCCTGTCCCACTTGGGCTAAACCATGAGGAACGACTGTGGCCCCTTAAGTATATCAGTACCAGTCCTGTGCCTCTGACCCAGACATGCAGCTCCCCAATGTGAAGGACCACCCCTGCCTCTTTCCCCTGCTGAAGAGCCAGGCACCTCCTTCTCCCACTCCCCCTGCTCTGCCGCAGTGCCATGCCTGGCCACCGTCTGCACAGTCCCCTGGACTTCCATCCCCTGCCCCCCATACACTTAACTGTGTCCAGCAGCTGGGGCTGCTCCCACAACCCAGCTTCACTGTATGCAGATGCATGTGTGCCCACTGCCTCCAATTGTCCCAAGCAGCTGCTTTCAGGCTGGAACACTGCTATCCTGCAAAGGTTAACCCACGCTTTCGTGGGTTTTTCTAGGACTTAATAGCGACCCTTTCAAATATTCTTATGACCCACTTTTGGGTCACAGCCCACTGGTTGATAAACACTGTCCTAGACTTCTATGGTGTTTAATGCATTACTGATTCTGGTCTAACAGGGGGCTCTGCTCTATGGCTTTGCTCTGTGGCTGCTCTATGGTTGTTGGGGCGGGGGGGGGGGGTGTCTTTTGTTTAGCAGAAGCTCTTCTAGCTCTATGGTTGACGCATTACAGACTAGGGCCACCAGGGGGCTCCTCTCTGTCTGATATGAGCTTAGCTCAGCCCTGGGAGGAACACTATAGTTGTGGAGGGGTACCATCTAGCAGGAGTTCTTAGATCTCTCTGGTATTCAGTATACTACTCCCTCTGGCTACCAGGGGGCTCCTCTCAGCTGGCCCTGGGTTTAGTTCTATTCTAGGGTGATTATTCTATGGCTATAGAGAGTTTCAGGGGTATAGGTTGTAGCTGTGTTGGTCTAAGGACATGAACAGATAAGGTTTTTAGAGTCAATCTGATATCTTTTATTAAACCAACTAAAATAGTTGGAAAAATTCTTCTTTGTAAGCTTTTGGGTACAAACACCATTTGTCAGGTTGCCTATAGTTACCTTGTATGCCTATAGTAGAGAGTTTTGTGTGGCACCAGCCTCTGTATTTCCATGGTATTTAGTACACTACCCATTGTGGCCACCAGGACCTGGGCTGGTCTGGGCTCTGGGACGACCACTACAAATCCTATCAGGAGTTCTGAGCACTCTATGGTATTTTAAGTGTAGTAGCCACTTTTGGCCACTGGAGAACTCGGAGTCCTGTCTGGTGCAGGGGTGGGGCTCATAGATACTTATGGTATCTAGTGTTCTAAGTGCTGTGCACCTGGAGGGGTCTCAAGTACCTGGATTGGGCCTGGTTCCACTCTGGGATGGTAGCTTTATGGTTGCAGAGGGTCTTGTCTAGCAGGAGCTCTTTATGGTATCTAAAGTGTCTCTTCTCCCCCACCCCCCAGTACCGTAGAGTTAGAAACTTCTAGAGAAGATTCTCTACAACAGGAGCATGGAAAATATGGCTCATAGGCCGGCTCTGATTCACTGAGGGATTCTATCTGGCCTGCTTCAGTTCCTTTTGCTTTTCACCCAGCCCAGGTGTAGGAGCAGGAGCAGCTTGGGCCATGGCACATGAGGCTGGACTTGCTTCCCAGCAGCCTTGGCAGAGGTGGCTCCTTCCAGCTGCCACTGCCAGTCTCTGATGCCACTGCTGGACCTGGCCCCTGCCCTGCTGCCTAGATGCCCTGGTCCATCTGGTGGGCAGGGTCTCCATGGACACCAGGCTAAGACCTGCGCAGGCAGAGTATGTAGCCAGGTGCATGGGATGGGGCTGCAGGTGAGTGGAGTGCAGCATCTAGGAGTAAGATGAATGAGTGGAACTGGTACCCATTGCAGGGGAGTGGATTGCAGCTCTGCCTCAGGCCCTGGCCCTATGCTGCCACCTCCCAGCGATCCTGATCCCATCCCATCTGCTGCGCCACTTAGGGGGTTTTGGTCAGCTGTTGCAGGTGGGTGGCGAGGAGGGTGCTGACCCAGCCTGTGACAGCTCATCAAAACTTTCTAAGCGGGCCCTCAGGCTCAAACAATTTACCCGCCCTGCTCTACAACCATAGAACTTCTAAAACTTTATGGTGCTTGTGACCCCATGGTAGGTCTCCTTTGGAGGGAGCTGTTTAGTAAAGGCTTCTAGAATTCAGTTTTATTTGGTGCACTGCCCCCCTTGTGGCCACTGGTCAGGAGCTGTGAGGGATGTCTTCTAGCCTCCAACCTGGGCTGGGACTGCAACTCTGTGGTTGTGGAGGATTTTGTGTAGCAAGTCCTAGAACTCTATGGTATCTGATACAACACCCAGTGCATCCCCCCCCAGGTCACCCTAGTTGCTGTTCTAGCATGGTAACTGTATGGTTGTGAAGATCTTCTCTAGGAGAATCTCCCAAACTGTGGTATCCAGTGTACCAAGTCTCCTTCCCCATGTCTGACCCCCCTCCTTGTTTCCTGCAGGGGACACGGCCTCGAACCTGGGCAGTGCTGTAGACGAGCTCATGAGACACCAGCCTACACTCAAGACAGATGCTACCACTGCCATCATCAAGGTAGGGGTAGGGCCAAGGTATGGAGAACTTACTTATGCCTGGGGGTGAGAGGGGCATCATTGACACCCCCCCCACCCCGCCACTACCCTGGAGCTGCCCCTCACTCCTGACCTGCAGCTGCCCACAGAACCCACCCTGCACACCTTGCTTGTGCCCTTCGCTCCCAACCTGCAGCCCCACCTGCTTCTGGGCACTTGGCTGCTCCTGCCCTGACGTCCATTTGTCTGCATCCCTGTCCCCCCCAGCTGCTGGAGGAGATTTGTAACCTGGGCCGGGACCCCAAGTACATCTGCCAGAAGCCATCGATTCAGAAGGCGGATGGCACAGCCACGGCACCCCCGCCCCGCTCACCTCATGCTGCTGAGGAGGCCTCCAGTGAGGATGAGGAGGAAGAGGAGGTGCAGGCCATGCAGAGCTTCAATGCCACCCAGCAGAGTGAGGCTGAGCCCAGCCAGCAGTGAGTGTCAGCCACTGGGTGGGGAGGCAGCGGGGGGTGTTTTGAGCCCCTGAGTATTCTGGTCCTCAGGGGTCTCCCATCCTTGTGTGTGCATGTGTTGGAGAGCAAAGGGGGTACAGAGTGTCCTCCTGGCCCCAAGGGGATGCTCGAGGTCCCTGAGTAGCATTGGAGGGGTTTTGAAAATGAGGCCGAACCCAACTTGTAGCAGGTGGGGGAGGGGGCACTCGTATTCCCCTAGGTCCTCTCAGCTGTGGGCAAGTAGTGGGGGGTGACTGGAGCATGCATGTGGGGAGGTGGGGTAGTCTGTTGTGTGTCCTTCCAGCTACTGTGGGGTGTCTGTATTGTGTGCCTTCCTGGCCATTAAGACTCTAGGTCTCTAGGTAGTGTGGGGGACAAGGGTGTTCAGAGGGCTGGGGGGCGTTGCTAAGGTAGGGGCCTTAAGGCTGAAGTACAGGACGACTGAGAAGCCTAGCTAGAGGAGGGTGTTCTCTGCCGTGGGAAGGGGCAACAGGACAGCAGCTCTGGTTCATCTTGCCCCCCTTTCCTGCAGAGCACTGGGTGCAGAGGAGCGGATCCCCATCCCCCTGATGGATTACATCCTCAATGTGGTGAGTGGGGCAACACTAGAGGGAGACCCATGAGTATGAGTGAGGCAGCAGGGTGTAGGGAACCTTTGGAGGCTGAGGGAGGGGGTGAGTGGGAGCTGCAGTGGTGTGGCTGGGGAAGGGTATGGTTCTGTCCTGATACATTCCCCACCCCTCCCAACCCCAGATGAAGTTCGTGGAGTCCATCCTGAGCAACAACACAACAGATGACCACTGCCAGGAGTTTGTGACGCAGAAGGGGCTCCTGCCTCTCGTCACCATCCTGGGCCTGCCCAACCTGCCTATTGACTTCCCCACCTCAGCTGCCTGTCAGGCTGTCGCTGGCGTCTGCAAGTCGATCCTGGTGAGCCCCATGCACAGCTGCTTAACTAAGACCCTTGGCTTAAGGGTGGGGGTGTGATTCTGGGGAATTGGGTCACTGGGAGGACAGAGGTTGCTGGTCCTTTAAGGCCCTTACAGGGGGAGTTGTGGGAAATAAAGCCACGTGGCAACCACCCTTTTAAGGCTGTTGATGGGGAATTCGGGAAAATGGAGCTCTTTGAGAACAAGGTTGCTGACTTTTAAAGGTTCTTGATGGAACTATATTTCCTGTAACTTTTCTTGAGGACCAGGGCACTGGTCCTTTAAGGCACTTGAGGAGGATTCTGTGAAAGGGTGTTCCTGGGGAGACTGTGGTTCTGGCCCTTAAAGGCCATCACGGGGAATTTCTGGAAAATGGGAGCTTCCTGGCATTGTTCCCTTTAAGTCCTTGGCAAGGGAGGCTTTTGTGAAACATTCTGGTGGTGCTTGTTGTTTAAGGACTCCAACAGGGAAATAGAGCTTACTGTGGGGACAAAAGTGCTGCCCTTTAAGGCTCTTGACAGAAGGTATTCTGAGAAAGATAGATAGTCCCAGAGGCAGAGTGGCACTGGTCCTTTTAAGCTCCTCATTTGGGGGCATGCTGGGAGCTGTAGAGTCTTATAGATTGCGTTCTTTATTCAGCATCCTTTGCCAGGGTGTCTCTTCATAAAGCCTCTCACTTTATGGCCATTGCTGCCAAATTCCAGCCTTTGGGGGGAGGGAATGAAGCTTTTGGGGCTGGACTGTGGGGGCAGGGCTCCTGGGTGCAAGGTTGGGGTTTGGCCAGGCTGTTTGGGCTGGGGTGGGCTTCTGGGTATATGTGGGGTGGAAGGGAGTGCTGGGGCATGGGGGGGCAGGGCTTCTGGTTGCTGGCTGGGTTAGGGCATAGCCAATCTATAGAGAAGCAGCTTGGGTTTGGGGTGGGTGGGGCTTCTGGGTGCATGCCCTGGGGAGCATAACCCGGGAGGGGGACAGACGTGGCTTCAGGGTTTAGTGGTCAAGCTTGAGAGAGTGCATGTGGGGGCATACCAAGCCTGGGAGGGCAGGGCTTCTGGCTGCAGACCACAGAGGGTGGGGACAGGCCCCAGGGACTCATGGTACCCTTTCTCCCCGCCCCCCAGACACTGTCACATGAACCCAAGGTGCTGCAGGAGGGGCTGCTGCAGCTGGACACAGTGCTGTCAGCGCTGGAGCCGCTGCACCGGCCCATTGAGGCACCAGGTGGATCAGTACTGTTGCGCGAGCTGGCAGGTGCTGGGCATGTGGCTGATGCCACCCTGTCAGCCCAGGCCACACCCCTGCTGCACGCGCTCACCGCTGCCCATGCCTATATTATGATGTTTGTGCACACCTGCCGTGTTGGCCAGGTACACCCAAGCAGAACATCTGGGCTGGCCCAAGTGTGGGAGGGGGGCACTGGAAGTGGAGGGGAGGGGGGGAGGCAAGGGGGCATCTCAGCCTGTGGCATTGGAGAAGGGCGCATGTGGGCTGGGGAGAGATTTTTGTGGGGACTGGGGCTAGGGAGCATCTGGGCTGGGCTGGAAGTGAGGGAGAACCAGAGCTGGGGGCATTGGAGGGGGAACAGAGTGGAGGGGTGGGGGTGAGGCATGGGAGGGAGCATCTGAGCTGGGCTATGGAGTTGGAGGAGGCATGTGGGGTGAGAGGTGGGGTATGTGGGCTAGGCAAGGATTTTGGGGGAGGGGAGTACCAGGTTTGGAGGGGGGCATCTTAGCTCGGACAAGGAATGGGGGAGTGGGCAGTTGCTTGGTCTGGGGGGCATCCGAACTAGGCAGGGACTGGGCATAGGGGTTATCATGGGACAGGCGCACACAACCTCAGGGCTGGTGGTTTGCAGGAAACATCTGGGCTGTGGGCAGCAGAACAGGGAACATCTGGGCTAGGCAGGGGTGCATGGGCTGTGGGTGGGCAATAGATGTGGGTTGGGAGGTAGGAGATGGCCAAGCTGGGCTGGAAATGGGGAGGTTGTTCCCCTAATGTGTCTCCTGGCTTGTTGCAGAGCGAGATCCGTGCCATCTCTGTGAACCAGTGGGGCTCAGCACTGGGCCTGAGTGTGCTGGGCAAGCTGAGCCAGCTGTACTGCTCACTGGTGTGGGAGAGCACTGTGCTTCTGTCTCTCTGCACGCCCAACAGGTGGGTGCCTGGCAGGGGCTGCCTTGGCACTTCAGGGGTCTTATCTGGCAGTGCCCGGGCATGTGTAATTAATTGGGACCCTATCTGGTAGTGTTTGGGAGGACTTCAGTAATGGTGAGGGAGGGGCTCTATTTAGCTATGCTGGGAAGTGAGATCTAATGAGGGAGGACCCTATCTAGATATACCTTTTAGGTGTCTAATAGAAGGGGACTTTATTTGGTAGTGCTTAGAGGTCTGTCAAAGGGTGGGGGTCACTACCTGGCCGTGCTGGAGGTGGGGTTTCCAATAAGGGGAGGGACCCTACCTGGCAGTGCCTGGGGATCCATGGGTAGGGGGCATTCATTGTCTGACAGTCTTGTGGTGTCCACGGGCGGTGGGGGGGGTGTCACTATCTGGCAGTGCAGGAGAGGTAGGCATCCGATAAAGCAGGACCTTATCTGGCAGCGCCTGGGGTCCATTGCAGGGGGAGGTCACTATTCATAAGTGATGGAAGAGCCCAAGAAGGAGGGGACTCACTGTTTGGCGGTACCAGGGGCAATTCCAGTAAGGGGGGACCCTATCTGTCAGTATCCGGTGGCGGGGTCACTATCCAGCAGTGCTGAAGGTGCAGTCAGGGGGGTCCAGGGGAAGTGGGGTTTTCAATCCTGACTTACAGCCCCACCCCCACCCCCACCAGCCTCCCAGCAGGTTGCGAGTTTGGGCAGGCTGATATGCAGAAGCTGGTGCCCAAGGATGAAAAGGTGGTACCTACGGCCAGCCAGGGGACCAAGAGACCTGGTATGTACCTCAGACGCCTGGGTTCTCCTCCCAGCATAGGGACAGGAGGGTGGGATCTTGGATGCCTGGGTTCCCTCCCAGCACTGGGAGGGGAGGGGGTACAGCAGGTTGTGGCAGTGGGGTAGGACAGACTAGGAGCCTCATGCCTGGATTTCCACCCAGCTTGTAGGCAGTGGGGTCCAGTGGGTTGTGGTCAGGGGTGGAGGAGTCTGGGGGCCTGGACACCCGGGTTCCCTCTCAGCTTGCAGAAAGCGAAGTCCAGTGGGTTGGATCAAGGGTGTGAGGGAGGCTGGGAGCTCCAGACACTTGCATTCTCTCCCAGTTTGTGGACAGCAGATTCCAAGAATTGGGACAGGGAATGAGGAAGACCAGGAGCCCTGTACACCTAGGTTCTTTCTCAGCTTGTAGGTGGTTGGGGCTATTGGGTTGCAATAGGGAGGAGTGGGGGGGGGGCCAGACATCTGGGTTCTCTACCCACTCTGGGAAGTGAGGGAGGCTGGGGGTTAAAGCAGAAGGGTTGGAACCTTGGACGCCTGGGTTCTTTACTAGCTTGTAGGCAATGGTGTCCAGTGCACTGGACTAGAGAGGTGGGGGGGGCTGGGACCCCAGATCCCTCAGCCCTCCCCTGTGCCCGGTGCCCCCAGAAGGGGAGACAGAAGGCACAGCAGGGGCAGTGGCGGAGCCTTCGGCCCAAGGGTTGCTGGAGGGCATCAGCCTGGAGGGCGATGCACTGGCCCCCATGGAGACAGACGAGCCCACTGCTGCTGACGCCAAGGCTAAGGCCAAGATCACACCTGCCATGGCTGCCCGCATCAAACAGATCAAGCCCCTGCTGTCTGGTGAGTGCCCAGACACTTGGTTTCTCTGTATGTGGAGCAGGGTTGGAAGCCCAGGTGCCTGAGTTCTTTGGAAGAGGAGAGGGCTGGACAGTGAGAGCAGGGAGGCTTGGGAACCCGAATGTCTGGATTTTATCCCAGCTTGGGCGGTGGGGAGAGACTGGGCATCCAGACTCCTGGGTTCTGTTCAAGCTTGGGGATTAAAGTGCCAGGTCTGGTGGGTTACTGAGGATCCTGGATGCCTGGGCTCTTTTCCCTCTTGGAGGTGGAGCTTGGCACCCTGGATGTTGGGGTTCTATCACAACTTGGTGGGGATGGGACCTGGTCCTCCTGGGCTCTTGGATTTTGTCAGCTCAGGGAAGCAGGGCTGGTCCCATGGAGGGAGGGGGGTGGGGTGTCTCAGACACCTGGGTCCCTTGGCAGTCCTAACCCGGTGTTTCTCCCCTCCGCCCACAGCCTCATCACGCTTGGGCCGGGCATTGGCCGAACTGTTTGGGCTGCTGGTGAAGCTATGTGTTGGCTCACCCGTGCGCCAGCGACGCAGCCACCACGCGGCTGGTGCTGCCCCCGCACCCACACCTGCTGCCCGTGCCACAGCCTCAGCCCTCACCAAGCTGCTAACAAAGGGGCTGTCCTGGCAGCCGCCGCCCTACACCCCCACACCCCGCTTCCGGTCAGCCTGCACCCGGGGGGTTGGGGGGGGGTGTTGGGCAGGGGCATGGTCGGGGGCTGTAAGGAGCCTAGGTAGCATTAGGTGTGAGCATAAGGAGTTGAGGATTAGGGCAGCATTGGGGGTGGGTGGTGTAAGGGGGCTTGAGAGGTGTTGGGGCTGAGGTGTGTTAGTGGGCTGAAGGACATTGGCTGGGTGTAGGGACATGAAGAAGGGGTTTTGGGGGGTGGGTGTTAGGGTGCTGAGGCTTTGGGGATGCGTAGACTTCTGGGGTGGTTGTTGTGTTGGGGGAAGCATTGGGAGCTGGGGTTTTAGAGGTTTGCAGGTGGGTTGGGCATCCTGTGGGGGGCGTTGTCTGGGTGCGAGGGGGTTGGAGGGCCTTGGGGGAAACTTTGTTTGGGGATGGGGGGGGGAGTGCCTGGTACTATGGAAAGGATGGGCTGGGGGGCACTGAGGGCTATGTGCAGAGCCAGAGGGTACTCATTCCCTCCCCTCCAATTCCCCAGGCTGACGTTCTTCATCTGCTCGGTGGGCTTCACATCACCGATGCTGTTCGATGAGCGCAAGTTTCCCTATCACCTCATGTTGCAGAAATTCCTTTGTTCTGGCGGCCACAATGCCCTCTTTGAGTAAGCCCCCAGCTCAGACTCCTGGGTTCCCTGGCGGGGGAGTGCATTTGGAGGGCTCGGGGCAGGGGGGCCTGTTAGCCCAGGCACCTCAGTTCTGTTTTGGGATTGGACTGGGATTTTGGGATACATTGGGTTAAAATAAGGAGCCTGGGTTCCCTTCAGCTCCAGGGGGCTGCTGGGGTATGGGAGGCTTGAGGTGTGGGCTGGATGCCTGGATTTCTTCCAGCTCTGGAAGGGCAGTGGGGTCTGGGGGTTTTGAGCTGTCAACTGTAAAAGCTGGGAGCCCAGATGCTAGAGATTTCTGGGAGAGGGGGGAGGAGCCAGAAGCCTGGATGCCTGCATTCCCTGGGAGGAGAGTGGGGTACTGGGAGCCCAGATGGCTAGGTTTCCTGGAAGGAGAGTGAGGGCCTGGATGCCTGGGTTCCCCTGAAGGAGAGTGGGGGGCTGGGAGTCTGAATGCCTGAGTTCTGCTCCCCTCACTCGTCCATCCCTTCTCCATGCCCTTAGGACATTCAACTGGGCACTTTCGATGGGGGGCCGTGTGCCAGTGGCTGAGGGGCTGGAGCATCCTGAGCTGCCAGATGGCACGGGCGAGTTCCTGGATGCGTGGCTCATGCTGGTGGAGAAGATGGTGAACCCCAGTACTGTGCTGGAGTCACCCCATGCCCTGCCTGCCCGTCCCCCTGGTGCCCCTGGTGGGCCCCATTTCAGCCCCCTGCGCTTCCTTGTTGTCACCCAGAAGGTAGGACTGGGGAGACTGAGGGTTATGGGGCTGACACTGTAGGGGGATTGGGGTTATGGGACTGATGCTGGGGGCAGGAATCGGATTGGGGATTATGGAGCTAATGTGTGGGCTAGTGGCAGCAAGGTATGGGGCTGATGCTGGGGGGCTGTGGATTATGCTGACACTGGCTTTGGGAGCAGTCAGGGGTGGGAGAGGGCCTGGCACTGATTCTGCCCTGCCTATGCTGTAGGCAGCGTTCCAGTGCATCCAGCAGCTGTGGCACCGTCGCCCACTGCGGGTGTATGGTGGGCGCATGGCGGAGTCCATGCTGGCCATCCTGTGCCACGTGCTGCGCGGGGAGCCCCTGCTTCGCGAGCGCCTGGCCAAGGAACGCGAGGGTGCTCGAACCGATGACGAGCCAGGCCCTGATGAGCCCGGTGCCCGCCGTGACCCCCACGTCAACCCCCAGCAGCTGCAGCAGGTGACCAGAGGGGCAGGGGGACCTGGACACCTGGGTTTTGTCTGGGGGGGTTCTATCCCCAGAAAGGAATGGGTGTCCAGATACCAGGCACTCCCAGCCAGGTTTCTCTTCTCTCATGGGGGAGGAGGGTGGGTTTTTTCTGATGAGGGCACAGGTGCCGGGATGCTAAGGTTCTGTCCTCGGGGGGTGGGGGGGGCACAGCCAGCGGGGAATGATGATGCTTGGCTTATCTTTACATCCAGCACCATGGCAGGGAGTGGGGAAAGGGGCTGTCTCAGAAAATGGGGTCTTGTCTCCATGGTGATGGTGTGCCCCAACATAAATATTGTGGGAAGGGGATCTGGATGCCAGATTCCTATAGTTTTTGGGGAGGTTACCTGTTACCTAGGTTGTCTTCCAGTGGGCTGGATCCCTAAGTTCTTTCCTTGTGAGTAGGGGACTTGTGCATTCAGTGGGCTTGAGCTGGGAGGCTGGGCACCCCAGATACTTGGGTTCTTCTGACTTGGGGTAGGTAGTGGAGTCTTGTGGGATGGGGGTTCTCTCCCAGCTTGTCAGTAGCAGAATCCAGGTGGGTTCCTTCTTCGGGGGATGGGAGATGTGCACCCAGATACTGGGTTTCTATCCCTGAAGGGAAGAGTGCAGGGGGCGGGGCTGGATCCTGGCTTCTGCAGCATTTCTCATTCCTTGCACTGTTCTGCAAAAGTGGTGGAGGGGAGGGGGGTTGTTCTGTGACCCGGATGCCTAGGTTCCCTCATCCCCAGCTTGGGGTGGGGAGAGAGGGAGATCCTGGGCGCCCAGATGCCTAGGTCCCTCTCCCCCAGCGCCTTCTTGGTCCTGCTGCCAGTTGATGGACATGGGCTTCCCACGGGAGCATGCCATGGAGGCCCTGCTCAGCACCAGCACCATGGAGCAGGCCACCGAGTACCTGCTTACCCACCCACCCCCGTTGGCTGGTGCTGGTGTCCGGGTAAGTGCCTCCTTGTTCCTCCTCCCACACCCTTCTTGCACCCCCAACCCTAAAGCCAAGGCTCCCTGGGACCCACCAGCCCCTGCTCCTCCTCCACACAGGACCTGAGCATGTCAGAGGAAGACCAGATGATGCGTGCCATTGCCATGTCGCTGGGCCAGGACATCCCTATGGACCAGCGCGCTGAGTCCCCAGAGGTAGGGGTTGTGGGTTGGGAGTGAGGGGCACCACAGGAGGATGGGGGGGGGGGGGGGGGGGGGTGCACAGGTTGGGAGTGAGGGGCACCACTGGGGGGGTTGTAAGTCGAGAGTAATGGGGTATGGGGGGCTGTAAGTTGCCAGTGCCAGGTGGAGGTGGGTTTAGCCGTAGCTTAGGCCAGGGCACTTGGGATTTGGAAGGGGGCAGTAGGTCTGGGGTTGAGATGTGGCCTGGGTGGTAGGGCTGGGGATCCTGATGCTGGGGCTTAGGGAGCCCTGGGCCTGGGGTTTGAGGGCTTGGAACAGGGCTGGGGGGCCTCAGTATGGTGCTTGAAGGGGGTTGGGATTGGGGCAGGTCTTGGGGACGGGTAGTGATGGATTGGGGCAGCCTGGGACAGGGCTGGGGGTCCCAAGGTGGGTTGGGGCTTGGGAAAGGGCTGGGCACTACTGTGTGTTGTGTGGGGGGGGTTGTGGCAGGGGTGGGTTTTGGGGGCAGGCACTGGTGGGGTTGGGACAGGGATGGGTTTGGGCCGCTTCAGTACTTTGGAGGTTGGGGGAGGATAGGGGTCCCAGATGTGGGGGGTGTTGGGTTAATGGGGAGGGGTCCCAGGGGTTGTTTGTGGGGAAGTTTGGGGATATAGAAAAGTAGGGGGTTTCAGGTATGGGTTGGGGAGGGGTTGGGTTTTCAGGGGAGTCCCAGGGGTGGGTGCAGGATGGTAAGGGCAGGGCCTGGGGGAAGGTAGTGACAAACTAGGCTCAAGGGGCTGGGGTAGGGCAGGGGTCCCAGGGGCAGGCAGTGATTGTGGTCACCCTCCCCAGGAGGCAGCATGCCGCAAGGAGGAGGAAGAGCGGCGAGCACGTGAGCGGGCGGAGGAGGAGGAGGCACGCTGTCTGGAGAAGTTTGAGGCAGCTGAGCCACTTGCGCCAGGCGAGCTGCAGGCTTTCACAGAGCACATGCTGCCTGGCTGCGCCCAGCTGCTGGATGAGCTGCCCGACACAGTCTACCGTGTCTGTGACCTGCTCATGACAGCTGTGCGCCGCAACGGCCCTGCTTACCGCGACTCCATCCTGCGCCAGGTTGTCAAGCAGGTAGGCCTCACTCCCTGGGCATAGCCTCGCCCACAGCCCTCATGGCCCTGCCTACCACAATAGCATTTTGAGACAGGCCCTGCTCCATACCTGTAGCTCTGCCCACACTCTGACAGTTCCATGTACTATGACTTCATTTTGGGCCAGGTCAAGCAGATAGGTCCTTCCCCCTAGACAAAGTCTTGCTCCTACCCCATGGCTACACTTACTGTGATTCCATCATGCACCAGGTCATCCAATAGGTTGGCCCCACTACCTAGACAAAGCCCCACCCCCACCCTCTTTGGCCCTGCCTCCACTCTATAGCCAGTGCTATAGCTAGACTCCTGGAGACCCCAGGTGAACTTTTAGTATTGGGCCCTCCTTTGCCAGAGAATGTTTTTTTTTGTTGCAAGAGTCTTCATTTTTGGGTCCCCTTTCTGTCCGGGTCCTGGGAGGCCACCTGGTTGACCTATGCCTGTGTCCAGCCCTGCTTACCCCATCTTGGGCCAGGCCAGGTGGGTAGGTTCTGCCTCCTAGTTACCCACATAGTTCCACCTGCTGTGATGCCATCATGTGCCAGGCAAGTGACTGAGTAGGCCCAACCTCCTAGTCATAAACCTCTCTTTTTCTTGCTAACCAGGGCTCTGAGCCCCTATCTCCAATCCTGATATGGGGCTGGGGGTGCCTTGCAGTGCCTGATGCCCCCTCCCTCCCTCCCTCTCCCCCTAATTCCCCCCCAGGTATGGGAGGCAGCTGATGTGCTGATCAAGGCAGCACTGCCCCTCACCACCAGCGACACCAAGACGGTCTCGGAGTGGATCAGCCAGATGGCGACTCTGCCCCAGGCCTCAAACCTGGCCACCCGCATCCTCCTGCTCACCCTGCTCTTTGAGGTGAGCCCCCTAGACCCCATGGCAGGGAAAAACCCAGATGTCTGAGGCCATTCCATGAGTATCAAGAGTCTTGGGGGAGGAGCCCAGGTGTCTGGGTGCCCCCATACACTCTTCAGAGCTAGGGAGAGAACCAGGGCCCCACCATGTGTGGAGGTGGACGAGAGTGGAGGGACAACCCAGGTGTCCAGGGCCCTTTTATATGCATTAATAGTCGGGGGGAGAACCCAGGTGTCCAGGATCCCCTTGTGTGCTCCCCAGGGCTGAGGGAAAACCCAGGCATTTTAATCTCCTCCATGCTTTCCAGGAGAGGGAGAACCCCGGTGCCCAGGGTCCTCCATTCGCTCTAGGGCTTGGGAAGAACCCAGGCATCCACACCCCCCATAGTGCTGGGAGTGCGCCCAGGCATCCAGGTCCCCCCTTCCCACTTTCCCATGGAGCTGGGAGAGAACCCATGAGCCCCTTCAGAGGGTGGGGTGGGGATAGAGAACCCAGGTGTCCAGGTTCCCCCAAATGTCTGGGCTGTCTCTCTTGCATGCCTCCAGAGTTAGGGAGACAGAACCCAGGCATGCAGATGCCCTTAAGTGCCCCACAGAGCTGGGGGGAGAACCCAGGCATCTGGCTCTCTGCCCCTGTCTCTGACTCATCTTCATTTTCTCTGAGCTTGGGGAGACCCAGGCTCCCCAGACATGCCTGGGTCTATCTCCTGACCCAGTGGCTGCTTTTCTCCTCCCCACCACAAGGGGCCTTAGCACCCCTTAAGCTGGCCATGCCCCACAGAGGCTCCGCAAGGCCCTGCTCCCTGACACTCGTGCCCTACCCATGCCTCACCCCTGCAGGAACTGAAGCTGCCATGCGCTCGTGTAGTGGAGTCCAGCGGGATCCTGACGGTGCTCATCAAGCTATTGGAGGTGGTGCAGCCCTGCTTGCAGGCTGCCAAGGAGCACAAGGATGTCCAGACCCCCAAGTAAGGCCAAGGGCAGAGGGAAGCTGCCTCTGGGGTGGAGCAGGGGACAATGACTGAGTGGAACGAGAAACAGCTGCCTCTGTGGTCGGGTAGGGCAGTGGGTGAGAGGGCATGGCTGAGCATAATGCTGTCTGGGGAGGGTGAATCAGGCCAACTTTGGGGTGGAGCAGGGGCTAGCAACTGAGTAGAACCAAGATGTGGTCAGCTCTGGGGTGGTCCAAGGGAGGCAACTGAGTGAGATGCAGGCAGCTTTGTGGGGGCAGGGAGGAGAGCTGTGTATAACTACCTGGGGAGAGCTGAGATGCAGTCTGCTCTGGGGTGGAACAGGGGGAGGTAGGCAGCTGAATGTAATGGCCCAAAGAAAGAGCAAGATGTGGTTGGCTCTGGGGGCATGCTGGCTGTCAAGGGAGGGCAGGATGCAGCTAGGTCTGGGGTGGAGCATGTGAGGAAACAGCTGAGCATAACACCCCAAAGATATGGCAAGGTGCAGCCAGCCCTGATGTGGAGCAGCAGAGTATAACACCCCTCCCTTCCCGTTTTCATCTCGTGCAGGTGGATAACGCCAGTGCTGTTGCTAATTGACTTCTATGAGAAGACAGCTGTGTCAGCCAAGCGCCGGGCCCAGATGAACAAGGTGTCTGTGGGGGTGGGGGCAAGGGTCTAGGTGTGGAAAGTAGCTGCCAGGTAGGGGCACTGGGAGCATGTGGGTGTGAGGGCAGAGGCTGGGGGGGGTGGGAAGGGGGTAGGTGCCGGGTGGGGGCATGGGGAGACGCAAGTCTGGAGGCAGAGGCTGGGGGTGGGTGGTAGATGCCAATTGGTTGCTGTGGGAATATGGGTTTGGGGCACAGGAAAATAGTTGTCAGGTGCCAGATAGGGGCATCGGGGCCATGTGGGGCTGGGGGATGCAAATCCTGGCAGGAAGTGATAGGAGGCAGTAAGAGGGGGCAGGGCCCCCTTTTAGCCCTGCTTCCAGCCCCACTGATCCCCGCACTCCCCCAGTACCTCCAGGCCAATGGGAACAACTGGCGCTGGTTTGACGACCGCTCAGGACGCTGGTGCAGCTACAGCGCCAGCAACAACAGCACCATTGATGCAGCCTGGCAGGCGGGCGAGCCCAGCGTGCGCTTCACGGCCGGGCGGCGCCGCTACACCGTGCAGTTCACCACCATGGTGCAGGTGGGCAGGGCTAGGCCAGCAGGTCACCATGGGGGAGGGTGGGCCCAGGCCAGCTGTGTCACCTCTGTGATGCTGAGGGATGAGCCACAGATGAAGGGCAAAGCTGGGTCATCACTAGCCCCCATCCTACTTCCTTGCTTCACCCTTCACCACTCCTCAACTCCCCAAGTCTCTCAAGTTCTTCCCCTGCAAGTGAAGCCCCTCCCACCACTCCCACTCTGCTCCTTTAAGCTTTTCCAACCACTTAGTCCCAGATTCTGGTCTGTCCCTCTTATCACCAGGATCCTGGTTTTCTCTGATAAAAAAAATAAATAAAAAAATCCAAAATTCTCTGATAATCTCGGCCCCCCCCCCATGTGTTTTTTCCACGATTAAAATGAAACACCATTATCTATATAGGTATTAGTTGAACACAACATTTTATTGATATATTTACAATTTTAAATCAATTTAGAAACTTATTGGTGTCTCAATCATCATTTATAATAAAATAAATGCTAAATACCTATATATTTTGGCATTTGATTTTGTTTGTTTTTTAATCATGGAAAATCAGAGCTCCCCCTGCTCCCCTCACGCACGAGGAACGGGTTCAGCTGCGGCTGTCCCACCACGCTGCTTGTGGTGCTGAGCGGCCCTGATACGTTGGTGCCCTGCCAACGCCATTGTCCCGCACTTTCAACCCACTGTCCCCTGCCCTTCAGCAGGACTGGGAATGAAGGGCACTGGCATGGCTGGAGGGGGCCCACTAGCTGCCCCCTGTCCCACTCAGCCCTGCATAGACTCGCAGGATGGTGGTCTGTGGAGACGTGGTGGGGGACGGCCTTCAGCATGAGCTTCATGCAGTGCACCTCATGTAGAAGCACAGGCAGTGGCTGGGGCACCACACACTGCCCGCACCCCTGGATGGGGCAGCTGGGAGGACCAGTGCTGTGCTCCACAGCAGCAGGATGAAGCGGAGCACAACTCTGGTCCAGGTTATGCTGTAGACAGCAGGAGGAGGACAAGGGGCTCCAGGCAGTCTCCGTCCTGTCTAGGCTGGAGTGTGGCGGGTGTGGTGGCTCTAGCTCATGTGTGTGGCAGGAAGAAGGGGATGCCTGTGGCAGCCCCCACCCCAGGCTGGGGCTCCCATGCTGCATCAGGCAACCCGGCCACCCCCCACACACACACCTGACAGTATGGGCATCAAGCCCCAGTGTCACTGGCCATACAGTTCCCTGTTGCTCCCAAAGAATGTGCCCCCCTCCCCCTTTTCCCTGCTAGAGGGGCAGGTGCCTCTGGACAGGCTCTGGTGGTAACAGCATGGAGCTGGGTTTGCTGGCGGCACAAAACACTACCTCAGATCCACCCCATACCCTGCTACAGCCCTGGTCCCTGGACACCCCCCAGCACCAGCAGGCATCTGTGTATGCACCCTGTTTTTTTTCCCCACCCTATCTCCCCTCCCCTCTGGACAGACCCCAAGCCCTGGCTTTCCAGCCTGCATGCCCGCCCCCTGACTTACCTGTATCTAGCTGCTGGACCAGCTCCCATCACCCTGCCTGACTGTATGACTGGCCCTCCCCCCAACCAAGCCCTTTGAACTTCACCTTAATATCTAAGTTTCTCCCATTCTATGCCTCTGTGAAGCTTCTCCCACTGCTCCTATGTTGTTTGCCAGGCTCCCTGGCTCTAAGCTCCACCCCTAACATCTAAGCACCTCCCCTCACTCCTAAGCCAGTCCCATTCACTACTGTTCAATCCCACCACAACACCTAGCCTAGGCCTCTCTCACTAGTCCCTCTCACTGTACCCACAAGAAGCTGCTCCCATTACCTGTAAGGTACCTGCCAGGTGCCCTGGCTATAAGCTCCTTCCATCACATTTAAGCCCCATTCCCAGTCCCCTTAAAGCCTGTCCCCAATATCTAAGCTCTTCCTGTCACTTAAACCTTGCTTCTAACACATAAGTACCTGCCATCATCAAAGCCTCTCCTATCATTCTAAAGCCCTGCCTCCAGCCTTAAGCTCCACCCCTAGCTGGTGATTGTCATTGACCTCTACTCCCCGCACCCCCACAGGTGAATGAGGAGACAGGGAACCGTCGCCCCGTGATGCTGACGCTGCTGCGGGCGCCACGAGCTGGGAAGGGCAAGAATGGGGCTGAATTGGAGCGGGCTCTGGACGAGAGCAAGGAGCCCGAGGCGGGTGCCAAGGATGATAAGGGGCCAGGTACAGCAGGAGTGAGGGGCACTGTGCAGCATGGAGGTGCTGCAGGTGGGGCTGAGGGGCACTGTGGGACTATGGTGGAGGCTGTGGTTCAGGAATGATGCAGACTGGGGGATGAGGGGTACTGCAGGTTGAGACTCAGGTATACCAGGTCCTGTGGATTGGGAGTGAGGGGCACTGTGGGGCAAAGGGGGGGGTTGGGGATTAGGAGCAATGAAGGGTTGTGGGGGAAGGCTGAGGGTCAAGAGCAAGGGACACCATGGAGTGATGTGAAGCCTGCGGGTCAGGAGTGAGAGGTACCGCAGGTCATGTCTCACCCCCCTGTTCCCCTCACCAGAGGCGTTGCCTGCCCCATCCAGCCCCACACCAGTCCCAACCCTGGGGGAGGTGGCAGCAACAGAGGCGGCGGGGGTGGGCGAGGAGCTGCTGCAGGGGCTGCCGGCAGATCTGGCGCCTGTGCTGCTGCGGGCCTGTGCCTCGATGCTGGCGGTGCCAGTGGACCCCGACACATTGCACGCCACACTACGTCTCTGCCTGCGCCTCACACGGCGCCATGCCCACGCCCTGCTCTTCGCCGAGCTCCGCAGTCCTCGCACCATCTTGGGTCTCACCCAGAGCTCCGGCTT
Organism: Alligator mississippiensis; assembly: GCF_030867095.1. Lineage (NCBI taxonomy): Eukaryota > Metazoa > Chordata > Crocodylia > Alligatoridae > Alligator > Alligator mississippiensis. Next base: position 28,085,978 of record NC_081831.1, read on the forward strand.
CACTGGCTTCACCCCCCTCGTCACTCTGCTGCTGCGCCATGTCATCGAGGACCCCGCAACGCTGCGCCACACCATGGAGAAGGTACCTGCCCCTCCTCACCTCTGGGTACCATTTCCTCCTTCCAGCCATGCTATGGAGAAGGTACCCATACCCCTCTACCCCCGGCACTGCCAATACTGCCCCCCCATCCAACTATACTCTGAAGAAGGTATGGGCACCTTTATATAGTGTCTTGTACTCCCAGTCAAGTCATAGGCACCCCCTCCCCCCAAGACGGTGTGGAGATGTTCAATGAGGGCAAGTGGAAAGTCCCGCTTAGGGTGGAAGAATCCCATGCGCCTGGGGACCAACTGGCTAAGCAGTGGCTCTGCAGAAAAGGACCTGGGGATTAGAGTAGGCAATAAGCTGAAAAGGAGCCAGCAGTATACCCTTGTTGCAGAGAAGACTAACGTCATACTGGGCTGTATTAGTAGCCAGCAGATCAAAGAAAGTGATTTTTCTCCTCTATTCAGCATTGGTGAGGCTACATCTAGAGTACTGTGCTACAGAAAGGGTGTGGACAAGTAGGATAGAGTCCAGTAGAAGGCAACAAAAATGGTTAGGGGGCTGGGGCATGTGACTGAGCAGAGGTTGAGGGAACTGGGCTTATTTAGCCTGGAGAAGAGAAGACGGGGGGGGCGGGGTGTTAATAGCAGCCTTCAGCTACCTGGAGGATGATTCCAAAAAGAATGGAGTAAGAGTGCTCCTTGTTCTGTCATTTGCCACCACTGAGAAATCAATGGTCTGAAGTTGCAGCAAGAGAAATTTAGGTTGGATATTAGGAAAAAAATTCTCATTAGGAGGGTAGTGAAGTATGGGAACAGGTTATACAGAGAGGTTGTGGAATCTCCATTCTTGGAGGTTTTCAAGCCCCAGCTAGACAAAGACTTGGTTGGGATGAGATAGTTGGGGATGATCCTGCTTGGAGCAGGGGGTTGAACTAGATGACCTCCTGAAGTCCCTTCCAACTCTCATTTTCTGTGATTCTAAGGTACTTGTAGCCACCTCTGGGTACCACCAGCACCCCCCTTCCAGTCAAGCCGTGGTGGGGCTCAGAAAGGCTTCTTGTAGCCCCTAGTCATGCCATGGTGAAAGTGTCCATAGCTCCCCTCGGCATTACTAGCACTGGCCTCCTTAGCCTCAGAGTGAAAAATGTATAGCCACGATACCCATATAGCACCCCTCAACCAGGCCATGGTGAAGGTACCTGTAGCTCCCAAGGCACCAGTAACACCCCCTTTCCTAGCCATGCTGTGGAGAAGGTATCTATACCACCCCCTTTCCACTGGGGATTGCCCCCCTCCAGCCACAATATGGAGTAGCTACAGGCATCTCATGCAGTATACTGTACCACCTGTCAGGTCATGGTGAAAGTACCCATTGGCTGCCTGGGCATTGCCAGCACTACCCTTTCTCCTCCCCGCCACCCACTGCCATAGTACGCAGGAGGTATAGGCACCCCGTACAGCACACTGTAGTCATGTCGTGGAGAAGGTATCAATCTTCCTTGCGCACTACCCCATGGAAGAGGTACCCATACTGCCCTGGGCACCCCATACAGCACTGTATTCCCCAGCCTGGCTATGGTGTAGGTACCTGTGCAGGTCCCCTGGGCACTCCCAGCCAGACTATATAAAGAAGGTCCCCTAAACTCTCCTGGGCACCACCTCCCAAGGAGCCTCCAGTACCATGGGGAAGGTGCACCCAAGTACCCATTAGCTCCATGCCCAGCCACGTCATAGAAAACTTACAGGCATCCTGTACACTTAGTCATGCCATGGAAAAGGTACCCATAGACGTGCCCTCATAGACGGAAGAAAAAAAAAATTGAGAGGGCCTGAGCACGTGCACATATGCCACCACCACCAGCAGGTGTGTGTGGAGGGAGGGGGAAGTTAGTGGGGTGTGAACGGGGGCAGTCACTGCCCAGCTGGGGCAGGGCAGGGTGCGGGACAGAGCTGTGGCTCATGCAGGAGGGGGGGCACCTCTCACTGCTGCATGCACCCAAGGAGGGCACAGGGGGGCATGTGCCCCCAGATCTGCATGGAGCAGGTCAGGGTGCTGCTGGGGCCAGGGCTGTGCCAGGTTCTTCCCAGCGGGGGGCTGCACTCGGGGTGGGCAGCAGCAGCTCTGGGGAGTCAGGGGGACTATGGTGAATTTTGGGTTGGCTGCAGCCTGGCACTGCCCCAGCCTGCAGTAGCAGTCTGCCCAGCCCCACACAGATCCCAAGGCACATGCTGCCCTCATGCCTCTTGGGGTGCATGTAACAGCAGGAGCCATGCCCCCCTGATGAGCTGCTTGTGGCTCAGTCCCCCTCCCTGCCAGCTGTGCATCATCTGCCCCTCTCCTAGCCTCAGGCTGCCCCAGCCCCACTCCCTCCCTCACCACTGCCTGCACACCCCCCGCTGCAGCCGCCGGAAGTTCATGGCCAGGCTGCCTTGCGGCCCTACCACTGCCCCGTTTGGGGGAGCTAAGCCCCATTAGCACACCCCTTCCTCCGCCTATCCCTGTCCCCCCTGCCCAGCAGTGCCCCCTCAGCCACAGTATAGAAGAGCTGCAGGCAGTACACAGTATGGAAAAATCACCTGTATAACTTTCCAAGCAGTCCCCAGCCATAGCCACACCATGCAGAAAGTACCTGTACCCTCATGGGCACTACCTCCCAGGCACCCCCAGGGAACCTCCAGTACCATGGAGAGGGCACAGGCCAGGCACCTACCAGCTCCATCCTGTAGCTGGGCCATGGATAAAGTACCCATACCCAATACCTATCACCTGCCCCACCTCCCCAAGGAACTCCCTTCGGCAAACCCTAGCCATACCACAGAGAAGGCCTCCTTACCTACCCCCCAGGCATCACCACCCCCAACCACATGAAGGAGAAGGTAAAGATACCCAGTCCCTTCTGGGTACCCACCCCCCTCCTGCTCCACCATGGGGATTGTATAGGCATCTGGTATCTTCCAGCCACAGCATGGAGAAGATACGGGGACCTTACTGCTCTGTTTGTCATGCTCCAGAGGAGATGGGACTCCCCCTTCCCCCTATACAGCTCCAGGCACCCCTTGCCCCCTCATAGTCATACCCCAGAGAGAACCCCTCTGTATAGCTCCATGTTCCCCCTGCCCCTACAGCTACACCCAGGAAGAGATGAGATCCCTATGCACAATTCCATGTACCTGCCCACCTGCCCCACCCAGCCCTACACACACTACATGCTATACATGTGCGCTGCAGTGCTGAGAAAGGACCCAGGTGTCTGGGGCTCCTATCCTGCCCCCTTTCCACCACTCCCCCCAGCCTGTTCCACCCCTCCTCAGCTCTGGGATAGGCAAACCCAGGCATTCTGGTCCCCCCCTTACCCCCATGCCTAGCTGTTGTGCTGTGCTATGGAGGAGGTGTTTTCCTGTACAGCCCCAAGCATACCCCTGACCCCAAGTCATGCTGTCTAGGAGGCAGGGTCTAATCTGACCCCCACCCTTGTTTTGCTATCTAGGAGGCTCGGCTCAGTCTCCCCTCCCCCCACCCCAATCATGCCATGCAGGAGGTAGGGCCTGGCCTGATTGCACCCCCCCCCACCACTACCTCTGGTCCCCCCTGCAGGTGGTGAGATCGGCAGCCACGAGCGGGGCGGGCAGCACTACATCAGGGGTGGTGTCAGGCAGCTTGGGGTCACGCGAGATTAACTACATCCTGCGGGTACTCGGCCCAGCTGCCTGCCGTGATCCTGATGTCTTCACCGAGGTGGCCACAGCCTGCCTGCGAATCGCCCTGCCTGCACCCCGTGGCTCTGGCACTGGTAAGCCCCCACCCTCATCCTAGCCCCACTCACAGCCCCTCCCTAACTGCCCCCTGTGACTCCAGCACTGTTCAGCCCTGCCCCCAGCTCCATCTGCATACTTGTGTTTACCTCCCTGTGACTTTGGTATCAAGTCCCCCATAGTCCTAATGCCACCCACACCCCTTCCTTGCTGGTAACCCCTGTTCCACCGACCATGAGTGAAGGGGGGAGGTTGGAGGTCCCAGATGCCTGTGTACCAGCCAGCACCTGTCTCCTGCACAGCCTCAGATGACGAGTTTGAGAACTTGCGTATCAAGGGCCCCAACGCAGTGCAACTGGTGAAGACGACACCACTCAAGCCAACCACCCTGCCCAGCATCCCTGACCCCATCAAGGAGGTCATCTATGACATGCTCAATGCCCTGGCTGCCTACCACGCCCCTGATGAAGGTACTGCCCACAGTCTAGGCTCCATCTCCTTGGGTTAAGCCCCACCCTTTAGATTTAGCCCCACTTCATCGAGGGGGTCATCTATGATATGCTTAATGCTCTGGCCACCTACCATGCCCCTGGGCTAAGCCCTACCTATCCTGAGCTAGGCCTTGCTCCTTGTCTGGCATCTTTGACCACATCAAGGAGGTCATCTGAAATATGCTCAATGCCTTGGTTGCCTACCATGCCCCTGAAGAAGGTACTGCCCCCCTGGGCTAGGCTCCCCCACCCTCCACAAGGAGATCGCTTAGAACTGGTTCTCAACCTTTTTTGTACTGGGACCCATTTGTCAAGATTGATGGCTTCTTGCATCCCACACCTCTCCAAGCCATGCTGTGGCCTCTCACTTCTAATCAGGAACCCCTCCAGCTGCCCGGAGCACAGTGTCTGCAGTAGCTCTGGCTCATTGTGGGCAGCAGCAGAGCGAGTCCAGCCTGACACTGGCTGAAGGGAGGAAGAGGGGAGGCCTGTGGCGTCCCTCCCCTGCCCCCCCTCCCCCAGCAGTCTCCTGGCTGTCCCCTGCCATGAGCACAGGCACCAGCCCTGCAGCTGCCTCCTACGCTTTCTCCCACACTTGCTTGTGACCCTTTGAAATATTCTTACAACCCACTTTTTTGGGTTGTGACCCACGGGTTGAGAAACGCTGGCCAAGAACATGCTCCAGGTTCTGACTTGGCTGCACCTCCCCGATGGAGATTGTGGCTCCAACCCACTGAGCTAGGCCCTCCCCCCACAACCCTCAGTCCAATCAAGGAGGTCACTTCTGACTGGCTACATACTTTGGCCACTGGCCCTGCCCTCAACTTTTGCTCAAACCCCTTTTCCCCACAGGGATCCACTCTATGCCCAAGCCTCATCTGGTCACTTCCCCTGGCTTGGGTCCCGTCATCTGTGTCCGTCCATGTCCCATCCTCCCCCCCCCCCCCCCCCCCCCCGGTTCTGCCCCCCACATTCCTTTCACGAGGGACCCTCCCTCTGAGGCTGAGCTTGGACCCACCCTCGCATCCCAGCTGTATCCTGGCCTCTTCCCCCCCAACCCCTTGGATGGGCCAAGCACCCATTAAGCCTGCATGGCCCACAGGGGAGAAGGTGGAGGCACGGGCAGCAGTGCCAGTGCAGGAGCTGAGTCAGCTGCTGTCAGACGTGGGAGATGACCTAGATCAGCAGCTGCGTGGCTTGGCGCGGCCCCCCAGTGACTTTGAGCCCCCACCTGGCTTTGCCCTCAACGTAAGTGTCGGCAGCAGAGGGGTGGGATAAGAGATTTGGGGAGAGTAAGATGGGCAAGGGTGTGGGGTAGTGCCTGAGGGCTGAGATGGACAGCAGGTGGGAGGAGTCAAAGGGTTGAGATTGGCAGGGGCTGAGGTGGGTGGCTGATTTAAGGTGGAGGCTTGGGTTCAGTAGGGGTAGATCTTCCATCTATTCCTATTTACCTATCCCCAAGGGGTAGCAGCTGGGATGATATTAGGGAGTCTGGGGGCTGGGATGGACAGGAAGGCTGAGATTTGGCAGGGGATAGAGGAGGGACTTGGGGTCTGATGGAGATAGATGAGGGACTTCCAGGGGGTAGCAGTGCGGGGGCTGAGGGCTGACATGGTACATGGGAGACTCCTAGCGGGTAGCATTAGGGAGCTGGGAGCGTAAGTGGGATGTAGTGGGGCTAAGGTCTAGTGGGTCAGCTGTGGGGCCTGAGGGCTCATGGGTAGATCAGAGGTTCCCAAGGGGTACCAGCAGAAGGTTGGGGGGGTAATGTCAGGGGGGCTGGTGGAAAGGTCCCTAGGGGACTGGGGGCCAGCAGGGGTAGATGCTTCTAGAGCATAGAAGGAAGGGTGTGGTATATGGGGGGGTTGGGGCTGAGGGGTACTGCCTGGGGGCTGAGGCCTGGTGGGGCAGTTGGGAAGAGGGGGGCTGTGGGTTGACTTAGGTGGAGTCAGGGGGTAGTGGCTGGGGTAAGCAGGAGCAAATGGGAGGCTTCCAGGGGGTAGCAGCAGGGGTAGGTGAGGGTCTGAGTGGCTAGCAGGGGTGGGTGGGGGGCTTCTAGATGGTAGTGACAGTCAGGGTAGATGGGAACAGAGGGAGGCCTCCCAGGCAGCAGGTGGGTGTGGCAGAGGGCTGGGCAGCAGTGGCTGGAGGTTAACAGGTAGACAGGGTGGGTAGGAGGGGTTTTTCCAGGCAGTAACAGCAGGAGCAGGGGGTACTGGTGGGGGCATATAGGGGGCTGGGGTTTAGCAGGCCCAGGATGGGGTCTTCCAGGGGGTAGCAGCAGGGGGCATATGGAGGGTTGGGGCTGGGGGGGGTCCTGGCAGGGTGGCTGAGGGCTGATGGGGGGCGGGGGGGGCGGGGCAGGTCTGGAGTTGGTAGGGGGCTGCCAGGGAGTTGGGGAAAGATTCCTGAGGAGTAATGGTTGGGGGCTGGCAAGGGCAGATGTTGGGCCTCAGGGGGTTGTGGTAGGGACATCAGGGCTTGGTTGGTGGATCTGGGGAGCTGTGGGTTACTTGCAGGGGGCAGATGAGAGCAGATAGGAGATGCTGGAGGATACTTGAAGGGCTCTTGCTCTGACACCTGCCCCCTTCCTTCCTTACCCCAGACCCAGGTGTTTGGAGCAGACGGGTCAGCTGCTGAGACACCGCCCAGTGTGACGCCCCAGGGCGAGGGTGAGATCCTGGCTGGGCAAGGGCAGATTGAGGGGGGGGTGGTTCCCTGCCCCTCCCCACAGCTTGAGGGCAGGTGGCACTGGGGTAGGGGCAGAATGAGAGGGATGTCCCTGCCTGGGGTGGCAGGGAGCCTGGACACAGGTTCCCTGACACCAGGAGATGGGGGTCAGTGCCTGGATGCTGGGTTTCTTTGCTTGGGGATAGGGAACACCTAGGTCCTGGTTTTCTTCCCACCCCCTTTGTCCCTAAACACTGGGGTCCTTCAAACCTTCCCCTGCTCCCCTGTAGACACCTGGGTTTCTCTTCCTCTCTGCGCCCCCCCCCCAGGCACTGCCACGGATGAGAGCAGAGACGGGCGCAAGGACAAGGAGGGTGAGCGGGAAGAGCGGGGCCGGGCACGGGGGTCACGCCCACTGCTGCCTACCTCCACCATCCTGCGTCTGCTAGCAGAGCTGGTACGCTCCTACGTGGGTATTGCCACCCTCATTGCCAACTACAGCTACTCCGTCGGCCAGTCCGAGCTCATCAAGGAGGCGAGTCTCTGCTCCTGGATGCCAGGGTTCCCTGTTCCTGAGCTGGGGTGCAGATGGTGGGGTTCTTTGGTAGGGGAGGAGGGAGTTGGATGCTGGGGTTCCTTGTTCTTGCGGAGACCTGGATGCTGGGGTTCTCTGGAACGAGGGGGGCAGACTTTGGGGGCTTGTCATTAGGTTGCGGGGGGGGGGGGGGGGGCAGATGCTGGAATTCTTTGCCACGGGAGGCTGGACTCTGGGATTCTCTGCCCTGGGGGTCCCAGCTGCCATTGGTTTCTGCTGGGGAGGGTGGGGACAGGCAGGGGCTGGACATCAAGGCTTTCTGGGGAGCCTGGACACCTGAGTTGTCCTTCCACTCTGAATGAGTAGGGTTCGCTGTGTCAGAATGGGAGGTTGGGAGCTTGGCCACCTCGGTTCCCTTAAACTCTGCAAAGGGCAGCAGAGGGCTGTTAGCATTAAAGCCAGGAGGGGACCAGGCACCTGGATACACGAGTTCTCTGGAGGGGCAGCAGGGCCTTGGGGCTTATAGCGGGGGGTGCCTAATGCCTGGACACCTGGGTCCCAACTCCTCCTCCCATGCAGGATTGTAGTGTGCTGGCCTTCGTCCTGGATCACCTGCTGCCACACTGGCCAGCGGCCGAGGACAAGGACACGCCAGCTCTGGCACGGCTCTTCCTAGCCAGCTTGGCAGCTGCAGGCAGTGGCACCGATGCCCAAGCTGCCCTTGTCAGCGAGGTCAAGGCTGCACTGGGCCGTGCCCTGGCCATGGCTGAGAGCACCGAGAAGCATGCCAGGTGTGCCTGGATGCCAGGGTTCCTTGCAGCCCAGTGTGGGGAGTGACTGGCAGACACCAGAGTTCTAGCCCAACCCTGGGGGGCTGGAACTGGGGCCCTAGATGCCTGCATTTCATTCCAGTCTGGGTTGGGAGGAACTGGGGCCCTAGATGCATGGGTTCTATCCCAGTTCAGGGGGGATGAGCTGGGGGCCCAGACTCCAGAGCTGCTTCCAGCAGGAGTGTGTGGGATAGATACCCGAGTTCCAGCCTGGCCTGTGATCATGAGATTGGGACCAAGAATCTTGGGTTCCAGCCCAGCCTGAGGAGGTGGGGGTGGGGTTGGAGCTAGGGACCCAGTACACCTGGGTTCTCTCTTAACTCAGAGCTGTGTAGCCCAGATGCCTGAGATCCTTCTTGATTTGGGAACATCAGGGGTTGGACACCTGAGTTCCAGGTGGAAGAGGAGGGGCTGTATTTGGGTGTTTAAGCATCTGAGTTCCCTGCTGGGGAGTGTGGCAAGGGCAGGGCATTTGGACGCCCCGGTTCCTGGGAGGGGGTGTGGGTGCTTAGACATCTGGATTCCTGGTGGCATGGGGGTGGGGCCCAGGCATTTGGACACCTCAGTTCCAAGGAGGCTGAGGGCCTGGGCTCTCTGGGAGGCTGATTTCCTGGAGTGAGGGGTGGAGGCCCAAACACTCGGACACCTGGGTTCCCTGACCCCCTTGGTCCTGCAGGCTGCAGGCGGTGATGTGCATCATCAGCACCATCATGGAGTCGTGCCCATCGGCTTCAAGCTTCTACAGCAGCGCAGCTTCCAAGGCGCCACACAATGGGCTCAGCAACATCATCCGCCTCTTCCTCAAGAAGGGGCTGGTCAGTGACCTGGCACGTGTGCCCCACAGCCTCGATCTCTCCAGGTGCTGCCTGGATGCTGGGGATCTGGGAGGGGTGGGCAACAGGGCACTGGGGAGCCTAGACCCCTGGGGTTCCTGGGAAGTATCCATGCGTTGGGGTTTACTGGGGGTTTGGCGGGGGGAGGTGTTAGACTCCAGGGGGTGTGGAAGGTGGGGCAGATGGAGGCTGAAGCATTAGAGCAGTGAAGGCAGAAAGCCTGGATGCCTGGGTTCTTTAGGCGTGTCATAGACTCTGGGGGAAGGTGGAAGAAGCCCGGATGCCTGAGTTCTCTGGCTCAGTCCTCCCCTTCCCATAGCCCCAATATGGCAAACACAGTGAACGCAGCATTGAAACCACTGGAGACACTATCGCGCATCGTGAACCAGCCCAGCAGCCTCTTCGGCACCAAGGGCAGCACCAGCAAGAGCAAGAGTGAGGGTGATGCCCCCCCCAGCGCCCGCCCCCCTGGCACCAACCAGCCCCACGGTAGGCTTGGATGCCTGGGGAGGGGGGGAGGAACCAGACCTGGGGCCCTGAACTCCTGAGTTTTATCTCAGCCCAGCAGGCGAAGGCAGCTGGTGTCTCAGATACCTGGGGCTTATCCCAGCCTGGGTGGGGGGAGGGGGGGGGGCGGGCTAGATGCCTGGGTTCTGTCCCAGCCTTAAGTGAGAGTGGGGAAGGGGCAGGTGCCTGGATTCTTTTTTTACCTGGGAGGGGCAGGGGCTGGACACCAGGATATTTTGGAAGGGCCATAAAGGGGCTGGTGGGCTTGAGAACAAGAACTAGGAGTCCTGGGTTCTCAGGGAGGGGTGGAGCCTGATGCTGGGCCCTACCTCTGACTCCACCCCCCCCACACCTCCCAGGGGAGCCAGGTGAAGCAGAGGCCCCTGAGGATGGGGACACAGCACAAGCTGAGGTCCCTGATGGTGACATCATGGATGGGGAGGCCGAGGGCGACACCGTGGTCATCGCTGGGCAGCCCGAGGTGCTGAGCACCCAGGAGATGCAGGTCAGGTGGTGAGGCCAGGGGGAGGGGGCAGGGACAATAGAGAGGGGTGGAGCCAACAGGCAAAGGGGGGGCAGCCCAAGGGGGCTGGGGCTTCTGGAGGAAGGGGAAGGGTCTTCTGACAAGGGGTTGAAGCCAGTGGTTATGGAGCAGAGTAGCCTAAGGCATTCAGCATGCAGGAGAAGCAGGGAAGGGGTAAGGCTTCTAGGGAGAGGGTTGGGCAGCCTCAGGTACTCAGCACCCAGGAGATGGGAGATCAGGGGTTGAGGGCCAAGCCAGTGAAAAGGGTGGGACAGCTCAAGGTGCTTAGCACCCAGGAGATGCACATCAGGGGGCAGGGCTCTGACGCCACCTCCTTCTCCAGGTGGAAAATGAACTGGAGGACCTGATTGACGAGCTGCTGGAGCGAGATGGTGGCTCTGGCAACAGTACCATCATTGGTCAGCAACTGGAGGTTTCTGGGTGGGCTCAGGGTTAGGGGGCTTGGGAAGGTGCTTGGATGCCTGGGTTCCCTGGGAAGTGGGGGGTGGAACATGAACTCTGCAAGAGGGATCTAGGGGCACCTGGATGCTGGGATTCCCCAGGGGCAGTGGGGCTAGGGGTTATAGTCTACCCTGATACCTGGGTCCTCATGGGAGTCTGGAGTACCTGGACACCAGGGTTTTCTAAGAAGAAGGTTAGGGGTTTGTCCTGACTCCTGGATTCCCTGTGGTGGGGCAGGAGTCTGTCTGCCCAGCCTCCTGAATCCCCAGGCAGGAGGGGGCACTGGATCCCTGGGTTCCATGGGAAGAGAATTAAAGGGGTGCCCAGTTGCCTGTGTTTCCCAGGCAGTTGGGGTCAGGGTGTCTGTTTGCCTGGACACCTGAATTCACTGGGATTACTTAGATGCCAGAGCTTCCCTGGGAGGACTGTAGAGTGGTGCAGGTCTGTCCACCTAAATGCCTGGGTCCCCATTTCACTCCCTCTCCCCCCTGAAGTGAGCCGGCCAGGCGAGGATGAGTCCCAGGAGGATGTGCTCATGGATGAGGCGCCTGCTAACCTGAGCCAGGCCTCCACGCTGCAAGCCAACCGTGAGGGTGCGCCCAGATGCCAGGGTTCTCTGGGCAATGCTGTGGGGAGGTGCCTGGACACCTGGGTTCCTCAGGGCAGGGATTCATGGGTTCTCTGGGGCAAGGGGGGGAAAACTATCCAAATGCCTGGGTACCCTGAGGCAGGGAACAGTGGGGGTGTGCCTGGGCTCCCTGGATTAGGGGAAGGCACCAAGATGCCTAGGTTTTTTGGGTGGGGAGAGGGGCAGGAGGAAGTGCTGGGATGCCTGGGTTCCCCAGGGCAAGAGGGGACAAGATTGCTTGGGTTCTGGGAGGGGTGGGTGCTGGGATCCTGGGTCCTCTGGCTGGGGTGGTTGCTCAATTGGGCATGAGGCATAGCAGTGCATGCTGGGCACCTGGGTTCTCTGGTTTGGAGAAGGAGGGGGGGTGCCAAGGGCCTTGATGTCTGTGTCCTGACCCTTCCCGCCTCCCAAGACTCGATGAACATTCTGGACCCCGAGGACGAGGAGGAGCATACACAGGAGGACGACAGCAGTGGCAGCAATGAGGATGAGGACGACAGCCAAGATGAGGAGGAGGAGGAGGAGGAAGATGAGGATGACCAGGTCTGTCTGGATGCTGGGGTTCTGCCTGGGAGCATGGGCTGGGAGCCCGGCCACCTGGGCTCTGCTTGGGAAGGGATTCTGGGAGCCCAGATGCCTGGGTTCCCTGCCAAGCCCTGGGGGGTGCTGGGAGTCTGGATGCCAAGTTCTCTGACCCTGCTCCTGTCCCCTGGCCCCTGCAGGACGATGAGGAGGGGGAGGAGGGGGAGGAGGAGGAGGATGATGATGATGGATCAGAGATGGAGCTGGATGAGGACTACCCCGATCTCAGTGCCTCCCCGCTCGTGCGCTTCGAACGCTTTGACCGCGATGATGACCTTATCATTGAGTTTGACAGCATGTTCTCCAGTGCTGGTGTGCCCAGGGGCAGGGTTCCCTGGGGTGGGGGCAGGGAGGTGGCTGGCTGGGTGCAAAGGTCCCCTGGCTGGGGAATGGGGGGACCTTAGATGCCTGTGTCCCTAAGTGAGAATTGGGATAGCCAAAACATTTAGGTCCCTGGAGGGGTGTGGCCCAGACATTGGGCTCCCTGTGGGGGCAAGGGGCTGGCCAGATGCTGGAGTTCCTCAGAGTGTGGTCTAGGTGCCTGGGTCCCTATGAGGAAGGGGGAAGGCATTCAGACACCTGGGTTCCCAGGGGAGAAAGAGGGGAGCATCTGGATGCATGGGTCCCTGGGGAAGAAAATAGGGTGGGGAACTCAAATGCTTGGCTTCCCTGGGGGAGACTGGGGGTGGGGGGGCTCATGGACACCTGGGTTCCTTATCCTGAACCAGGAGCCCCTGGTCCTTTTGATTTTTTCCCTGGGTGGAGGTAGTAGCCAGGATGCTTGGGTTCCCTGGTGGGGGTGTGGGGTCACCAGGACACCTGGGTTCCTTGGGTGTGGGTAGGGGGTATTATCAAGGTATCTGGGTTCCCTTGGGTGGGTGCAGGCCAGCCAGGATGCCTGGGTTCCCTGGTGAGTGGGTACTGCCCAGATGCTTGGGTTGTCCATACTCTGTACTTACTACCTCTTCCCTCCCCTCCCCCTCAGCGGACATCCCACCATCGCCTGGTAACATCCCAGCCACACACCCACTTATGGTGCGCCATGCTGACCATGGCGCCCTGACGCTGGGCAGCGGCTCAGCCACCACACGCCTGGCGCAGGGCATCGGGCGCAGCCAGCGGACACTGCGCCAGCTCACAGCCAATGCTGGTCACACCATCCATGTGCACTACCCGGGCACGCGCCAGCCCAACCCACCCCTCATTCTCCAGAGGTGAGTCCCTGCCACCTCCCCAAGGGGTGTTTTTCTGGGCCGTGTCCTGCCTCAGAGTTGGGCACACCTTGGTCCTTCCCTGGCATGGTAACACTCTGCTGTTGCTCAGCTGGTTCTACCCCAGAGCTGGCTGCATCTTGACTTTCTCTGGCAGTGTTATACTCAGCCATTTCCTAGGTGTTTCCCCCCTTCATTGCTTCCCCAGTGGGCACATCTTGGGTGTTGTTATACGTGGCCATTTTTTGACTGGTCCACCCTCCCTGGGTAGTGATTAAATTTACATGTTTCCTAGTTACTGTCTCCAGAGCTTAGCACATCTTACCCTTCCCTGGGCAGTGTTTATACTTGTGTTCCCCACCCCAGGGCTGAGTATATCCACTTGCTGTGGGTGGATTTATGTCTAGACATTCCCCAGGCTCCACAGCCCTGAGCTGGTTACATCTCAGCCTTTCCCATGCAGTGTTACATTTGGCTGTTCCCCATCTGTCCTACCCTGGAGCAGGCATCTCAGCTTTCCCTGGGCGGTGTTTTGCTTAGCTGGTCCCTGGTCACTCCACCACAATCTCACCCCCCAGCCCTGCTTCCCTCGCAGGTTGCTGGGCCCATCAGCAGCGGCTGACATCCTGCAGCTGAGCAGCAGCCTTCCGCTGCAGAGCCGGGGCCGTGCCCGCCTGCTGGTTGGGAATGACGATGTGCACATCATTGCCCGCTCTGATGACGAGCTGCTTGATGACTTCTTCCACGACCAAAGCACAGCCACCAGCCAGGCAGGTATGTGGAGAGCAGGACTGAACTGGGGGCTGACTTAGTCACCAACCAGGCAGGTGAGTGTGGGGCCTGAAGGCAGGGGGTGGGGCCTAGTTTAGCCAGCTGCCAGGCAAGAAAGGGGGGTGGGGGGCCTGGGGACAAGAGGCGCAGGTCCTGGCTTATACACCAGCCAGGCATGCAATTGCAGAGCAGGGAATGGGGGTTTGGGGCAAGAGGTGGGGCCTGGCTTAGCCACCAGCAAGGTAGGCAAGCATGGGGCAGGGCTTGGGGCTTGGTTTAACCTGCAAACAAATGCAGGGTGGGGCCTGATTCAGGGCAGAGCGTGGGGCTGAGGGTCTAATGGGTAGGTGGGGCTTGGGACATGGGGGCTGGGGCCTCCCTTAGCCACCTGATAGGCAGGTAAGGGACAAGGCTTGGAGCTGGGGGCAGTGCTTGGGTGTGTCTATTGACCAGGCTGGGCCTGGGGGGCAGGTCGTGAAGCTCTGGGGATACAGCTTTTCTCCTGATTCTATACCTTGTCCCGACTCCTCCCCCAGGAACCTTGTCAAGCATCCCTACAGCCCTAACGCGCTGGACCGAGGAGTGCAAGGTACTGGATGCCGAGAGCATGCACGACTGCGTCTCAGGTGAGTTGCTGTTACCCTTCCTCCCCCCCCAGCCCTTCCTGAGGCCCCCCCTCCCCGTCCCCCTAACCCCCTGCCTCCCTCCCTGCAGTGGTGAAGGTGCCCATCTTGAACCACCTGGAGGCGCTGCGGGATGAGGAATTGGAGGAGAGGCGCGAGAAGCGGCGCAAGCAACAGGCTGAGGAAGATGAGGCCAAGGCAGCTGATAAGGCCCCCGATGATCCTGAGCCTGCAGAGTCCAATGCTCAGGTGCCACCCCAGCCCTTTAAGGCTTACAGGGACAGGGTGGGGAGGATGCAGGAGGGGGAGCATGGACACCACCCACCCCCCGCCCCATAGGTCCCATTATGGGAGTGGGAGCTTCTGGCATTGGGAGTAGGGCAGGAGGGAGGGAATAAGGGCCCTATAGGAGACAGACCACCCCCAGTCAAAGCCCTATAGGTGGACAGTTCCCCTCCTCCCTTAGTAAGTGCCCCTAGATTGAGAACTGACAGTGGATAGGACCCAGACTAGGTCCATATAGGGAACATGGCCTCCTTCCCCAGCCCCCCAGATAAGGAAACCTATAGGGGCCAGCTACCCCCTCTCCTTGTTTAGAGCCTTATAGGAGATGTGCATCCACTTAGCAATTATCTCAATATCAGAGCTTTATAAGGGACACCCCTTTTCCAAATCAGGACTCTGTACAGCAGGCTTGTCCAACATACGGCCCACGGGCCACCATGCAGCCCTCCAAGCTGTTTGCTGAGGCCCAAGGTGCTGTGATGGGAAACTAATGTAAACACTGTACTTTCGTTTTGGAGGGGTGATGTAATACCGCTTCCTGTGAGGTCTTTGAATATGGCTCGCCGGCCCACTGGGAGATAAAGTTCATAATTCAGCACAACATTCAAAAAGTTGGACACCCCTGCTGTAGGGGATAGCTTCCCCACCTCCAGATTGGAGCCATGTGGGGGATGTGATCCCACCCAGCAAGTACTGCCAGATCAAGGTCCTATAGGGAGCAGCCCCCTCTGCGAACTGCCCTATAAATAGGGTGACCATTCATTCAGGTTTGGCAAGGACAGTTCCAGATTTTTTAGGCTGTCCCAGTGCCTGAGCCAGTTGACAAGCCACGCTCAGTCAGTAAAAAATAGAAGTAAAAATACTGGATTGATGCCACACTGCCTGGCCTGTCTCCTCCTGAGCAGTGATGGGGGCAGGCTGGGCTGGACATTGCATCTCCTGCACTGCACTGAGGAAGCAGCCATGGCAAGGTGGGAGGGGGAGCGCAGTGCAGTGTCTTGGATTTCTTTAAAAGTATGGTCAGCCAGCCTACAGATTGGGGCCCTATTGGGGACACCTTGCCCAGCTTGGGCAGGCCCTCTCCTGTCAGAGTTATATAGGAGACATGCTCCCACCTAGCAAGTACCCTTGTATCAGGGTCCTGTAGGGCAGTAGTTCTCAACCTTTTTTGTACCAGGACCCATTTGTAAACATTGATGGCCAGTGCCCCTCTCTCCTGACCCACAGCCTCCTGCCTCCAAGCCCCAGCCCCCTAGTGTGTGGGGCAGTGGGGGGAAGGAGGGGTTGTGTGGGGTGTGGGGAGCCCCAAGCAGCTTCTTGTAGGCTGGGCAGCCTGCAAGGGAAAAAACAAGTTTCCCATGTTTTTCTCCTTTAAAGGAGAATCCATTTTTAAAGTTTGTTTGTGATCCTTTCATATAATGTTGCAACCCACAGGTTGAGGAATGCTGCTATAGGGAACACCTACCTCCCATCCCGATCTGGGACAGCCACCCCCAGGATCAGAGCCTTAAAAAGGACAGGTCCTCCCAGATCAGGGTTCTTTAGGAGGCAGTTTATCTTGCCCCAGACCAGGGCCCTATAGGATCCAGCCCTCCCACTTCCCTAAGATCAGATCCTTAAAGAGGGCAGTTCTCCCCCCAGATCAAAGTCTTAAAGGGGTCAGACCCACCCCTCCCTCACTCTCCCATGTCCCCCCACAGGGAGCCACTGTGCCATCACCCAGCCCCGCGGAGCAGAGCTTGGCAGGTAATGTGCCCTGCCTCTACCCCCTCTACCCCACAGCGCCCCTTACAGGCTGCCCCATGCACCAGCACCATTACCATCGCTGCCGGGCGGCGTGGGCTGAGGTAGTAGATTGTATAGTTCTGGGTCACACCCGCGCGGAGATAACTATACAGCCTACTGTCTTTCCTGCGCTGTTCCCCTCTCACCGCTTCCACCCAGGTGCCTGGGTCCTGCCTATTAGGGTCCTGGGAGGAAACAAGCCAGGGCCAGACACCTGGGTTGTATCCCAGAGCTGGAGGGTATGGGGAGCCCCTGGATGCCTGGCTTTTATCCCAGAGCCAGAGAATGGGAGAGGAGGTGAGAGCATGGACACCTGGGTTCCGTCCCAGAGCTGGAGGATGTGCATAGGAAGAGCTGGGAGCCTGGATGCCTGGGTTCCAAGAGGGGTGGGGGCTGAGGGAGAGGAGAGAGCAAGACATCTGGGTTCCAACCCAGATTGGGGGGGAAGGGGCTGGTGGGTGGCTGGGAACCCAGATACCTGGGTTCCTTGCTGCCAGCACTAGGGTGAGGTAGTAAGTTGTATCGTTGGGGGGTCGGGATTGGAGCCCCGGTGTCGAGGTAACTATACAACTTACTACTTTCCCTGGTGCTGGCCCTTACTGCAGGGAGCAGGGTTCATCCGGATACTGGGGTTCTGTCCAGCTCCAGGAAGGCAGAGGGGAGGGGGAGCAGGGGGTTAGAGCTGGGAACCTGGACACCTGGGTTCTCTCCTAACTTGGAGTTTAGGAGCAGAGCCTGGGAGCCCAGATGCCTGGGGGTTTTTTTGGCCCTGGGAGAGGAGTCGGCGGGGAGGGTTATAGAGCTGGGGCCTGAGAGCACCAATGCCAGGGTTCCCTCGTGGCCCTGCAGGGGTGTTAGCACAGGTCCATGGGAGCCCAGATACCTGGGTTCTCTCCTGGCTCTGGGAGGGGAGTAGAGGCGGGATTAGAACAGGCCCTTGGGAGTTCTGGTTGCCTAGGTTCTCTTCCAGTCCTGTGTGGTGGGGTATCACAGGGGCCTGGGAGCCCAGACTCCTGGGTCCCATACCTGAGCCGCAGCCTCTCTCCCTCGGCAGAGCGGGTGGGCACCTCGCCAGGTGCAGAGGGGCCTGAGGGCGGGGCCCAGGCGGGGCTGGAGCCAGGGCCAATGCCAGGGACCGTGGGCGTGGAGCCAGGGGGTGCCGAAGGCCCCGGCACCCTGCTGCTGCCTGCTGAGGACCCAGGACCTGGGCGGCCCGACGCAGAGGCCACCCAGATGGAACTGTCACCTGCCCCCACCATCAGTGAGTGCCCAGTTGTCTGAGTCCCCAGCCTGCAGGGAGACTTGGATACCTGGGTTATTTCCCCCCTGCCCTGTATGCCTGGGTTTTTCCCCACCTTCCTGGGAAAGAGCGGGGAGGTCCAGACACTTGGGTCCCAGCCCTTTTGGGGGGGAGACACATTAGTTCTCCCAGGTCTAGGAGTGGGCTGTGCAACCTCAGGGATTGAATCGGGTGCACCAGGAGCCCATATGCCTGGGTTCTCTCCCCATTCTTGGAAGGAGCTGGAGCAGTTAGACCAGGGGTGGCTAGGAACCCCAGACACCTGGGTTCTCTCCCCATGCTGGGTGGAGTTAGTACAGGGCTGGCTGGGAGTCCCAGACACCTGGGCTCTCTCCTCAATCCAGGGTCTAATCAGGGGGTGTGGCGGCATCTCAATAACTAGGTTCTTCACCATTACTCCCACCCCTTAACTCCCCCAGCCTCTCTATCACCGGAGCGGGCTGAGGACTCGGATGCACTGACGGCCGTGAGCAGCCAGCTGGAGGGTTCACCCATGGACACCAGCAGCCTGGCCTCCTGCACCCTGGAGGAGGGCGGGGCTGAAGGGCCCCCAGGAGGCAGTGCCCCTGAGCCAGCCCCACCCACCCCCCCAGGTCCTACTCCCGTAGGCCCCGAAGGGCTGCCCCCAGGCCCCGAGGGGCAGGCTGAGACTGGGCACCCGGGTGAGGACAGGTAAGCTGGGGCTTGAGAGGAGGAAATGGGGGCAGAGGTACTGGGGGGGAGATAGGGGTAGTGGTGGGGGGCAGGTGAGAGGAAGTAGGGATCATGGGAGGGAAGCAGGTGGGGAGTAGTCTGTGGAGGCTGGGAGGGGTGATGTGGGCAGTTGGGGGGGTCTGGGAGGAGACTTTGGGGGGAATGGGAGGGGGCAGACGGCAGTGGGGGACAGGGGCAGGTAGAAGTGGAGATGGGGGCCATGCGAGGAGGCAGATAGGGCTGTGGGGTAGATAAAGGGAAGGGAGCACTGGGCAGGGGGAGACATGGCATATGGAGGCCATAGAAGGGGTATGGGTACCAGGGGGTGGGCAGATAAAGGCAGGGGGAGAAGCAGGGGTTATGGGGTCAGATTGAGGAAAGGGGGGGATAAAAGGGGGGATAGTGGGGGAGCCTGGAGTGGGGGCTTTCCTGGAGCTGACCTCCTGCTGCCCCGCCCCAGCTCACCCCCAGCCTCGTCCTCGGAGAGCTCGTCCACACGGGACTCGGCTGTAGCTATCTCAGGTGCTGACTCGCGTGGCATCCTGGATGAGCCACTGCCCTCCACCAGCAGTGAAGAGGATGACCCCCTGGCAGGTGAGGCAGGCAGGGGACCCAGGCATCTGGGTAGGGCCATGGCTGCCACACCCTAGAGCTGGGCATATCTCAGCTATGCCTGAGTGGGGTTATACTCGGCGTCTCTACTCCAGAGATGGCTGGAGCTGGGCATGTCTCAGCTGTGCATGCAAGGTTATACACTGCCATTCTGCCCCAAAGCTGACTGCATGCATCTCTGCTTTCTCTGAGTGGTGTTACACTTGGCTGTTGCCTACCCCAGAGCTGAGTGCATCTTAGCCATGCCTGTTTGGGGTTATATTCAGCCACTCTGCCCCAGAGATGGCTCCCTCTAGGCCATGTTACACTCAGCTGGTGCCCACCTGCCCCACCTCAGAACTGACTGCATTTTTGGCCTCCATTGTACTGTGTTATACCCTTGGTGTTTCCCAGCCATCCCATCCTAGAGGTGGCTGCATTTTGGGCTCCCTTGTACTCTGTTATACTTGGCCGTTCCCCAGCTACTCTGCCCCCAACCTGGCTGCATTTCAATCCTGCCTATGTGGGGTTATACTCAGCTGCTTCCTAGCCACCTCCCCCTAGATCTGGCCGCAAGTCTGACTTATGCAGTGCTATACCCTGCCATTCTTTAGCTGCCCCAACCCAGAGTTGGCTGCATCTCTGCCTTTTCTATGTAGTGTTAAGGTTCCTCAGCCACCAGAGCTGGCTGTATCTCACCCCTGTGTGTACCATTTTTATAGTTAGCCATTCTCTATTCACCTCCATCCAGAGCTGGCTTCATTTTGGGCTCCCCTTTACCATGTTATACTAGGCTGTTCCCTATCTGCTCCACCCCAGATCTGGCCACCACTAACACCCCATATGTCCCATTTCCACACCCTCACCACACCTGCAGGCATCAACCTCCCAGAGGGTGTGGACCCGTCGTTCCTGGCAGCACTGCCTGACGACATCCGGCGTGAGGTGCTACAGAACCAGCTGGGCATCCGGCCACCTGCCCGGGCACCCCCTGCTCCTGCTGTCCCTGCACCCCCTGTTGTGGGCAACCCCAGCGTCACCGAGGTCAGCCCTGAGTTCCTGGCTGCCCTGCCCCCTGCAATCCAGGAGGAGGTGGGTGCTGCCCAGGGGCGGGGACTTTGGCAGGGGCTGAGGCTTATAGCTAAGGTGGGAGAGGTGTATAGCCTCACCTTTGGCACCTTGTAGCTAAGGTGGGAGGGTCTTTTAGTAGGGGGAGGAATTTAGCAGAGGTGTGAGGGGCTTCTAATGTGGCATATAGCAAAGGGGGTGTGGTTTCTAGCAGGGGCAGGAGATTATACCTAAAGTGGGAGGTGCTCTTTGGCACCAGCAAGGTCTGCAGCAAAGGGGGTGGAGCTTCTGGCAAGGGGAGGGCCTATACCAGAGTGGAATGGAGCTTAACAGGGAAGGGGGTGGGTGACCAAGACCCCTGGGTTCTTGTCCACCTGTGGCCTGGGGCAGGGCTTATGATAGGGGGTCTGAGCAGGCTGAGGGTGGGGCTTCCAACATGGGGCTGAGCTGCCTGGAGGTGGGGTTTCTGATAGGGGTGGAGCCAAGCTGACTAGGAGGGTGGCTTCTGATAGGGCAGGGCCTGTTCCCACTGTCACCCTCTTAACACTCCTCTGACAACACTGTCGTGTCCCTTCCCCCCCCCCCCATCACAGGATGCTTATATCTTCCCTTAGAGAGAGAGAGAGAGAAGAGTGTGTGTGTGTGTGTGGCCAGCCTAACAGCACCAAAGGGCCTGGCACAAATGAGTCACGGCCTGGCTCCCAGTAGAGGTGTGGCCATCACTAACACCCCCCACCCCCAGGTGCTGGCCCAACAGCGGGCAGAACAGCAGCGGCGGGAGCTGGCAACAGGTGCAAGCTCAGACTCGCCACTGGACCCGGTGACTTTCATCCAGACACTGCCGTCAGAGCTGCGGCGCTCAGTGCTAGAGGACATGGAGGACTCGGTGCTGGCTGTTATGCCCCCTGACATTGCTGCTGAGGCCCAAGCACTGCGGCGTGAGCAGGAGGCCCGGCAACGCCAGCTCATGCACGAGCGCCTCTTCGGCCACTCCAGCACCTCTGCCCTGTCTGCCATCCTGCGCAGCCCTGGTGAGTCCCCCATGCTGTGGCCTTCGACCCCAGAGCTGGGTGCATCCCAGCCCCTGGTGTTCCTGCACCCTTTGTCCCTGCAGCATTCCACTTGGCCATTCTGCCTCAGAGTTGGGTACATCCTAACCAACACTGTTCAGCTCGGCTGCTTTCCTACCTGTTCCACCCCAGAGCTGGACACATTCCAGCCTCTGGTATTCCCAGACCCCTTGTTCCTGCAGTGTTTTGCTCCCTTGTTCCAGCCCATAGCTGGGCACATCCAGCCCAGAGATGTCTCCAGATTCAACCCCCCCACCACAGCAGAGAGGTATTCCACTCAGCCACTCCCCTGGCTGTTCCACCCCAAAGCTGAGTGCATCTAGCCCAGAGACATCCCCAGCTTCCCCACCACCACTCCCTCCCCTGGCCAGTGGTGCTCCACTCGGCTGCTTTCCTGCCAGTTTCACCCCAGAACTGGGTGCATCTTGCTCAGCAGCATCCCCAAATCCCCATCTCCTGCCCTTTAGTGTTCTACTTGGCTGCTTCCCCTCCAGGGCTGGGCACATGCTGACCTGCCACAGCCCCCGGGTCAGCCATCCTTTCCATGTTCCACACTCGGCTGTTTCCCCACCTCCCTCTCATAGTTAGATAGGCAAATCTCAGCATCTGGTGTCCCCAGATCTCTTGTCTTTCCAGTGTTCCATTTGGCCATTCCAACTCAGAGCTGGGCACATTCTGGCCTGCAGTACCCCCAGATTCCATGCCTCCCCTTCCCTATGGTAGCACCCCCCCCCTCATGTTATACCTTGCCCCAGAGCTGGCTGCATCTCATCTCTCTCTATGGGGTGTTATACTTGACCAGTCTCAGCTGTTGCACCCCAGAGCTGGCTGCACCTCAGCCCCACCCCTTTGAGATTCATAGATGTTAGGGTCGGAAGGGACCTCAATAGATCATCGAGTCCAACTCCCTGCATAGGCAGGAAAGAGTGCTGGGTTTAGATGACCCCAGCTAGATGCCTATCTAACCTCCTCTTGAAGACCCCTAGGGTAGGGGAGAGCACCACCTCCCTTGGGAGCCCATTCCAGACCTTGGCCACTCTAACTGTGAAGAAGTTCTTCCTAATGTCTAGTCTAAATCTGCTCTCTGCTAGCTTATGGCCATTATTTCCTGTAACCCCCAGGGGCACCTTGGTGAGTAAAGCCTCACCAATTCCCTTCTGTGCCCCCATGATGAACCCCCATGAGGGGGTATTCTGCTTGGCTGTTCCCCTGTTGCCCCACCCCAGAGCTGGGCCTAACTGACCCTTCCATGGGACATACTCGGCCATTCATGAGTTGCCCTACCCCAGAACTGTCTGCATTGGGGGCCCTCCCCAGGCAGTGTCATACTCAGCCACTCCCCAGCCCCCCACCCCAGAGCTGGCTGCACTTCAGCCCCCTCCATTGGGCATTATAGTCAGCTGTTTCCCCAGCTGCCCCATCTCCGAACTGGGTGCATCTCAGCCCTCCCCATGGGTTTCATTATTAAGCTTGGCAGAATTCAATTTTTTTTTAATGACTTGGACAAAAACATAAAGGTTTATTTTTAGTGTTTGTTTTGATTTCTTTATCAATTAACGTTTTCAGGATTTTGTGAAATTAGGGGCATGGGGGGCAGACAATTTATTAATGACAATGTGCTATTATTGTAGTGCTGTTTAACCCCCTGCCCTGACAAACAGTATTACTGTAGGACTGCCTTCTCTGCTTTGTCACTTCCTCTTCCTTTGTTCCCAGTGTCATGGGGTTTCTGGGAGTTGTAGTCCACATTACAGTCAGCATAGTTCTGCAGGACTGCTGCCCCTGTCCTCATACACCCCATCAGCTGTCTTTTTTTTTTTTTTTCCTTACGTCCACTTTCTGTAAATTTTGATTATTGGCAATGGAAATTATTATCCTGTCAGTCTGCAAATGGGAGGTGAAATTAATGTTTATCAACATTCGCTGATAAAAATTGAATTCTGCCGTGCCTTGGTGTGATACTCTGCCATTCCTCATCCACTCCATCCCAGAACTGGCTGTTACCTCCATCTCCCTCAGGCAGCATTATGGTCAGCTAGCCATTCCCCAGCCCCATGCTCATGGTCTCCCCATCTCTGCAGCTTTTACAAGCCGCCTGAGCGGAAACCGTGGGGTGCAGTACACACGCCTGGCCGTGCAGAGAGGTGGCACTTTCCATATGGGTGGCAGCAGCAGCCACAGCAGGTACTGTATGCCTGGGTCCCCTCCCAGCCCTGCATCAAGAGGGATTAGAGCAGGAGCTAAAGGGAGCTTGGTTACCTGGGGTCCCCTTCCTGGCCCCAGGAGGGTGGGGGGGTTAGAGTGGGAGCCTGAACACCTGGGTTCCCCACCCCATACAGAGAGCTATAGGGGCCTAAGTGCCTGGTTTAGAGCGGGGACTGATGGAAGCCTTTCTGGCCCCAAGAAGAGAGCAGGGGCTGATAGAAACCCAGACAGCTGGGTCTCCATGCCCTGCCCCGGGAGGGTTAAAACAGGTTCTGAGGGGAGCCCAGACATGCAGGTTCTAACCTTACTGTGGGAAGCCAGCAGGTGTATTGGGCCTATCCGAATGCCTGCATTCTCCACCCAGCGGCCAGGCTCCCTCTGGGGTTGTGAAGGTGGTAGGACTCCTGCCCTTCTGGACACCTGGTTTCTCCTCCCCACTCCTCTGCCCAACAGGTGGGCTCTGCCAGAGGTTAGGGGGAGGGCAAGCCCTCCTCCCTTCCCAAACACCTGTGTCTCTTCACCCCCTGTGTCTCTCCTCTCCCCCTGTTGCTGCCTCCCATCCAGGCCATCAAGCAGTGCAGTAGACAGCCTGCTGCGCCTCCGCGGCCGCCTGCTGCTGGACCATGAGGCACTGTCATGCCTGCTGGTGCTGCTCTTTGTGGATGAGCCCAAGCTGAACACAAGCCGTCTCCACCGTGTGCTGCGCAACCTGTGCTACCATGCACCCACCCGCAGCTGGGTCATCCGCAGCCTCCTCTCCATCCTCCAGCGCAGCAGCGAGAGCGAGCTCTGCCTTGAGACCCCCAAGCCTCTGCTGGCCTCTGCTGCTGCCCCCCTAGAGGACAAAGGAAAGCGGGGTGGGGCCAAGGCAGGTCCTGCCCCCTCACCAGAGCCCCGTCCCCTAGACCTCCTGCATAAGATGGAGGCCAAGAGCTCTGGGCAGCTGTCATGGCTCTCTGTGTCCATGGATGCTGCCCTGGGCTGCCGCACCAACATCTTCCAGATCCAGCGTGGAGGAGGAGGGATCGGAGCTGGAGGAGGGGGTGGAACTAGTGGAGGAGGGGGCGGAGCCAGTGGAGGGGGTGGGCGCAAACACACAGACCGCCATGCCCCACCCCCTGGTGCCACTGTCCACATCCACCCGCAGGCAGCACCAGTGGTGTGCCGCCACGTGCTCGACACCCTCATCCAGCTGGCAAAGGTGAGCCAAGGAGGGGGGTTCTAAGGCACTACAAGTGTAAGGGGGTGGCTGGGGGTGCTGGACCAGTAGGGGGACCTTTTGAAGCAGGTGCTAGGGCACAAGGCAAGTGGGAAGGGGTTCTGGGGCACTAGGGAGGCAAGGGGCATACTGCAGTGCCTGGTGGTATTGTAGAGTGGCTACAGGGACCCCAAGGGTATTGTTGGGGACAAGAGGGAGCAGTGGGTGGGTGCTGGGGCACTGGGAGGTGAGGGAGTGGCAAGAGGGCTGTGGGGATAAGGGAGGATTACTGGGGATCTGTGGAGTGCTAGGCGTGTTGCTAGGGCCACGGGGGGGGAACAACACAGAGCTGGGGCACTAGGAGATACTGAGGCGGTGGGGGGCTACTGAGGCACCAGGGGGTGGGGTGGTTGGAGGGGCACCAGGGAGCTATGCGGTGGGAGGGGGGGGGGGGTGGAAGTGGCTGCTGGGCACTACGAGGCACCATGGGGGGGGGTGGAGGGGGATGTTGGGGCACATGGGAGCACTCTAGGAGTAAAAGGGTACAAGAAGGAGGTGTGGGGGGAGTAACTGTCAGAATGAAGGCAGGGTACAAGGTAAGGTTTCTGAAGGCAGTGTTATATGGCAGTTCCCCAACACCCCACCTGCCCCAGAGCCAGCTGCATTGTGACGCCAGACAAGCCCTCCTTGTGGGTATTGTTTTATGTAGCTGTTTCCCTAGATGCCCCATCCCAGGGTCAGCCACATTTTAGGTCCAGACAAGGTCTTTTTATGAGCACCATTATATGCAGCTGCTCCACCCCAGAGCCAGCTGCATTTCAACCTTGTTCACCACCTCAGATCCAGCCACATCTCCCCTCTTCTACTCGCAGGTATTCCCCAGCCACTTCACACAGCAGCGGACCAAAGAGGCGCCCTGCGAAAGCGATCGGGAGCGGGGAGCCAAGCCCTTGGGCAGCCCCTCCCCTGGCCTGGCAGCTGGAGGTGGGGCTGGAACCACTGCTGCCACCCCTGCCTCTGCCACAGGGGGCAGCACTGGGATCTCAACAGACTTCTGGGACCTGTTGGTGAAACTGGACAACATGAATGTGAGCCGCAAGGGCAAGAACTCAGTGAAGGCCGGGCCAGTGAGTGCAGGGGCCGAGGGTGAGAGCACGCCCTGCAGCCTGGAGGCCTCACCCCTGGGCCAGCTCATGAACATGCTGGCCCACCCTGTCATCCGCCGCAGTGCTTTGCTCACTGAGAAGCTGCTGCGGCTCCTCTCCCTCATCTCCATTGCCCTGCCTGAGAACAAGGCCCCCACTGTGCCCCCACCTGCCCCTGCTGCTAGTGAGGGGCCAGCCACCAATCACAACACTGCCCCTGCCGCTGCAGCTGCTATCACTGCAGGCACCGTGACCTCAGCAGCAGCCAGTACCACTGGGTCAGGTGAGCTGTGGGGAGCACAGGGCAGGCCCTAGGGGTGAGGGATTGGGAGAGTTTGGTATGGGTGCCCCAGGGCATTGTGGATAAGGGCTGAGAGTATGAAAGGGTTGGTGTGACTTCCCTGAAGTCTTATGGGAAAGACTGGCAGGGGGTTGGCATGACTACCCTAGAGCATTGTGGGTACAGGTGCAGGTTGGGAGGGCTTGGTATGGCCCTGGCATTGTGGGTCAAGAGTGGAGCCATGAGGCGTTTGGTGAGACTTTCTGGGCATGATGGAGTAGACATGGCTTCTGTAGGGTCTGGGGGTGTGGCTGCCCCAAGAGCATTGTCTTTAGGGGTGGGTGGCCCTGGGCCTGAAGGGACAGAGAAGGGGTTCAAGGGCTTCTGAGAAGGAAGAAGGTAGGTACAGCTGCCCTGGGGGCTTTTGGGAAAGTGGGTGGGTGGGGAAAGGGCCATGCCTACCTGTCTCAGTGCATTTTGTGATGGACATTTTAACCCTTGTCTCCTCGTTCTAGTCAAGAGCAAGTCTCCAGCCAAGGCAAGTGAGGGTGGTGGTGGCAGCCCTGAAAACAAAATGGCTGCCTCAGGCCTAACTGAGGGCCAGCTCCAGCTTTCTGTGGAGGTGAGAAACTTGGGGGTGGGGGTGATCCAGCCCCTGGGGGGGGGGGTGGCCCCAAGATGTTGTGGGGAGGAGTTGAAGTGGCTGCCCCAGGGCATTACGAGTAGGGTTCGGGTGGGGATGGTTTGGCAAGGGGCCTCCAAAGTCTTCTGGAAAGGATTGGGAGGGCTGGCATGGCTGCCCAGGGGTATAGGGGGTGGGGACGGGAAGGAGATAGCATAGGTGCCTCAAGGACTTCTGGGAAGGATGGGAGGGTTGTCAGGCCCTGGGGCATTGTGGTTAGGGGAGGGATAGGTGTGAGTGCCCCAAAGGCTTCTTGGAAGGACGGGAGGATTTAGTGTGGCTGCCTTGTCATTGTGGGTTAGTGGTGGAATTGTGGGGCCTGGCATGGCTGCCCCAGGGTGGGATTGGTGGGTTTGGTGCGACTGCCTCCCCAGGGCTTTGTGGGTAGGGGGTTGCTGTAGGAGACAGGATTGGCATGGATGCTCTTGGGTCTTTTGAGTAGGGAGTGTGGGAAGGCCTGGCCTCGCCCCCTCGGCTAACCCTGCCCCACACTTCAGGTGCTGACATCACACTCGTGCTCAGAGGAGGGGCTGGAGGACGCGGCCAACGTACTGCTGCAGCTGTCACGGGGGGACCCAGCCACACGCGACACAGTGCTGCGGCTCTTGCTCAGTGGCGCTCGCCAGCTTGGCTACACACTCTGCAAGCAGATAGGTACAGGGGACAGAGCCTCCAGGTCCTGGGGGAGGGGCTGAAGAGGGAGGGTAGGGTTATATAGGGTAAGAGGGTGTATCAGTGGGGGTGGAGCTTCTGCAAGGAGAGGGGGGTGATCTCCAGGGTCTTGGGGAGGCAGTGGCAAGGCTATATAAGGCAAGAGGCTGTATTGATTAGCGGTGAGGCTAAGAGGTAAGGGGTGGAACCTATGCAGGGGTGTGGTGCCTGCAGGACTTGGGGTGGGGCTGGCAAGCCTATATAAAGGGAGAGGACATGTTTGTGAAGGCCAGGGCTAAGGTGGGGGAGCCTCATGTGGGGAGGGGCTTAGAAAGCTAGGCTTGGGGGTGGTACATCTGGGAGAGGTGGAGTCTGGGGTGGAATAAGCTGGAGGGATGGGATTATGTGGGGGGCAGTCATGTCCTGAATAAATTGAGTGGGGGCCAAGAGTTAAGGGCTTTGGGGACTGGGCAGGGCCAAGGCCTGGTAGGCTGTGGCAGGGTTTGATGGAGGTAGCACTCTCCTCCAGAGCTAGCCACAACCTCCCTGTCCCGGTTTCCACCCCCCCAGGGACACTGCTGGCTGAGTTGCGTGAGTACAACCTGGAGCAACAGCGGCGGGCACAGGGTGAGGTGCTGTCCCCCGACGGGCTGCCTGATGAGCCAGCCCTCAGCGCCCGCAGCAAGGGCAAGATGCAGAGCAGGTCAGGCTTCCTGTGGCTCCCCTGTGGCCTCCCAAACTCTTCCACAGCTCCTCATAACCCTCCAAGACTCTCCAAATCTTCCACAACCTCCCATAATCTCCCCCCAAAACCCTTTACAGCCCTCCGAAACCTCCACAGTCTCTCTGTCCTTCACAGCCCTCGCAAATCCTTCAGAGCTCCCCATGGCCCCCAAATCTTCTCAGAGTTCCCTCAGCCTCCCCACAGCCCCATGGCCACCTCAGATGCTTCGTAGCCCCCTCCAAAACTATCCTCGAGCCTCTTTGGCTGCTTGAAATGCCCCCTTTACAGCTTCCATAGGGTGCCTGACAGAGCGTTGGTTGGGACAGGCCCTGGGTGTGCTGCGATAGTGGCAGTGACCCCAGGGTCTTGGCAGGGCCAGGTCCTGATCCCTCTCCCAGATTCCTGTTGTACCCACCCCATGATCATGCCTTCCCCCATCCTGCCCTTTACACCCCTATGTCTCTTTGTCCTTCCCAACACCCAGTACCCCCCACCGCTGATTTTTTTACCTCCCATCCACCTCCTAACTCCCAATCCCCTCCTTCCATTGACTTCCTCAATGCCCTCCACACCCTCCAGCTCCTGACAACCCCCGTCTTGCCCCTGAAGCTCATAATACCCCCCCTCCCCCCAATATCGCCCCCACTGACCCCTGTGGCCCCTTCTGGGCAGGTTCGACGTGGCGGAGAATGTGGTGATCGTGGCATCACAGCGGCGGGCACTGGGTGGGCGGGAGCTGCAGCTGCCCTCCATGTCACTGCTCACAGCCAAGACGTCCACGCAGCGGTTTTTCCTGCGTGTGCTGCAGGTCATCATCCAGCTGCGTGACGACACCCGCCGCGCCCACAAGAAGGCCAAGCAGGCCGCCCGTCTTGGTGAGTCCAGCCCCAGAAGCTACCGGGATGCAGGAAGACTGGGGGTGACCTCCAGGGGGCTGCTGGGATGTGGGAATGACCCAGGGGGTAGGGATCTGGGGGGAAGGGTGGGGTTTAGGACTGCAGGGGGTGTGACCCAGGGACTGCTGGGATGCAGGAAGACTGGGGGGTGCCCTCCAGAGGGCTGCTGCGATGCAAGAGAACCAGGGACCCATCCCAGGGGCCACTAGGTCAGAGGGGCTTCAGGGGCTGCTGAGATGTGGGAGGACTGGGGGGTGATGAGAGCCACAGGAGGAGTGTGAGGGTATTTGGTGCCCCAGCGGCCTCAGATAACAGAGGTCCAGGGGCTGGCACGGGCAGTGACAGAGTGTATTTCTCACCTGGGCAGGTGGCTCCGGTGTGGGCTCAGCTAGCAGCATCCAGGCCGCTGTCCGGCAGCTGGAGGCTGAGGCTGACGCCATTATACAAATGGTACGTGAGGGGCAGCGAGCCCGGAGGCAGCAGCAGGCAGCAACGGTTAGCATGGCGCTCCCCGTGCGGCCCCCACCCCCTTTGGCTCACCCCCCCCGCAGGGCTCTACCAGTACCCCAGCCCGGGGAAGGTTGAGCCCAAACGCCTGGGTTCCAGCCCCAACTTGGAGAGAGCGGCAGAGCCCAGGTGCCTGAGTTCTATCCCCAGCTTGGGGAGGAGGGGACTGGGTTAGAAATGGGAGCCTGGGCATCTGGGTTCCAGCTACAGCTTGGAGAGGGGTGAGCCTGGATGCTTGGGTCCTATCCACAGCCGAGCAAGGGGTTTAGAGTTGGAAACCTGGACACCTGGGTTCTGTCCTTAGCTTGGGGAGGAGAGAATTTTGGTTAGAGCCAGAAGCCTGGACACATGAATTCTATCCCAGCCCAATGAGGGGCTTAGAGTTAGAAGCCCTGACACCCAGGTTCCAGCTCCACCTTGGGAGGAGAAGACTAGGATGGAGGTGGGAGCTTGGATGCCTGGGTTATTAGCTTTGGGAGCCCAGACACTTGGGTTCCAGTCTCAGCTCAGAGACAGCAGGGTTAGAAGTAGGGACCGAGACACCTGGGTTCTATCCCAAGCTGGGTTTAGAGTTGGGTCCCCCAGGTCAAAGAGCAGGAATCCCAGATGCCTGGGTTCTGTTGTTCACTTGGGGAGGGGTTAGATTTAGGGGCCCAGGCACCTGGGTTCCAGCCCCAAGTCAGGGAAGGGGAAGCCCAGAAACCTGGATACTCTGGAGAGTGGTGGGGGTTAAAAGTGGGAGCTGGGATGCCTGGGATCTCCTCCTCCCCAGCTGAAGAGGGAGGGAGGGTCCACTGCACCTCTCTCCCCCCTGCATGCTCCCCTTCCCCCTGCTGTCGGGGCTGTGCCATTGCTCTTCCATGCATGTGGTGCACCCCCATCCTCCTTAACGTGGGGTGGTGGGGCTACACCGCCTTCCCAGCATCCCTTCCAACCCTGCTTGTCTGTGCATCCTATTGCATGTTTCATGAGGGGGGATGGGACAGGGAATGGGTGTGATGCATAAAGGTCTGTCCCCCAGACAGTTTCCACCCCCTGCGCCCTTTATTCCTCCCCAGTTCCTGCCTCCCGTCAGCTCCCATTGGGCCCCAAGCTTCTAACACCCCTCCCGCCTCTACTTCCCTTCCATGCGCAGTCAGAGTCCAGCCAGCCAGAAGGGGCTACACGGAGGGATGAGTCACCCATGGATGTGGATCAGCCCTCACCTGCCACCCAGGACACGCAATCAGTTGGTGAGTGTTTTTTGAACCAGCTGTGGGGTGTTGCAAATGGGGAATGGCCAAGTATAACACCCAGTGGAGGGGCTCACTTAGTGCTGGGTGTGTCCAGCTATGGCATGAGGCAGCTAAGGATTGGTAACATATTACACTACAGACCAAAATGCTACCAGTTCTGGGGTTGGGCAGCCAGGGAATGGCCCATATAACACCACATGGCAGGGAGGGTGGGTCCTCCTCGCACTGAGATGCAGCCAGCTCTGGAGTGGATCATTTGTCTGCAGCGTTATATGTGGCCAAGATGCAGTCACCCCTGGCTTGGGGCAGCTGGGGAACAGCGGAGTATAACACCAGGCAGCGGGGACTTGTTTAGATTTCATAGACATTGGGGCTGGAAGGCACCTCGGAAGATCGAGTCCAGCCCCTTGCCCAAAGGGCAGGAAGTCAGCTGGGGTCATAGGATCCCAGCAAGATAAGCATCCAATTTATTCATGAAGGTGTTCAATGTAGATGCTTGAACCACCTCCGATGGCAGGCTATTCCAGACCTTGGGGGCTCAGACAGTAAAGAAATTCTTCCTTGTGTCCAGCCTGAAACACTCTTGCAGTAGTTTGTAACTGTTTGACCTCGTCATCCCTTGGGGTGCTCTGGTGAACAAACCCCTGATAAACTGATCACCCCTGATAAACTTATAGGTGGCTATCAGATCACTCCTGAGCCTGCGCTTTTCCAGGCTAAAGAGCCCCATGGCTCTCAGCCTGTCATCATAAGTTGTTTTCCTGACATCTGATCATGCGCGTGGCTCTTCTCTGGACTCTCTCAAGCTTCTCCACATCCTTTTTGAATTGTGGAGCCCAAAACTGGATGCAGTACTCCAGCTGCAGCCTCACCAAGGCCAAGTACAACGGGAGAATGACGTCCCGGGATTTGCTTGAAAAGCATCTATTGATGCAAGCCAGTGTTTTAGTCGCTTTACTAGCTGCAGCATTGCATTGCAGGCTCATGTTCATCTTGTGGTCAGTGATGACCCCCAAGTCTTTCTTCCGTAGTGCTAGCCAGTGTAACACTGCTGAGCTTATAAGGATGCTGCAGGTTTTTCCTCCCAAGGTGGAGAACCTTGCATTTTTCAGTGTTAAACACCATCAGGTTCTCATCCGCCCATTTGCTGAGCCTGTCCAGGTCAATCTGGATCGCCTTCCTGTCTTCTGGTGTGGATGCTTTGCCAGTCCACTTCTGACTCCAGTGTCCACATCATTAATGAAGATGTTGAACAATATGGGTCCAAGGACAGAGCCTTGGGGGACCCCACTGGTCACGGGGCACCATGACACTTGACTTCCATCAATTACTTCCCTCTGGGTCGGACCACAGAGCCAATTTCCCAGCCAGTGGATAGTGGTGGACCCAAGGCCACAATTGGCCAGTTTCGCCAAGAGGTGATCGTGGGATACCAGATCCAAGGCTTTTTTTAAAGTCAAGATATATGACATCAGTCTCTTCTCCTGGGTCACCTGGCTGTAGAAGGAAATGAGATTGGTCAAGCAAGACCTACCCACAACAAACCCGTACTGGCTATCCCTCAGGGTGTTGGTGTCGGCCAGTCCATTAAGGATGGCCTTTTTAACAAACTTTTCTAAGATCTTCCCCAGGATAGAAGTCAGGCTGATGGGCCTATAGTTTGCTGGATCCACTTTCCTCCCTTTCTTGAAGATTGGCACCAAATTGGCCTTCTTCCAGTCTTCGGGCACTACACCAGAGCGCCAGGAGTTTTCAAAGCTCCGTGCCAGTGGCTGGGCTATGATGCTCACCAGCTCCTTGAGTACCCTGGGGTGTAGATTGTCAGGGCTGGCTGACTTGAAGGTATCCAGCTTCTCAAGGTGTTCCTTCACGAGGTCAGCATTGATTAGTGCTGAGACACGGCTAGTTCTGGGGTGGAACAGCTGGGAAATGGCCTCATATAACACCACCTGTTGGTAGGGGCTGGGCCTTCTGGCACTGA
Source organism: Alligator mississippiensis (assembly GCF_030867095.1). NCBI lineage: Eukaryota > Metazoa > Chordata > Crocodylia > Alligatoridae > Alligator > Alligator mississippiensis. The sequence goes on from NC_081831.1 coordinate 28,118,741, forward strand.
GATACAGCCAGCTCTATGAGAGAAGTGGCTGAGCATAACGCCACCCTCAGGGCACTGAGATGTGCCCAGCTCTGGAGTAGCAGATTATTAACAGCTCCCTCTTACCATTGAGACGTGCCCAGCACTTTGGGGTTGCAGGGTGGGGGAGGAGTGGGGTGTAAAGCCACCTTTCTGGCACTGAGTTGTCTAGTTCTGAAGCAGATCAACTTAGAAATGGTCTGCAGTGTTACATGTAGCCAAGATGCAGCCAGCTCTGGGATGATCCTGGCCACTGCCCTTCTCCCCCCCCGCCCCCCCCCCCCCGCAGGCTCAGAAGGCTCTCATGCTGGGGACAAGGAGAAGGAGGAGAGACCTCCAGAGCTGCCACTGCTGAGCGAGCAGCTGAGCCTGGATGAGCTGTGGGACATGCTGGGCGAGTGCCTCAAGGAGCTGGAGGAGTCCCACGACCAGCACGCTGTGCTTGGTGAGCCCACACCCCCTACCCAGGCCCTGCTTAGCTCTGCTCTGCAGCCCCAGCTGCATTGTTTGGTCTGCCCCATTGCTTAGGCCCCACCCTGGGTCTATTTTAGCTATGCCTCAGGTCCTCCCTACACATGCTTCCATTTCTAGCTCCTACTCCCAGGGTCTCAGGCCCCATCCTGTCTCAGGCCCTGGCTCCCTGGGCCTGTACCCCAGCCTCCCTGGGTCTCTGATCATCCCCCAAACCTCCCCTGTTCCCTCACCTCGTAATTTCACAGGCCCTACCCTGCCCCCTATGGGATCCCACCCCCTTAAGTTTCCTTGCCTCTCTTTTCCAGGCCTGCCCTTTGGGTCTCAGGCCATGCCTATAGCCACCTCCTAAGTCTATAGCTCCACCTCCTTGGTTCTTATCCCCCCTGCACCTATTCCCTAGGTGGCATCCCCAGGCCTATAGCCCGGCCCCCTTTGGATCTCCCTTGTCCCTGCCCTTGCATCTTACTTGCCAGGCCCTGCTCCCTGGCCTATAGTGCTGCCCTTTGGTTTCCTTCCCCCAGTTTCCTAGGCCTCACCCCCAGGTGTACAACCTTGCCTTGCCCCCAGGCCCATAGCCCCACCCCTTTGGGTCTCCTTGCACTTCCCACTTCCCATACTGTGCCCCCTCAGGTGGCTGTGGTCAGGTCCAGGCCTCACCCCCTCCCCTTACCCCCTCCATGCCCCCCACCCCTAAACAGTGCTGCAGCCTGCTGTGGAGGCCTTCTTCCTGGTGCATGCAACGGAACGCGAGAGCAAGCCACCAGTGCGGGATACACGGGAGAGCCAGCTGGCCCACATCAAAGACGAGCCGCCACCCCTGTCGCCTGCCCCCCTCACGCCTGCCACCCCTTCAGCCCTTGACCCCTTCTTCTCCCGCGAGCCTTCAGCCATGTACATCTCAGCCAGCCTGCCCCCTGACACCCAGAAGTTTCTGCGCTTCGCTGGTAAGCCCCAGCCTGGCTTGGGGGGACAGAATAGGGGTGCTGTGGGGGTCAGGGGTGGTTAGGGGAGGTCTGATGAGTTCTGGAAGGGGGAAGGAGGCCTGGTTGGGGGTATTGGGTGGAAGGGTGTCTGGGATTGGGTTGCTGGGAGATCTAGGGATATCAGAAGGGTTTGAGGTCCCAAGAGAATGGGGGGGGGAGGGGGGAGTTAGGGGGGAAGTTTTGAGCAGGGGGCTAGAGGAGGGGTGGGTAGAATTGCCCCCAGGCCCAAGGGGTATCTTTATTGGGGCATCCTTGGGGCCTTCTAGACATTGGGGTGAGGAAATTGGCTTGGGGGAGGGATCTGTGCCCAGCTCAGCCTAGCTGGGGGATTGAAAGGGTTGCAGCAGGTACTCAGCCCCACCCCATAACTCCTTTCCCCTTGGCAGAGACCCACCGCACAGTGCTAAACCAGATCCTGCGTCAGTCAACCACGCACCTGGCTGACGGCCCCTTTGCCGTGCTCGTCGATTACATCCGCGTGCTGGACTTTGATGTCAAGCGCAAGTAGGGGCTTGTCTCTGGCATGGGGGTGGGGGCTGGGTAGGAGGCAAAGGAGCTGGTTTGGGGGACAATGAGCTGGAGGGAATTTGGGCTGGGTAGGCATCAGAGGGCATGGCTGAGTGGATACCTTGTGCCAGTCTAGGTGGGGCAGAAGATGATCCTGGGCTGGGATAGGTGGCATTGGGGCTGGTCAGGGGGGTGGCACGATAGTGTACTTGGTTTTGGGGTATCGGAGAGCCAAGGGTACTAGTTTAGGTAGATATTGAGGGGTAGGGAGGCATGCAGAACCACAGCTGGAGGCATAGGGGCAGCTGGCCTGAGGCACCTTACGGATAAGCGGGGCAGAAGGAGGGCCAGGGATACTATGGGAGGGTCCTAGGCAAGGGTCAGCAGCTGGGTAGTGCCCTCCACCCCAGGATGGTTGGGGAGGAAGATGTGGGCCCTGATTTTTTTTCCCTGCCCCTAGGTACTTCAGGCAGGAGCTGGAGCGGCTGGATGAGGGGCTGCGCAAAGAGGACATGGCTGTCCACGTGCGGCGCGACCATGTCTTTGAGGACTCGTACCGCGAGCTGCACCGCAAGTCACCTGAGGAGATGAAGAACCGGCTGTGAGTGCCCCCACCTGGGACCCAGGCATCCAGGAGGCAGGGACACACACAGGAGACAGGGAAACATACACAGGACCCAGGCATCTTGGACATGGGGGCATACATGCACATGGGATCCAGGCATCTAAGGGACACAGGCACACATGTGGGAGGAATCTAGGCCACAGGGTCAGACAGGCACAGGTACATGGGGTTTCTCAGATAAAGGGGGGACCCTTGCATCCAGGACAGAGCCATACACACATAGGAGGGATCAAGGCATCTGGGACATGGGACCCAGGTGTCCGGGACATGCACATACTCACACACAGGACCCAGGCATCCAGGAAATGGGGACCCTTCTACACACAGGACCTAGCTTTCTGGGACACAGGCTCGCTCACACCCACCTACAACACCTTCCCACACCCCAGACGCACAACCCAGGTATCTAGGACAAAGGGTCACATGCACATGAGACCCAGGCATCTGGGACATGGGGCCACACACTTGCACACAGGATCCAGATGTGTAGGACACAGGGCCACATGCAGACATTTGAGACATGGGGACTCGCATGGAGGTGGGACCTAGGTGCCTAGGACAGAGCTACATGCACGCAGGAGGGATCCAGGATACCGGGCCCAGAAGTTCAGAACACATGCACACACTCACAAGGAGGATCTAGGCATCTGAAACACTAAAACCCTTGCACACATGAGACCCAAGTATCCAGGACACTGACGGATGCGCATGTGCACACAGACAGACACATGACCCAGGCATCTGGGACATAGGGCCACAATCATGCATGTGCACAGGACTGCTCATCTGCCCCCCTCTGACCTGCCTCCCCCCTCCCACAGGTACATCGTGTTCGAGGGCGAGGAGGGACAGGATGCTGGGGGGCTGCTGCGCGAGTGGTACATGATTATCTCGCGAGAGATGTTCAATCCCATGTATGCATTGTTCCGCACCTCGCCTGGTGACCGTGTCACTTACACCATCAACCCCTCGTCCCACTGCAACCCCAACCACCTCAGCTACTTCAAGTTTGTGGGCCGCATCGTGGCCAAGGCCGTCTATGACAACCGCTTGCTGGAGTGCTACTTCACCCGCTCATTCTACAAGCACATCCTGGGGAAGTCCGTCAGGTTAGCAGGGTCAGAAGTCAGGGGTCACCACCCCTCGCAGCAGCCTCCAGGGGGACATCAGCCCAATTCTATGCCCTGACAGTGAGGGAAGCTATGAACACCTCATTAAGGCTTACTAAATCCTTACCTATAGGGTCCTCATTAAGGCTTGCTCTCCAGTGCCATTTCTGTGCCCTTACGCCTCACTAAGGCTTGCTCTGTAGCGGTAGGTTCCTTCCATCTCTGTGCTGGGACAGTGAGGTGAGCTGTTAACACCTCATCAAGGCTTGTTCAGTCATTACACAGAGGTGCCTCAATAAGGCTTGCTGGGTCTGAAGCATAGCAGGCCTTAAGAAGATGTGAACAGCGGAGCAGATGCACTGACTTCCGCAATGGGCAGCCCTGTGGCAGTATTCATTTTGACCAGTATGATTGATTATTATCACTATTAGTTAATTTTTTATTTAAATTACTTTCTACATAATTTTTATCATTCATACTATTCTTTATTATTTGTAGTGTCTTTTGTTATTTATATACCATTTTTCATTATTTATATTATTTTTATTGTTTATGGTTTTGCTTAAATGTTTGTTTTCATTATTGCTATTTTTATTGGTTATACTCAATATAGTTTTTTATTTTTATATATTTGTTTATACTAGTTTTATTTATACTGTTTTTATTTATACTATTCTTTACTATTTACACTTTATACTGTATTATTTATACTATTAATCATATGTTTATTGATTATTGTTTCAATAATGATAATTCTTAATGCCAATTTAATATTCTGTCAATATTTTATTACTAATATTAGTATTTTTTTAATGTTATTATTCGTGCTTATTCTTGTGATTCACCTTTTTAATGAGGTATGTTCAGATAATCCAACAAAGTTTAATGAGTTATGTACAAGTGATAATTGAGCAAGCCTTAATGAGGTGTGAATGAATGGGCAAAATGATGCCTAATGAATGAGGCATCGACAGCTAAATAGAAAAGAGCCCTGACTACCCAGAGGCTAGCCATGTGATCCACCTTTAATGAGGTGTGGACTATTAAGGTACGATTAATGATGCCTATATCAACAACGTGCGTCAACAACAAGCAGAAGTGCCCATATGCCCAAAACGCAGCCCTATCCTTCACCCTTGATGAGGTGTATGTATAGGTAATGAACCTGCCAATCTTAATCAGAAAAAGGTGTCTAATAAGGTGTCAATAGCTGACCAGAAGTCCTGACTCCCCATAGGATGGCCATATGATTTAGTTTTTACGAGGCATGTACAGGTAGCAATCAAGCCAGGCTTAATGAGATGTGGTTAGCTAATAGTTCACACCTCAATAAATATTACTTATCGGTTAAGTCAGGATAACAATGCCTAATGAGGTGTCAACACCTGAGCAGATGCTGTAGCATAGTCAGCCCTCTGGTAATGAGATGGCCTGCCTTAACAAAGCATGGACAGCTAGGGCTCTAAGCAAGGAGTGTTAATGAAGCATGGACAGTGGGGGTGTGGGGCAGGTGGGGATCACCCACTCCCCATTTTAACCCCTTCCTTCCTACCCCTTGCCCAGGTACACAGACATGGAGAGTGAGGACTATCACTTCTACCAGGGGTTGGTCTACTTGCTGGAGAATGACGTGTCCACGCTGGGCTATGACCTCACCTTCAGCACTGAGGTACTGCCCCCTGTTGTGCCCCTGAGGGGATGGCCCCACCTTACCATGAAGGAAGGGAGGGGGTTTCTGGAGGGGATGGGGGAAGGCCTGTGGTATAAGGGATGAGTGATATGCCCTGGGGGGTGATGGAAGAATGGGATTTTTGGATGCTGGGGGTGTGGTCTCAATGGACCTTACCCCTTCCCGGCTCCCCTCAGGTGCAGGAGTTCGGAGTGTGTGAAGTGCGTGACCTCAAACCCAATGGGGCAAACATCCTTGTGACGGAGGAGAACAAGAAGGAGTATGTGCACCTTGTCTGCCAGATGCGGATGACAGGTACATAGAGTGGGACTTCCTGGATGGTGGGAGCAGAGCAGATGGAAACTTCCTGCCTAGTGGGGTGGGGGTGGAGCTGGACTTTGGGGGTGGAGTTTCCTAGGAGGGGAGGGAGGTGCCTGGGGTTGGGACTTCCTACCTCAGGAGGGCAGGACTGGACTTGTGGGGGGGAGGGGGCTGGAATTGGGGCTTCTTGGGATGAGGTTGAGGGAGACGGGACAGGACATCCTGGGATGATGGAAAGGAATAGATTCATAGATTGTAGAGTCGGAAGGGACCACAATGGATCATCGTGTCCGACCCCCTGCCCCTGGCAGGAAGGAGGACCGAGGTCAGATGACCCCAGCCAGGTGACTATCTAGCCTCCTTTTGAAGACCTCCAAGCTAGGTGATAGCACCACCTCTCTTGGAAGCCCATTCCAGATCCTGGCCACCCTTACTGTGAAAAATTTCTTCCTATTATCTAACCTAAATCCACTCTCAACTAGTTTACACCCGTTATTCCTAGTCACTCCCTGGGGCACCTTAGTAAACAGCACTTCCCCTATTCCCCGTTGACCTCCCCTAACAAATTTATAGGTGGCCACAAGATCTCCCTTCGGCTGTCTCTTGTGAAGGCTGAAGAGATTCAGCTCTCTCAGCCTCCCCCCGTAGGGTCTATAATGAAGGCCACTAATCATGCGCGTGGCCCTCCTCTGGACCCTCTCGAGATTCCCCGCGTCCCTCTTGAAGTGCGGCACCCAAAACTGGACACAGTACTCCAACTGTGGTCTGACCAGTGCCATATAGAGGGGGAGCATCACCTCCTTTGATCTATTAGTCATGCACCTGCTAATGCAGGACAAGGTGCGATTGGCCTTGTTACACTGCCGGCTCATGTTCATCTTGGAGTCAGTTATGACTCCAAGATCCCTTTCCGCCTCCGAGCTGCTGAGAAGGACACTCCCCAACCTATAGGTGTGCTGGGGGTTCCTCCTTCCCAGGTGGAGTAGCTTACATTTATCTTTATTAAATTGCATCCTATTTCTCTCTGCCCATTGATTCAACCTGTCCAGGTCAGCCTGAATCTGCTCCCTGCCCTCCGGTGTACTAACTTTGCCCCATAACTTGGTATCATCAGTGAACTTGGAGAGGGTGCTCTCTACGCCCTCGTCCAAATCGCTGATGAAGATATTGAATAATATCGGTCCAAGGACTGAACCTGCGGGACCACACTGCCCACCTCCCTCCAGGCCAAGAAAGAACCATCCACCACCACTCTCTGGGTGCGGTCCCTAAATCAGTTGGCCACTCACCTGTCCACTCCACAGTCTTCCCAATGAGGATAGGGTGCGAAACTGTGTTGAAGTCCTTCCTAAAGTCCAGGAAGATGACATCAGCCTCGGCTCCCTCGTCCAGGCGGTGTGTGACCTGGTTATAGAAGGCTACAAGGTTTGTCAGGCAGGATCTACCTGTGACAAACCCGTGCTGGTTTCGCCTTAGCATCGTTCCCCTGCTGGGCCTGCACAAATGTGTTGCTTGATTATTTTCTCTAGCATTTTCCCAGGAATAGAGGTAAGACTGACTGGTCTAAAGTTACCCAGATCATCCCTTCTCCCTTTCTTGAAAGTGGGCACCACATTGGCCCTTCTACAGTCCTCAGGGACCTGGCCGGAGCACCATGAGCGCTTGAACAGCTGTGCCAGCAGCTCACCTATGACACTGGCCAATTCTTTCAGCAGCCGTGGATGGAGGTCATCCAGGCCTGCTGACTTGTACCCATCCAGCTCCTCCAGGAGCTCCTTAACTATTTCAAAACTAACCATAGGCGGACTGGTGCCATGTGGACATCCGTCAGTGATCGAGGTGGGAGAATTGGCTTGGTTGGTACATAGAAATACTGAAGCGAAGAACTCATTGAAGAGCTCTGCTTTTTTCCCCACGTCAACCACCAACTGTCCTGATTTGTCCTGCAGAGGCCCTATGTTGCTCTGACCTTTCCTTTTGCCCACTATGTACCTGAAGAAGGACTTTTTATTGTCCTTGATTATTGAAGCCAGTCTGAGCTCAAGCACTGCCTTGGCCTGTCTACCTGATTCCCTGCAATAGCGTGCTAGGAAGAGATATTCCTCCCCTCCTTGGTGGCTGCTTCCATTGCCTATACATCTCTTTCTTTGCCCCCAGACTCTCCTGGAGTTTCCTGTTCAGCCAAGGGGGCTTTTTTGCCCCCTTACCTCCTTTCCTATGTAATGGGATAGACTCCTTTTGAGCCCTAAGGATCACTCCCTTGTGATAGATGTCTTCCTGCTTTGTGGGTGGGACTTCCTGGAATGGGATGGAGTGGAAATGGTCTGAGGGCAGGACTTCCTGCCTCAGGGAGGATGAGGCTTGACTTTGGGGTAGGGCTTCCTGGGATAGGAGGAAGTGGGAGATGCCTGTATGCCTTGAGGGGCAGGACTTCCTGGGTTGGGTGGCAGGAGACATCTAGGGGTGGGACTTCCTAGGATGGGGTGACTGGGAGAAGTTAGGAGGACACTGCCTGTGGACAGCAGGGCATGCTGGGTCAGGGGGCAAGGTCAGGATATGTATGTAGGTGCAACTTCCTGCAGGTGGGGCATCCCAGGGATGGGACTAATGTGCTTCCTAGGGAGTGGGGTTTGTATAAGATCTACTAAGAACTGTAACAACAAAGACCCCTGATGGCTGGGTTCTTTCATAGCTTTAGGAGGCAGTTGGGTCTGGTGGGTTAGAATAGTGGCGGGGACTGGGAGTCTGGATGCTTGAGTTCTCTGGGAAGGGTGTGGGAGCTGGGGTGTCAGAGCAAGGGACATGGGAATCCTGGACTTAGGGTTAGAGCAGGGTGGGGGCTTCCCTGGGAGGGGAGTGGCATCTGGAGCAGGGAGCCATAGACACCTGGGTTGTCTGGGAGGAGAATGGGTCTGGGGGATTTAGGGAAAGAGGGTGCTGGAGGCTAGATGCCTGTATTCTTGTGGGGGGGAGAGCAGGGGGTGCCAGACCAGGTCCCATCTGCACCATCCCTCCCTCCCTGTCCCCTGGCAGGAGCCATTCGCAAGCAGCTGGCTGCCTTCCTGGAGGGCTTCTATGAGATCATCCCCAAGCGCCTCATCTCCATCTTCACGGAGCAGGAGTTGGAGCTGCTCATCTCGGGGCTGCCCACAATTGACATTGATGACCTCAAGGCCAACACCGAGTACCACAAGTACCAGGCCAACTCCATCCAGGTGTGTTCCCCTCAGCTGAGCCCAGCAGTCCTGCCCGAGCTGGCTGCATCCCGGTACCATTATATTCTGCACCCCAAAGTTGGCTGCATCTCACCTCTCCTTGTGCAGTGTTTTACTCAGCCAGTCCCCAGCTATCCTGGCCTGAAGCTGACCATATCTCGGCCTTCTCTGGGTAACATGATACTCAGCTGTCCTGTGCCAGATCTGGCCACATTGTGGCTTTCCTTCTGTGATGTTACACCTGACTGTTCCCAGCTGACCTACCTCAGATCTGGCTGCATCTCACACTTCTCTGCTCTGCTGTTTTGACCATCCCTGTATGGTGTTCTGCTTGGCCAGGCCCAGCCACCCACCCCAGAGTAGGTTGCAGCTGGGCCTTCTCTGCATGATGCTATACTTGGATGTCATGCCCCAGAGCTGGCTGCATTTCAGTCCTCCCTTTATGGTGTTATACTTGGCTGTGCTAGCCATTCCCACCCCACCACAGAGCTGGCTGCATCAGCCCTCTCCTTAGTATGCTCTCCCAGTCTGAACTGTCCCCTCCCAGAGCAGGCTGCCCCCCAGGTCTCACTCCCCTCCTTCCCCTTACAGATCCAGTGGTTTTGGCGAGCTCTGCGCTCATTTGATCAGGCCGACCGTGCCAAGTTCCTGCAGTTTGTGACGGGCACGTCCAAGGTGCCACTGCAAGGCTTTGCTGCCCTGGAGGGCATGAACGGTATCCAGAAGTTCCAGATCCACCGTGATGACCGCTCCACTGACCGCCTGCCCTCTGCGCACACCTGGTAAGGCCTGCCCCAGCATGGGGTGGGGGAAACCCAGGTGTCCAGAACTGCCCCCCCCCCCACCACCACCACCCTCAGTGTCTGGAAGAGAGACAGGCAGATATGTACAAGCACCCCCTCCCAGGTGCTGGGGAGGTTCATGCACACACCTCCCCCCTCAGGTATCCAGGAGAGAGAGAGACACATGTACGGGGGTGTCAATGTCCTGTGTGTCCAGGTGTGCATGCGTATATGCACACACACAGCCCAAGCATCTGGGACACATGTACATAATCCAGGCATCAGGCCACTGCTGCTGTATAAGGGGCAGGGCTTCATGGTGTGAGGAGGGGGCACTGAAACTAGCGGGGAGAGTCTTTGGGGGGAGGAGAGGATCTCTGCTCCTTTATGTGCTAGGGAGGCATAACCCTTAGACTCTGCCCTCTTCTCACAGTCCCCTCCTTCTCCACAGCTTCAACCAGCTGGACCTGCCGGCCTATGAGAGCTATGAGAAATTGCGCCACATGTTGCTGCTGGCCATCCAAGAGTGCTCTGAAGGCTTTGGCCTGGCTTGACTCTGCCCCCAGACCCCCCCCCAGGGAGCGGGACTTGGCTGCCCAGGGGGTGGGGCCTTGCCTGACCCCACCTCTTTCCCTCTCCAGGTTATTTTTCTACTGTCCAAGATCAGGCAGCTTGGTTGGGGGTGGGGAGAAGGGGATGTGGCTTGATCAGGGAGGGGCGTGGCTTGTGGGTGGGGAAGGGGCCACCCTTCTGCTTCCCTTTTTAAGCTCCTCCTAAACTTCCTTTTATGGCAAGGGAGGGGGACTGGCTGCTAGCTCCACCCTCCAGGGCCTGCAGAGAGGAGACAAATGCTATATATAAATATATATATATATTTTTTGGTTTAGTTCTGCCCTTTTTTTCTTAAAAACACTTTGTGCTTGGAATGTGGTTGCCGTGACTCCGAGCAAGCCCTGCCCCTTGGCCTCACCCCTAGCCCCATATCTTTGACCTCTGACCTCTGTACCCTCAAAAACAAGGGGGGGAGGGGTGCATATGCTGGTTCTTTTGGTTTGGCAGGGAAGGGGTTAAAGATGACCCGATTCTGGGGGGAAGGGGGAGTAACCCCTTCCCCTTTTTTGGCCCTGCCTACTGCCCTTTCTCTGCCCAGGAAAAACAGACACACAAAAGGACAAAACCCCCCTGAAAATGTGAGGAAAATGTGGGGGGGGGCGGGGAATAAAAAATAAACATGATCTTGGTAAGTGCCATAGCCCGGTCTTCTTTTTGGGGGGGCACGGCTAGGGAGGAGTTGGAGCTTTGCTGGAGGGGGCTTGAGGCCAGAAGGTGGGGCTTGTTTAGCTCTACCCCCTTCCCTAATAGAGGTAGGGCTGGTTTGGTATGGGGGAGCTGTTGTGCTAAGAGGAGTTTAATGAAGGCTAGACAGGGTTGGTAGGAGAAAGAACAGGGCTATTGGAGGGAGGGGCTTGAGGGAAGGAGGCAGGACCTCATGGCGTTGGGGGTGGTTTGGTGGGGAGAGCCTGGGGCTGGAGGCTGGGAGGATACCTGGAGGTAGTGGGTGGGGCTCCTTGGTGGTGGGGGTGGGGAGGGCTGATTGGTGGTGGGGTTGTCTTGATTAGTCGAGCATGAATGTAGGTGAAGGACCCAGACTAAAGATATGGCCAGGCCCCCTTCTTCCCCTGAACCTCTTTATTTAGCTTATGTTGGTCCCACACTGGGATCGCTACCACATGAGATTCCCCACTGCGCGACGCCATGTTGGAGTCTCCAGGCTGAGCATCTTGTTTTCCTCACTATGTGAACGCCGCCACCCTAGTTCCCCCTCCTAGCCCCTGTACGTCATAAAGGAAGCTTAAACGCCATAATTCGCCTTCCCCTCCTCCATACCAGGCCAGGGGGGAGTCCCCGCGAGGAGGGCAACAGGCGCTGTCGGCTGCAACCCCCTGGAAGGGCCACTGAGGTGAAGCCGCCCCCCCCCCACTTCACCCGGGGGAGGAGGGGTACTCTCATCTAAAGAGATCCCTCCCTCCCCAGTGAAGGGACGGGGCCAAGCAGGTGGGGGAGAAAGTGGGGGTTAGGAGAAGGTGGGACCTAGGTCCAAGAGAGCGGGGCGGGGCTGTGGGCGGGCCTTGGGGAAAGGGGGCGGAGCGCCGTGGAAGGGACTTCGGGGGAGGGGAGGGGCTAGGTGCGGGGGCTAGTGCTGTTAGGGAACCCAGGCGTCCCGCCTTCCAGGTCTCCCTGCTCCCACCCCCGGCCCTACTGCTCCTCCAGGGAGCCCAGGCGTCCTGCCTCCCCCTGCCCTCCCAGCAGGGCCGGGACCCGGTTGCCCAGGTGCCCGCAGGCCGGGACGATGCTGGAGGAGCCGGCGCTGCCGCTTTTCACGGCCAAGGGGGATCAGGCGCGGGGGCTGCTCAACACAGAGATAGGGCCCCTGCAGCAGCAGCTCCGAGCCGGCGAGTACGAGGCCTTCCGCTACGCCCCGCTCTTCGAGAGCGACTTCATCCAGGTGGGGGCGGGGCCAGGAGTGGAGAGGCAGAGCTAGAAGGACAGGCGGGCCCATGGCGGGCAGTAGGGCAAGGATGCAATGGAAGGAGGCAAGGGTGGAGTCAAGGGAGCAGGGACTGGCTGAAAGTAAGGAGCCGGACGGGGTGGGAGCCAGAGTGGAGGGGGAGGAGCCAGGGGGCTGGGGGCAAGGCTGTGAGGGGAGGGATGCAGCGAGGGAGCTGGGGTGCAGCTGGGAGTGAAGGAGGAGGAACCAAGGGGCTGGGAAAGGAGGGGTGGAGCCAGGAGGGCTGGGTTAGAGGAGAGTGGAAGAGGCAGAAAGCTGTGGGGCCATGGGTGTAGTCAGAGGAAGACCAAGACTTGGGGAGGGGCGGGGCTAGAGAGGCCAAGGGAGTGGGTCACAGCAGGCGGGCTAGATAAAAAGCCTTGAGGGCGGAGCTAGGTCTGGGGTGTAGTCAGAGGCGGGGCCCTGGCTGCTTAGGTCAGAGCCGGGCCAAGGCCCTGCCCCCCATGGCACACACCACCCCCTCACACCCTCAGATCAGCCGCCGGGGGCAGGTGGTCGACGTGCACAACCGGGTGCGGATGGTGACAGTTGGCGTGGCCTCCACTAGCCCCGCCCTTCTGGTGCCCAACGTGCTGCTGGTGGCCCGCCCTGTGCTGCCCTCTGACAGCCCCGCCCTCCATGCCTGTGCCGGGCCTGCCCCTCGGACTCTGGAGCTGACCAGGTGAGATTCCCCCCAGCACCACCGACTTGCACCTCCCCAGCCTCCACAGTGCCCCTCACTCCTGCCCCATCCGTTAGGCTGCTGCCCCTGCGCTTCGTGAAACTGTCGGTCCACGACGAGGGGACCCAGCAGTTGCGGCTGCGCCTGGCCAGCGGCCGCTCCTTCTACCTGCAGCTCTGTTCCCCCTCGGACGCTGCTGCCACCCGGCGCCTATTTGCCCTCTGGGTCCAACTCATCCACCTGCTGCGGCCCCCAGCTGAGTCTGGCCCTACAGAGCTGCCGCCCCTAGCCCCCGAACCCAGTCAGGATGCTGTCGGGGTGAGATGGACACCTGGGTTCCCTCCTAAGTGGGGTGGGGGTGCTGGGACACCTGGGTTCTCTCCCAGTTCTGGGAAACAAGGTTCTTCTGGTGGGTTGCAATAGCGGGAGCCCTGGATGCATGGGTTTCTCCTTGGAAGGAGATTGGGGGCTGCGGCCTCTGGAAAGGCAGGCGCTGAGGGGTTGCAACAGGGGGAGCTGGGAGCCGGGATGCCTAAGCTCTGTGCCCCTGCCACTTCCCCCCCCAGAGCCTGGCATCAGTGCCCCCACACGAGGTGGACCCGGCAGCCGTGAGCATCCGCAGTGTGCAAACCCCCAGTCCCCCGGCTTCGTCCAGCCGCAGCCCCTCGCCCACCCGGCGCCCAGGCAGCCCCACGGCCGGCTCCAAGCACGTGTGTGCGGACGGGGACCTAAGCAGCAATGGCAACCCCAGCCCCCACTCAGTGCCCAACCCACTGCCCCGCGAGCAGAGCCAGGGCCAGGCCCGGGGACGCAGCCCCCCGGGGAGCAGGAGCGAGGCTGCCCGGTGAGGAGGGGGCGGGCTTGGGGGCGGGGCTGAGAAGGGATGCAGGGGCTTAGCTGTGGTAGGAGAGGCTTGCAATCGGGACCAAGATGAGGGGAGAGGTTTAGGCAAGGGGCTGAGGTGGTGGGCGGGGCTTAGGCAGCATAGGTGGTGCTTAGATTTGGCACTGAGGCAGTGGGAGGGGTTTGGAGGGAGGGAGGGAGGGAGGGAGTTAGACAAGGAGTGTGGGGCTGAGGAGGAGGGCACGAGTAGAGGAAGGGCCGTAAATGCGGTGGGTGGGGTGGGGCTGTGGCATGGGATTTTGGGGTTGAGAGGTTTAGAGGCAGTGGGTGGGGCTTAGAACTTCCTTGAGGTGGTGGGCGGGGCTTAGAAAGGTGGTGAAAGGGTCAGGTAGTCCTGGGAGGTGGTGGGCGGGGTTTCGAGCACTATGGGCGGTGCTATGGGATCGTGGGGGGCTTTAGAGGCACGGGGTGGGGCTAGGGGCTCCGTGGGGGAGGAGGCTGAGTGGTGGGGGAGTGGGAGAGGCTTAGGCTGGTGGACGCGGCTTAGAGCCTTTGTCTCGCTTTAGGCCCCGTCCCCGCGGCGCCGCCCGCAGTAAATCGTCCCGGGGCCATCGGCCGAGCCGGCTGCTGGCGCTGGTCAAGTCGCTGTCGCGGGGCAGTCTCGGAACCAAGGGCAAGAGCAAGGCCCCCCAGGCGCCCTGAGGATTCCCCGCAACGAGCGGACGCCAGAAGGAGGGACTGCTTGAGTAAACGGAGCAGACGGGACCGCGAGTGGTGTGTGATTATTCCGAGGGGGCGGGGCTCGGGCGGGAGCGCGGCGTTCAAAAGGGACAGGCCTAGCTTCACGCGGGCTCTTCCGGTCCGGCGGGAGGGAAGTGACGTCGTGGGCCCGCTCAGTCGGCGGGGATGCGGCTTGCTACGTGGAACGTGAACGGGCTACGCGCGGGCCCTGGGCCGGGCCCGATTCTGGCAGCGCTGGACGCTCACGTGGTCTGCCTGCAGGAGACGCGCCTGACCCGTACGTCCCGCGGGTCGAAGGGCAAAGGGCGTAAAGAAGGCGGGGTATGGGGGCAAAGGCCTTAGGCCAGGGATGTAGAGGGTGAGGGGCAATGACGGGGGGGGAGGGGCAGGTTATAGGAGAGGCTTATGGGGGTCAAAGATCATGAGGTACCAGCCAGGATCTGGGGTCGAGGGGGTGGGGGGTGGACAGTGATCTTCTAGGAGGGTGGGAGGTTATGAAGCGGAGTCAAAGGTCAGAGGTGGAACAGGATTGATGTCTCTTCCCCAGGAGACCAACTGGATGATTCCCTGACGCAGGTGGAGGGCTACACCTCTTACTTCAGCTGCTGCCGCACCCGCTTGGGTTACTCTGGTGAGGGACCCAGGTGTGCGGGGACTGTGCCTACCCCACCTCCAACTCTGCTTTTCCAGAGTGGGAAGAGAACCCAGGAATCCTGGCTCCCTCCCCTCCTAAAGAACACAAGCCTCTGGACTCCCACCCCACCCTGCTTTTACCTGCCACCCTCCCCTCACAGAGAACCCAGGTGTCCATGAGCTGGGTGCTGACCAGGACACCTGGGTTCCCCTGCCCACAGGGGTAGCAACATTCTGTCGGGCGGAGGCCACACCTGAGGCAGCAGAGGAAGGGCTGTCAGGGCTGCTGGCTGGGCCGGGCGCCATGGGCAGCTACGTGGACAGTGGCAGCTTCAGCCCTGAGGAATTGGCAGTGCTGGACAGCGAGGGACGTGCCTTGGTCACCCACCACCGCATCCGGTGAGGGCGGAGCTTGGGTGGGTGCACCGTGGGTCTGGGGGTGGGGCTTGGTCTATGGACATGTAGCTGGAGGATGGACCCTTGGCCTTGAAGTGCTATGGATGGAGTCTAGGCCCTGGGTAGGGCAAATGAGCTGTGGCTGTAGCATCAAAACTGGGGGCAGGGCAGTGGGCTTAGAGCAGTGTCTTGGCCCCTGGGGGGGGGACTGGGTTCTGGGGGTGGAGCCTGGGCCATGGGGCATTGGGCTAGCAGCAAAGTTGAGGTGGGGAGGGTTGGGGGCTGGGTGCTCAGGATGATGGGAAATGAGTGTGGAGGGGAAATGAGGTGAGAAATGAGTGGGGAGGGGAGGGGCAGGGCCTGGGTGCTTAGGGTGTGGAGTCGGGGCTGCGTGGGCAGGACCTTGAGCTGGGGGCAGGGCCTAGATAGAGCGGGGCAGGGAGCCTGAACCCCCCATTCCTATGTTGCTGCCTCCCCAGGATGCCATGGGGGGCAGAGACTATGCTGACGGTACTGAACGTCTACTGCCCCCACGCTGGCCCCCGGCAACCACTGCACCCTGTACCCCAGCACCGCTTCCTGCAGCTGCTGCGCAACCGTGCCCTCAGCCTGCTGCACCATGGCGGGTACTGCCCCCCTCAGGCCTCCCTTCAGTGTCCTTTGACTCTCCCAGCCTGAGACTGCCCACCCCCCCACACATCCTATCCATGTGCTCCTGTGCCCCCTCCAGACACCGCCCCCAGGAGCCCTGTGACCTGTGCCAGCCCCTGAAACCCTGCCCAAACGCACACATCCCATCCACCCTCCTCATACCCTCAGCCCTGCTCTCCCAAGAGCTCACAGGTGCCCTTTGCCCCCTTCCTCAGACACCCTCCCATGGCTTCAGTCCTGCCCCCACCCCCTCTGGATCCCTTTGACCCTCATAGGTGCTCTCTGTAGCCCACAATGCTTGAGACCCCCACTCCCCCACCCTTCACATCTCATCTAGGCCCCCAAGATCCCCCTCCCCCCAACCTGCTCCCCTGTCCCCATCGTGAAGACATCACAGGCTGCAGAGGCACTGTGGAGACCAAGGTGTCTGGGGGTCTCTTTCCCCCAAAAACCCAGATCTTCCTCCAAGAGCTGTGAGGGACCGAGGCATCCAAGAGCCTTGCCCCCAACCCAACAGGCCTCCGCTGCCTCATGAACCCAGGCATCCAAGGTCCCAGCACTCCCTCCCCCCAACTCCCTTCCTAGGTTTAGGGGTGGTCCAGGTTCCCCAAATGTATCCTTCCCCCACCCCACCTCCCTTGGGCCCAGACTCTGTCCCCAGCTCTGATTCTGCCTTTTTGGCTTTGGCCCCCACCCCCAGTTCTGATGCCCCACCTCTCCTATTCTGACTCCACCCCGTCCTAGTCTGACTCTGCCCACCTCTTTGCCTCTGCCAGCCACGTGGTGATCATGGGGGACCTGAACATAGCGCATCGGCCCATTGACCACTGCCAGCCTGGAGACCCTGTGAGTGCTGGAGGAACCTGATAAGAGGGGCAGGGGATTGGGAACCTGGTGCCTGGGTTTCCATCCAGGCTGGGGGAGGGAAGGTAAGGAGTTAGCATACTTGCTGGGGATGGAGTTGGGAGCCAGGACACCTGGGTCCTTTCTTAGCTGTAGGAGGAAGGTGGGGGCTGGGGGGTGAGAGCATGGGGGCTGGGAGCCCGGATGTCTGGGTTCTGTACCCCCCTCCTGGATGGGAGTACCAAGGACAGAAGGGAGGATCTGGGAGTCTGGACACTTGGGTCCCTCACCCCGCCCTCCCTCCCCCCCAACAGGAAGCATTTGCAGCCAACCCAGCACGGTGCTGGCTGGACGAGCTGCTGTCGGGAGATGGGAGTGGGGGTCCCTTCGTGGACACCTTCCGGTTGCGGCACCCAGGGCAGCGCCAGGCCTTCAGCTGCTGGCGAGGGGGCACAGGGCTAGGGGTGCGGGCAGCCAATCAGGGCACACGGCTGGACTACATCCTGGCAGACCGCGTACTGGCACTGGGGGCACTGGCTGGTGCCTCCCTGCTGCCCTCAGTGCTGGGCTCTGACCACTGCCCAGTGTTGGCTCAGCTTGGTGGTGCATTTGTGCCTGCCCCCCACCCCCCTGCCCTGGCTACCCGCCGCACCCAGCTGAGTCTCCACCCCTTCTTGGCACCCCGGGGACCCCCTACCCCACTTCCCAGCCCCAGTGGAGCCAGGAAGAGGCTAGCACCAACCCGCCTGCCACAGATGGGGGACCTGCGGCAGTACTTCAAGGTGAAGGGGCCATCCCCGGATGCACTGGGGGACTGTGGAGAAAAGCTGTCCCGATATGCACTGGGGCAGAAACAGCAGGAGCCACCACACGATGCAACAGTGCAGAGCCTGAAGGAGATGGAAGTTGCACAGACTGGGCTGGAGCAAAACAACCAGGAGCCATCCCAGCATGCCCTAGGAAAGCATGGACAGGGAATAGCCCAACATGCCAAGGGGTCACGTGGACAAATGACAACCCAGCATTCACTGGGCCTAAGGGACCTGCGGAGATACTTCAAGGTAGAGGGTGGGGCCACGGGCCCCTCCCAGCATGCAGTGGGGCAACACAGGCAAGCACCCTCCCAAAAGACACTTGCCCTATAAGGATAGGGCCCACCCACAGTGCTATGGGGTACAGCCTATCCCCAGAGGCACTGGAATATAGTGCCTTGGTGAGGGGTAGTACCCATGCTGCACCAGCCCAGACACAGGCTTGGGCCCCACCTACAGGCCCCACTCTGACTTCCCCGGACACTTGGGTTCTGTGGGACGGGAGGGTCAGCTAGTGGGAGTGGGGCATTAGTTGTCTGGACTCCTGGGCCACAGCTGGTTGATCGTGTAACAACCTGGCCCATCCCCCCCCCAGTTTATTTTGCTCTCTTTTAACCCCAAACTGGCCTCTATTTTTTATAAAGATATGAAAAGACCTGGTGTGGGACTTAAACCTCCACAAGGCTGTGACACTTGGGTTCTCTCTCCAGACTCTGTGGGGGTGGGGGATGGGGTAGGCTGGCCCCCTGGCTCCCAGCTTCCTCTTGTGGCTCAGCCCCAGTAAGAGCCCGGTGGAATCAGTGGTCTCCCCTGCAGCGGGGGTTCTTTCCCAGCTCACGGGCTGGGGGTGGGAGGGACTGTTCCTTCCTAGATAACACTGGGTTATCTCCTGGCTCTAAGGGGTGATGGACAGGGGCTGGGTGGGGGCTGGCCTCTCTAGACCCCTGCAGCTAGGGCTGTGGAGTTGGGGGGACTGTCTCCAGATGCCTGGGTCCAGTCCACAGGGACAGAGCTGGGGCCAGGGTGCCACATGTTTATTGCTGTCCCATGGGTCCCCCGTCCTGGATGGAGGGTGGGTCCATGTGTCCATCTATCCATCAGGCGCAAAGGGGCACAGACAGGGTCCCAAAGCAGTCGCGCTCCCACTGACTGAGCAGCTCCAGATGCAGAGGGCGCTGGCAGAAGCCACAGGTCGGGTCTCCCGGAGGCATCAGTGGCAGCCCTTCCGCCTCCCACGCCCGGGACAAGCACTCTGGAGGGAGCATGGAATCAGTGGGAGTGGTCACAAGCCTAGCCCCACCCCCTCTGGCCTTATGCCCTGCCCACATCCCTCCCTTGATGTCTTAAGCCTAATTCTGTAGCCATGCCCCTTCCCCTTGGCTTTGAGGCCACATCCCTAAGCCTGGCCCTGCCCCTCCACCAATGGCTCCTGCTCTCCTTCCCCTAGGTCCAAGGCAGGCCGTGTCCCCTTCTGCTCCTATGTTATCCCTTGACAATGTCCAGCCCCCACCCGCTGCTTGTGTCCCTGGCTATGCCCCTCTGACTGCTGTCCCACCTCCTACCCAGAGGTACCATTCAGCTCCTTGGTAGCACCCCCCTCCCCTCCTCCCTGCAGCTCTGCTCCCTTGATTAGCCCCACACCCTGCTCCCAGGCCCAAACCCCTGCCCCAAGCTCCGCCTGCCCACTCACCAACTAAGTGCTCAATCATGGGTGGGGTGTGATGTGGGGTGGGTGCCAGGCGCAGCAGCTCATGGCCGCGTGGCACCGTGGGGTAGTTGATGGCCTGAATGTAGATGCCATCATGGGTCAGGAGCCGCTCACTCACCCGGGTGCAGGCTGCTGCCTCCCCCACCTGTACCAGGGATGCAGGAGTTGGAGGTTTCTCTCTTTCTCAGATGTATGTAGGCAGGCAAGCAAGCCTCCCTACCTGCCCCCCACCTCCAGGGGATGCAGTAGAGCAGGGCCTCCAATAGCTGGGTGTTACCCAGGCAGCACCATACAGGAGCATTTAACATCCTCTTTACTCCCACAGCTCCCCAGCAGGCCCTGATCCTTCACTAGCCTGGCAGGCCTCACCCAACAGGCCAACCAGCAGCCTCCTGGTGGCCCCCTCCTCCCAACCTGCATTAGTGTGGCCCCAGCTGCCAGGCCCTGGTGCTGGGCCAGGATGCCCAGCACTTCAGCTGCATGTGAAATGTTGGAGGCCTGCAGGACTCAGGCCAAGAACACCCAGTTCTAGTCATGTAGGGGGCAGAGGGCAGGTTGGGGGGAACGAACAGGGTTGGGTACGTCTACATGAGCTGCTTACTGCACAGTTAATCAATCAGCTATGCAATAAACATCTCAGTGTCTGCAGGTGCACCCCTGCCTGGGCACATGGAACTAATGAACACCTGCAGCAGGGAAGGACTTTTGAACAGAAGTACTGTCCTGGGTCCAAGTTTTTTTGAGGGGAAAAATTCATATGTAGACACCGCCTCAGCTGTCTGGGGCATGGTATCTCAGTATGGGACTAGCTGGCAGACAGCCCTTGCGTGGGTGCACCATACAGACAGCTGCTCCCCAGCACAAATTGCTGGGGGAGCAGCCCTGGGCTCTTTGGCTGGCTGGAGTGCAGTGTGCCTCAGCGCAGGGGATACCTGCCAGCTAGCCCTGCACTGAGGTACCCCATGGCCCATTCAAGCCCCCAGCACACAGAGCTGCTCCCCTGGATCCCCTGCCCACCCAGCCTGCTCCAACCGGGCTCCACCTGCTGTGCACAAATCAACTCCAGAGCAAATTAAAGCAGTGAACCCTGGAGCAAAAAGAACTGAAGGTTATTGGTCCACATTAATTGTGCATGTAGATGTGCCCACAGGTACGGAGCACGGCTGTGCTACGGCATCACTATGGCCAGGACTGTGGCTGATACCCCACAACCACCCGCGTATGGGCAACCATGAGCCTTTCGATTTCAGGCTCTTCCCAAAGCATCTGTGCTTCATGTGAAGCAGGTGCAAAGAGGGTGCTGCTGTACTGCGTGGAGGAAGGAGGATCTGCACTGGCCCTCGCAGACTGCCAGATAAGGTCAACTGCATCCATTCAGGCTGATTATGCAACCACATTCATTTTCCTGTTCACAATTACTGGAGGCATGGTTGTTTCCAAGGCCAGGTTTCCAAATCTGCCCAGGAGAGGAGGGTCTGACAGGAAAGGGGGAGGCAAGGGGCACACCGCCCCACACAGGTTTAGTGCCCCTGCAGGGGGAGAGGGACAAAGTTGAGGCAAACCTCCAACATTGAGAGTCTGTGCCTAGGAACTCTTAACACAATTTTACTTTTTTCCATATGTGGGATCTAATTATGCGGGGTCATCTTATATTGGAGTGAATAGGGTAGCCTCTAATTATGAGCATTGTCTTGTATCTGGGTCATCTTATATTTGAGTAAATACAGTAGAATCTAACTATCAAGAGGAGCTGGTCTTATATGGGAGTAATTACAGCACATGTCTGCACACACATACATGCACACATGCACACACTCACTGTTGTGTTGCCTGGACACACAAAAACTCAACCACACACACGTGAGGTCTGAGACGCACATGCTTGTGCACACCTGCTACCCCTGCCACAACCATTCTAGGCTCCCACTCCCAACCCCTGTGCGGAGAGAATCCCCATGTCCTGCCCCACCTCATTCTCAGGGACTCCCAGCACCTTCCCTCCACAATCCCAAAGGAACGCAGGTGTCCTCTGTCCTGGGCCCCACACCCAGGGAACACAGGGGTCCTGCCTCCCCATTCCCCCTCCAGGGAATTTGGGTGTTCCCTGTCCCCCCCCCCTCCAGGGTCCCGACCCTGCCCCCCCAGAATTCAGGGGTCCTGCCCCACCCCAATCCCCAGGGAACCCAGGAGTCCTCTTCCCCATGTTCAGTCCCCCATTCCCATGATCCTCACCCCTGATCCCCCCCCCCATCCCAAGACCCAGACTCACACGCAGAGGCACAATGTGGCTTTGGCTGGGCAGGGCAGGCAGGCAGGCATCACGCAGGCAGCGGCGCAGCATGGCAGCGTGGCGCTGGTGGGCGCGGCGCAGTGCCCTGCCCTCAGTCCCTGCCAGCACAGCCAGTGCTGCCAGTGCCCCAGCCAGCACTGCAGGGGGCAGCGCTGTGGTGAAGATCAGCCCTGGTGCCAGGCTGCGCACTGCATCCACCAACATTTGTGGCCCTGCGATGTACCCTCCCACTGCACCCACCGCCTTGCCTGGTGCAGAGGGGAGGGACAAGGGGTTAGAAATCTGGAACCCAGGTATCCAGGAGCCCTGGGCCCATCCCAGAGCCTGCAGCCTTCCCAGAGTCAGGGGAAGAGCCCAGGCATCTAGGAAGCCCCAGACTCAGCGGAAAAACCCAGGCCCCTGGGGCCCAGACCACCACTCCAACTCCCCTGGCATGGTGGGGGTTAGAACAGGGAACCCTGATGTCCAGGCTCCCCATCCCTGGGGGGATCCAGGTGCCTGGGCTCACCAAGGGTGCCAGAGACAATGTCGAGCTGGTGCTGGAGACCATCACGCTCAGCGATGCCGCCACCCCGTGACCCATAGAGCCCCACGGCATGGACCTCGTCTGCAAACGTCAGTGCCCCATGTGCCCGCGCCACCTCCAGCAGCTCCCCCAGAGGGCAGATTGAGCCTGGGGGCAGAAGGGGGTCAGAGGTCCCCTCACTCCCAACCTGCAACCCCTCCTATAGCCCTGCAGCACTCCTCAATCCCAATCCGCAGCCCCCCTCAAGATAGGTACCCTTCATTCCCAACCTGCAGCCCCCTCTTCATGGTGGCCTTCCCTCCTGACCCGCAGCCCCCACCCAGCAATACCATCCATGGAATGCACAGTCTCGAAGGCCACAATCTTGGGGGTGCTGGGTTCTGTGTGCCGCAGCAGCTCGTCCAGGTGCGCTGGGTCATTGTGGCGGAAGATGTGGCGTGGTGCCCCGCTGCGTCTGATGCCCTGGATCATGGATGCATGATTCCCCGCGTCCGAAAATACCTCACAGCCTGGAGGTGGGGGGGCAGGGGGCAGGCTGCCAAAACTGTGGAATCCAGGTGTCTGGGCTCCCAAACCACCCAGACCCCCTTCCTGAGTGGGGATAGAATCTAGGTGTCCAAACACCCAGTTCCACATCGTAGTCCCCCTTCTCAGAGATGCATGAGAACCCAGGTGTCCGGGCTCGCACCCCACACTGAGGAGGGAACCCAGGCATCTGGGGCCCTCTCCTACCCAGGGAGGGAACCCAGGTATCTGGGGCCGTCGAGGACCCCAACCCTGCCCCCCTCCCAACCCACCCCAAGTCAGGGAGGGAACCCAGGCATCTGGGCACCATGTTCCAGCACCCTCTCAAGGAAGCGAACCCAGGTGTCTGGGCCTCTCTAGCTCCCCTGCCAAGACAGAACCTAGGCATCTGGGTACCTGGCAGCAAGCTGGCCAGGGTGCTAAGGGTGGCATCGTTGGCCACGAAGCAGGAGGAGAAGACCAGGGCAGCATCAGTGCGGTGAAGCTTGGCCAGTGCCAGCTCCAGTGCCACATGGAACCAGCTGGTGCCTGAGATGTTCCGTGTCCCCCCGGCCCCAAGGCCATGAGCCTGGAGGGCCTCCCTGCAAGGGGGAAGACAGGATGTGAGGGACTGCAGGTTGGGAGTGAGGGATACCATCAGGCTACGGGCCAGAAGTGAGGGGGGGCTCAGGGAAGGGCTGCAAGTTGAGAGTGAGGGGCACCATGAGGGAGGCGCACAGGTCAGGAGTGAAGAGCACTGGGGGGGGGGGGGCCAGGACACAGGGACTTACGTGGCAGCGTGCAGCACTTGCGGGTGGCGGCCTAGGCCCAGGTAGTCATTGCTGCACCAGATGGCCACGTCGGTGCCATGGTCAGTGCGGGCCAGGGGAGGTGTGTCCACATGGCGCGTGACAGTGCGGAAGACACGGTACGAGTGATCCTGGCGCTTTGCCGCCAGCCGCTCTGCAAAGAACTGCTCATAGGGGAACGAGCCTGCTAGGGGGTGGAGGAAAGGGGGTCAGGATTGGGCCCACCACAACTCCCATCAAAGCATCCAGGCCCAGGATCTGTTCCCCCCTACCAGGATTAAGCCCACCCCTCCAAGCAAGTTCAGGGCCCCTGTCCCAGGATCAGTCCCATGCAAGATACATCCCCCCAGGATTTGGCGGCTCACCAGGCAGCTGCAGGCGGGGCAGGGCCTCCTCGGTGTCTGTGGGACAGGGGTGGGGTCAGGGGTCACAGCCCGGACGCCTGGGTTGTGCTCCAGGGCCGGGGCTGGGCAGGGGCGGGGGTTGTCTCTGATGCCTGGGTCCTCACCTGAGCCGGTGGCCACGTCCTCCTGCAGCTCAGGTGGGGCACGCTGCACTGCAGCCCCCAATGTCCCCATCCATGGACACGGGCCTGGCGGGGAAGCAGGGGTCAGGACCCAGGTGTCCAGGCACCTCCTACCTACCCCCACAAGAACCCAGGCGTCCTGGCTCCTCCCACCCCGAGCACCCCTGTGCCGGTACACAACCCGGGAGGCCACCGGCCCCCAAGCGCTCACCCTGAGGCCCGGCGCCCCCGCGCACCCCCCGGGCCAGCACGGGGCAGTGGGCGGCGGCGGCGACCAGTAGAGGGCGGGCGCGGGCCAGGAGCGAGGCTGGGATCGGGATTGGGGCCCGGCGCAGGAACGGGCAGCGCTGCAGCAGCCGGGACATCGCGGGGGTGCTGCGGAGAGGGGGGGCGTGAGGGACCCAGGCGTCAGCCCCACCGAGAACCCAGATGTCCGGGCTCCCCGCCCCGCCCCGGTTATCACGAGCGCACCAGCTGCAGGGGGTTGATAAGGGCAGTGCAGCCACACCCGGGGGCAGGGAGCCCAATGTCCTGAGTCTGCAAGAGGGAAACTAAGTCACAGACAACGCTGGAGAGAACCCAGGCGTGCGGGGCCTCAGCCCCCCTCTACTTCCCATCAGACCCCACTCCCCTCTTAGCGAACCTAGGCGTCTGGGCTCCTCATCCCCGGCTTGCTTACTTTTAACTAGTTCCCCTAGGACTGGGAAAGAACCCAGGCGTCTAGGCTCCCAGTTCCCCCCCAGCCCCCGAGAACTCAGGGTCCAGGTTCCCAGCTCACCCCCACTCCCCCCCAGGGGACCCAGGCTCCGGGCTCCCAGGCCCCACATTCCCGTAGGACCCAGGCGTCCGGGACCCCCTACCTATTGCCCTGCACTGAGGACGAACAACCAGCACTGAGCCCCCTTCACCTCGCACGCCTGGGCCCCCAGGGTCCGGGGAGCAGAGATAAGGACCATCTCCACCCCTTGCCCCTCCCACCCAGGCCCGGACGCCTGGGTTCCCTCCCTGAGGGCCCAGATAAGGCAGCCACCCCCAGCGGAGCCTGGGGACAGGGAGAGAACCTAGGCGTCCGGACACCGCCCACCAGCCCCGCAGTCTCCTTCCACAGCCGGGAAAGACTCCCTCTGCCCTCAGAGGACCCAGGCGTCCGGGCCCCAGCCTCTACTCCTCGCAGCCGCCAGAGAACCCAGGCGTCCGGATCGCCTGCCCCTGCTCAACCCATCGGACCCTGTTGCCCTCCCGGAGAACCCAAGCGTCCAGGCCCAGCCCCGCGCTTCCGCCAGGAGGCAGCAGAGCTAGGCCCGGGGTCACCCCGCCCACACTCGGGGGCGGGGCCTTCCCGGGCTTCGCGGGGGCCATGTTCACGCGGGGGTCCCGGCGCCGTCGCTCTACGCGCTCTGTGAGTCCCTCGGATGCCCGGGTTGCGCGGGGGGACGTTGGGAGCGCGGACGCCTGGGTTCTCTGCCGCTTCTGGGAGGGGGGGTGAGGCTGCTTAGACCCTGACTCAGTTTCCCCGGCCCGGGCTGGCTCGCGGCCCCCTACCCACATGGGCAAGGGGGGAGTCTCCTGCTCCGTCTCGGCCCTCGCTGCTCCTGCCCCCACCCATCTGAGGCAGGATTCACATTGCAAAGCATGACGGGAGCTGTGAGGTCGCTGGGAGGGTTGGGTAGTGTGGGGGGCCCTCAGCGATGCTGAGGGGTCTTCCCCCTGCCAGCCACCCTCACGCTGTGGTTTAGGGAATGTCTCTGGACGTCTGGGTCCCATCCTGTGCCCCCCTGCCTGTATATCCCAGGATGCCATGGGATGCCAGCCTCCCAACCCAAAATCCCGTCGGACATCATGGGAACATTTTTACTTGCAGTCCCCCCTCCCCCACCTGTTTCCTACCCACAGTCCCTCTGGGCATTATCAGGGAGAGCACATTTTTACCCACAATTGCTTGGAGTCTTCTCCCCTTTGGTCTCTTTCCCTATATGGCCTTGCAGTGGGCTGCCATTTTACCCAGAATCCCCTTTGTTACACCCCCCTCACACCCTCTTGATCCATTGTGTTCCACAACCACCTGGGGGAAGGTGGTCCTCAGCACTTACCCATAGCCCTCTGGGGCATGATGTCCCGGCAGCTCCCTGATGCAGATGACCCCGACCGCGGGCAGCCATGTGGGATCTGTGGGGACCAGTGCCCTGGCTTTCTGGTGCATGGTTGGAGGTGAGTACATGCCCATGACCTCTCTGTTTGTGTGGTATGTCCAGCAGTCCTGGGCACCTTATATGGGAGAGAAACCAGGACACCTGGGTTCCATGTCTTTGCAAGTGTGTCCCAGATCCTGGGCTCTTTGTGTGTGTGCACGTGTTTGCGACTGTCTTGGACACCTGGGTTTCCTGTCTCCGTGAGTGTCCTGGATGCCTCAGTTCCATGCTCATGTGTGTTTGTGTGACCCAGATACCTGGTGTTGTGTGTGTGATGCTTAGGTTCCATGTGGTGTCCTGTGGTGTGTCTGTGAGATCTCAACAGCCGGGTCCTAGGTGTGTGTGTGTCCATGACACAGACACCTGGGTCCCATGTCCCTGCAGGAAGAGCTGCCGGCACTGTGGGTGCGGGCGTGAGGAGCATGCAGTGCGGGCATTGCCTCCTGCCTTGGCTCAGGCACTCGGCCGCCTCATCTCTGACTTCCAGCGCCTCTCACTGCCTGACGACGATTCTGGCTGCACCTCCGAGGAGTACACCTGGGTGCCACCAGGGCTTAAGCCCGAGCAGGTCAGCCCCACCCACCGGGCAGCAGGACACACCCATCAGTAGAAGGTCCCACCCACCTGGGACTGGCTTCACCCATGGGGTAGGCTGTACCTACCTAGGGATGGCTCTGCCCACTGAGGAATAGGCCACATCTTTAGGAAGGAGGCTCTGCCTGCCTGGGGCTGGCTCTGCACTCTGCCCAGCTGGGACTGCCTATGCTTATCAGGCAGGCCAGGCTTACAAGGAGGAGGCCCCACCTACCAAAGAGGAGGTTCCACTCACCTGGAAGCCATCCCTGTCCATCAGACAGCAGGCCCCACATACTTGAGGATGGCTCCACCCATTGGGAAGAGGTCCCGCTTACTTTGGACTGGCTCCACCCACCAGAGAGCAGGCCCCACCTACCTGGGACTGGCCAGCCCGTAGATCTGGCCCTCCAGCTACAGGCCCCACCCCCTTCTCACTTCTGGCTCCGCCTGCCCCCCCAGGTTTACCAGTTCTTCAGCTGCCTGCCTGAGGACAAGGTACCCTACGTCAACAGCCCTGGGGAGCGGTACCGAGTCCGCCAGCTCCTGCACCAGCTGCCCCCCCATGACTGCGAGGTGAGGGGGCAGAGCCTGGGGAGGCGGGACCAGGAATCAGACCACTCCCCATCAGTATCCTGGACTTCCTGTCTCAAACTGGCCCATGCAGTGTTATATTTAGCTGTTCCCTGGCCTCCTGCCTCAGAGCCCTCCTGTCATGGGCATTATGCTTGGTCATTGCACCCCAGAGTGGGGCACATCTCTGAGGCATTATACTCTGCTGTTCTCCAGCCCCTCCTCCCCAGACCTAGCTGCTGCTCTGCCTTCCTCCATGGGCTTTATACTTGGCTGGCCTACCCTAGAGCTAGCTGCATCTGTGGTGATATATTCAGCTGTTGCTCCCCAGAACTGGCTGCATTGCAGCCCTCCCCATAGGCTTTATACTCGGCTGTTTCATCCCAGAGCCGGCTGCATCTGTGCATTGTTACACTGGGTTGTCACCCCAGAGTTGGCCACATCTCTGTGCACTGTTATAATGGGCCATCACTTGGTCAACTCAGAGCTGGCTGCATCTGTATGAGGCGTTGTTGCCCAGATGCTCCAGAGCTGGCTGCATCTCTGTATATTGTTATACTGGGCCATTGCCTGGGCACTCTCCCCCAGACCTGGTTGCATTAATGACCCCCATCCACCACCCCCCCGGCCCACAGGCCCAGTACTGCACCTCGCTGAAAGAGGAGGAGAAGAAGGCACTGAAGCTGTTTGCACAGCAGCGGAAGCGGGAGAACCTGGGCTGCGGCATTGCCCGCATCTTCCCAGTCACCACTACCGGGGCCACCTGCGAGCAGGTAACGGGGGGTGGGGTGAGCATCAGGTTCTGCAGGGTATTGTGGGAGCAGCGGGTGCAGCTAGGTCTGGAGTTGGAGCTGCTGAGTATAATAGAGGGCTCCTGAATGCCTGGGTTCCCTCCGTGGGAGGGAAGTGGGGGCTGGAGGATGAGAGCAGGGCCACATTGGGAGCCCAGATGTTGGGGTGGGGGTTTGGGTTGGGAAGCCTGGACATCTGGGTTCTCTGGATAGGGAATTGGGGGCTGGGGTTCTGGTTGGGAGCCTGGACACCTGGGTTTTGTGGGTGGGAAGTTCTGCCCCCCGTGGGGGGCAGACATGAGGGTCTCCCTGACAGCTCTCCCCCTCCTCCCCCACCGCAGTGTGGGAAGCAGGTGCGGGGCGGGGACGTAGGGGTGGTGGCCTCCCGGGCGGGCCTTGGGGCCTGCTGGCACCCCCAGTGCTTCCAGTGTGCTGCCTGTTGTGAGCTGCTGGTCGACCTCATCTACTTCTACCAGGATGGGCAGGTCTACTGCGGGCGGCACCATGCTGAGCGCCTGCACCCCCGCTGCCAGGCCTGTGATGAGGTGGGCAGGGCCTTGGGAGAGGAGGTGGGGCCACAGGGAAGGGGAGAGGGGCTATGAAGAAGTGGGGTTGTTGGCCAGGATGGCAGGGGGTGTGGCTCTGGGACATGGGGAGGGTGGGGCTCTGAGGGTGTGGATGGAGGCAAAGGGGGCAGAGCTATGGGGAAGGGGAGGCTCTGAGACCATGGAGGGGGCAGGGGACAGTGCCCCTCTTAACTCCCATCATGCCCTTCCAGCTGATCTTTGCAGGCACCTGCACAGCAGCCGAGGGGGGGCACTGGCACAAGGGGCACTTCTGCTGCGTGGAGTGTGAGGCAGCGCTGGGTGGGTGCCACTATGTCATGCGCCAGGGCCGTCCCCACTGTGCCCCCTGCTACCAGGCCTTATACGCCGAGTACTGTGACACCTGCGGCAACCACATCGGTATGGGCTGGGGGATGGACCCAAGTGTCTTGGTGAGGGTGATAGGTGGGCGAGGAGTCTGGGGAACCTAAGTGTCCAGAGAGATGGGTAAGGGGAACACAGGAATCCAGAGATCTGGGTTTCCTGGGCTATAGTGTCCCCCTTACCCACCTCCCCAGACACCTGAGTTCCTTGGGGAGGTGGGTAATTGGGACCCAGGAATCCACAGGGTGTGCAGTAGGAGGGTAGCAGAGGGACTCAGCTGCCCTCACAACCCCTGCCATCTGCTCCCCCTAGGGCTGGAGCAGGGGCAGATGGCCTTCGAGGGTCAGCACTGGCACGCGACACCCACCTGCTTCTGCTGCGCCTGCTGCCACCGGCCCCTGCTGGGACTGCCCTTCCTACCCCGTGGGGGGCAGATCTACTGCTCTCCTGCCTGTGCCCGGGGCAGAGCCACCTCCCCTGGGCCCCGCCTGGGGTGCCGCAGCTGGAGTGGTGGGGCTGAGACCCCTGACACTGGCACCAGCAGCATCCCTGCCAGCCAGCAGGACCCAGGTAGACTGGGGAGATGGGTAAGGGGAACCAGGTGTCCTGGGTGGTGGATATGGAGGACCCAGGGAGCTGGGGAACCCAGATGTCCAGGAACATGGTGATGAGAGACCTAGGAGTCAGGGGAGGTGGGTAACAGGATCCCAGGGGTGCAGGAAAATGGGCATGGAGCCTGAGACACTACGTGGGGGTGTGCAGGCACACAGCGAAGGACCTCTGGGGGAAGGGGCAGTAAGGTTGTCCCCTTCCCTCTCTCTAACTCCCACTTTCCCCACAGGCCCCAGATGCCCCTTCCAGCGGGGGGTGCCGCACCGCCACTCCATGCCCGAGCTGGGCTCAGGGGTTGCCCACCCCCCTTCTGCCCTCCTTTGCCAGCCCTCAGCAGGGGTGGGGAGCAAGACAGAGGGCTTCTCCTGGCCCCAGCAGCAGAGAAGGAGTGCTCGGGTCAACTCTGACAACACCCTGCACCTGCGGGAGGATGCAGGACAGAGCTCCCCCCCTCCCCTGCCACCAGGCCAAGGGGGGTCCCTGGGAGCTTTGGTGCCCCCTTGGGCCTTGTTCTCCTCATCATCATCATCTTCCTCCGAGGAAGAGGAAGGCTACTTCATGGGCGAGCCCATCCCCCTTCCCCCCCAGCTGCGGTCTCACCCTCGTGGCACCCCACCCCCTCCCCATGCTAAGGGGCACCAGGGAAGGAACAAGGGCTGCGTTGTGGCCTGAGCCTGAACCTGCCCTTGCTGGTGCACTTTGACCCTGGAGGAACCCAAGCGTCTGGGGAGGCAGAAAAGAGTGACCTAGGAGTCTAGGGAACCCAGCTCCCTTGGGAAATGGGCAAGGAGGTCCCAGGAGTCTGGGGAACCCAGGAGTCCAGGGGTGTGGGCATAGGGGTCCCAGAAGTCCCCCCCACCCATGCACTTTGACCTTTGATCTCCCTGGGGTGGGGCAGCAGCCTCTGACCTGCAGGTGGCCATCTCTGAGGCGTTTGGCACTATGGCCTTGTCCCAAAGACATCTGTCCTTGTGGTGGTGACCTCTGACTTTCTGGCATGGGGGCAACATGAGCAGCCTCTGAAGTTCGGTGACATGATCATTGGGCTTGGTGACTTCTGACCTTCCCAAGTCATGGACTTTGCTGAGGTAGTTGGTTTTGCTGTTCGCTTTGGTTCACTCCACCACCTGCAACCTTTGACCTGGAATCCTTCAGTGACCTGTGGCCTTGAACTTTGACATCTGACTTCCACTCATGACCCTTGCACCGTGACCTAAGTTCAGCCATGGTGATGTGAACCCCATAACCTTTGATCTTTCCACTGTGGCCACCACTGGGCATCCCAGGGAGGGTGCTGACCTGTGTCTTTTGCCCCCTATGGCTGTGGGTGCTTCAAGGAGCTCTCTCAGGGACCCGTGTGCACTGACCACTTTGACCTTTCGACTCTGATGGCCTTTTTCTAATGACCTTTGAATGGTGGTGTGGTGGTTGACCTTCCTACTCTGACATTCTCCATGTGGCTGTTGGAACATCCTCTCCACAGGTGAACCTTTGGCCTTTCAGCTTGGGTTGGGAGGCCTTCTCCTCCATGATCTCAGCCTCTTAGGCCCTTGGCTAATCTCTTAAGGTGACCTTTGAACTCCCAACTCCCAAACTTTGGGCTGTGGTGAAGTCAGCTGGGTTTAGGCTCCTCCCCCTTTAAAATTAGTCTTCAAGCATTAATTTAAAATACAAATGACCTTTCTAATAAAAGCAATGCTAATGAAAGATGGCAAGACATACAAGTGTCCAGGAAGGTGGGTTAGGTGGGCCCAGGTATCTGGAAATGTGGGTAAGGGGGACCCAGGAGTTTGGAGGACCCAGCTATCCAGGGAGGTGGGTGTGGGTACCTAGGAGTCCAGGGGACCCAGGCATCCGAGGAAGGTGGAAAAAGGTCATCCAGGTGTCTGGGGCAGTGTGTTCAGTATAATGAACAACAGCCATTCCAGCTGCATCACCCCAGAGCTGGGTGCATCTTAGAGGTGACTTCAATTCCCTTGTCACCATCTCATACCAGGGCACAGCACTGGACAAACTGGTCTCACAGCAGCTTCCCCCCACCCCGGCCACACTCTGGAGAGGGTGAGGGGCCCCACCTACACCAGCCTGCTTCATCCAACCCATGTGGGTTTGTCCTACCTTAACCTTCCTAGGGAAGTGGTCCTCATTCCTACCTTGAGTAAATTCAAAAAGAGGTTGAATGAACCACCTGTCGGGTTGTGATCTCAGCGTGTGCTCCAACCAGTGGTGGGGAGTTAGACTAGATGATCTATTCAGGTCCCTTCTGACCCCTAGCTAGTATGAAACTGAAACCCAGGGCACAAGGGCAGATGCTAGCAGTGGAGGAAGACAGCCAGGGGGGGAACAACCCCTAGAGCTTTGTTTGGGGGAGGAAAGAAGAAAGAAAACCCTCCAATTTCCCAGAAGTTGAGAAATGATGGAAGAAAAGCCTGAAATCTTCCCCCACACACATTTTACAGGGAAATGTAGGATGAATTAATGAAGAGTGAAAGGGGGATTTATTCAGGGGAGTCTGTCCTGATTTTTTTAAAGGGAAAAATGAATGTTTTTGTGGGAAATGCTCCAGTAGTCATTGGAGGAAAAAAAATAAAATTAGGGGGAAGAAATGGTGTGGGGGATTTAAAAAAAAAAAAGCCTTTTGCAAGGCAGGGAATCCATTTTTTGGATGGGGAATCCTTTGGGGGGAGGGAATCCATTTTTTAGGGCCCCCCAGTCCCAACTCTTTTCCAGGAAAAAATAAAAATATGATTTCTTGATGGAGGGACACCCCCCCCCAGTTTCTGTCATTAAAATGTTAAAACAGTGTAGTGGGGAGGAAAAGGAGTAGAATTTGGGGAAGTAAGAAAAAAAATTAAAGAGAAACTTGCAGGGGAAAAGAATGAAGCACCTGAAATTCTCCTCAGAGCGGTTTTGGATGGGAAAGAAGGAAGATTCTAAGTTTTCCACAGAGAAATTTGAGAGGGAAAAATAAAGGAAAAGAAAATAGCCTGGATATTTCCTCAGAGAAGATTTTGGAGAGAAGTGGGGTGGGGTGTGCAATTTTTTTCCTCAAGGAAATTCAAAGTGGGAAAAAAAAAACTTTCCTCAGAAACTTTGGAAAGAAAAGTAGGGAACAAAATGGAAAGGAAAAGTCCTGAATTTTCATCAGAGAAGTTTTGGAGAGAAAAAAAAATAAACATTTTTTCCTCAGAGAAATTTTGAAAGGAAGGAAAAAAAATTCCAGATTTTTCCTCAGAAATTTGGAGCGCAAAAATAGGAAGAGAGGAAAGAAAAAAACCCCCTGAATTTTCCTCAGAAAAAAAACTGTTGGATAAGAAAGAAAGAAAGGAAAACCCCAAACCCAGAAATGTCCTCATAGAAACCTTAGCGGGGAGGACAAAGAGAGAGAAAAGGCCCTGAATTTTTTTCAGTGATGTTTTGGAGGGGAATAAGAAAAGAAGGAAAACTCTAAATTTTTGCCAGAGAAATCTGAGCAGAAAAACAGAGTAAGCAAGAAAAAACCCTGACTTTTCCTCAGAAAATTGTTGGAGGGGGAAAAAGAAAAAAATGGTAAACCCAAATCCAGAATATTCTTC
Source organism: Alligator mississippiensis (assembly GCF_030867095.1). Taxonomy (NCBI): domain Eukaryota; kingdom Metazoa; phylum Chordata; order Crocodylia; family Alligatoridae; genus Alligator; species Alligator mississippiensis. The sequence goes on from NC_081831.1 coordinate 28,152,198, forward strand.
AGATAAATTTTGGAGAGGGAAAAACCCTGAATTTTCCCAAGAAACCCCCAGAGTTTTCCTCAGAGGAAAATTAAATCAGAGACGTTATAAGGACTGCCCCCCCCCCCCCAAAAAGCAAACCACCCACCACCTCCCTCCTACCAGCGTCCCCTCTCTCCCCCCCCCCCAAGTAAAAAAGGGGCATTTTGGAGGGAAGTGGGGGGTAGAGAAAAAAAAACCAACAAGTTTTTCCCTCAGGAAAACTATCGAAATGTCTGTTTAGGGAATTGAGGGGGTAAGGAAATGCAATTGCTTAAACCTCTTTTAGGTGTGAGGGTGGAAAGATCAGATAAAGAGGGGTTGGGGGGGGTTAGTGGGGAGAGGGGAAAATCCCCATTTTTTAAAAATGTTTTCATGGGGAAAAATATCCAGAGATGGCTCGGGAGGGGCTGGCAATTGCCATTCAACCATAGCCCCATCCCCAGCATTGCCAAGGTGACCCCAGCCCCTTTTGTAGCCATGCCCATCTCGTTACTAAGGCAACAGTGCTCTATCTCCCTAACCCCACCCATAGCACTGCCACAGGGTGGCTACCGTCACTCCCTTGCTAGCACCGCCTCTAGCCCCATCCAGAGATGGTTCGGAACCCAGGCCCCCACCCCCTCCAAGGCTTTGGGGTGGAACCCAGTTGTCCAGTGCTCCACCCCCACCCCCACAGAAGGTGGAGGTGCACTGCGGGGGGGGAGGGGGGCCAGCTCTTGCCCCAAGAGCAGCACAAGCCAAGACCCCACCACAGCCAGCGCAGCAACTCTTTCCCAGATGAGTCCAGTACCTGCCCTCCCCAACCAGTAATCCCCCCTCCCCCACAAGACAGACTTCCCCAGACAGGGCTTTAGTGCTACCTCTTTATTGACAAAAGAATCAGCTACATCATCACCCACCAGTGCACCCAGTAGAGACACCAGTCTTTCTGGGAATGTTCCTATGTCCCCAGCATGGACACTGCTCTGTACTGGAATTCCCCAGTTGCAACCCAGTGGCCCCAGTACAGGCACTGGTCTATACTGGAAATTCCCCAAGTCCCCAGCATGGACACTGATCTGTATTGAATGCTCCCAATTCCCCTCAGGGAGTCCAGGACAGACCCATCTGTACTAGAACCCCACCTCCCCAGTGAGCCCAGTACAAGCACTTGTCTGTTTTGGAATGCTTCCATGCCCCTAGTACGGACACTGGTTTGTACTAAAATGACCCCAGTTCCCCCCAGTGAGTCCAGGACAGGCACTAGTCTGTACTAGAACCTTCCCAATTCCACCCCAGTGGACCCAGTACAGGCACTGGTTCATACTGTGAGCCTCTAACAGAGAGAAGGAAGGGGGGACACTGACTACCTCAAGCCCTGGCTGTGGCTGAATTTGGGGTGGGGCAAGCTCAGCGAGCAGCCACACAGGCCATCTCATCGGCCAGCTCATCCTCAGCTGGGGGCCGTGGAGGCTCATCATCACTGTACAGGGCACTGCCAGGGGCCTCAGGGGCAAAGGGCCCCCCTGGGGCCAGGCGCTGGCCCAGCAGGTCACAGGCAGCGCTCTCCATCTCAGCTGGTGTGAGCTGGCAGGCATCCGCAATCTCCCGCTTGGCCACAGCCACAAACTTGGGGTCCCGGGCATAGAGCCCCAGTCCCTCTGAGATCAGCACCTGAGGGGAGGGCAGAGGAATTAGGGGTCGAGAGCCACCCATAGACTCCTCAGCCCACCCAAGTCCCCATATACCCCCAGCCCTCGTATACCCCCTATACACCCTACTTTGACCCCCCAGATCCAGCCAGATACAGGGGAGAAGAGTGAAATCAGGAACTGAGGGGCACAGCCACCTCAGCCCTGCAAAAGCTTCGCATATATCTCCCAGCCCCCCATATACTTTCAGCTTCAACCCTTGCCAGATTCATATTCCCTGCCCCCCCCCCCCCCATGCATCTCCCCTGCCCCTCCCAGAGCAGAGAGGGAACCCAAGCATCCAGGTTTCCAGCTTCTCCTCCCTCTGCTGTGGCATGGAACCCAGATGTCCTGACTTCTAAAGTCCCCTGACTTCTAAAGTCCCCCAGGGACCTGTGTGTCCCCCCACCCCAACTCTTCCACCAAGGGCCAAGCCCTGCCCCAACCCCACACACCTAATCAGAGCCAGATTGGGTGTATGCATCCCATCAGTACCCCCACTTATCCCAGCTTGCCCCCAAATCAAACCCTGAACTCTGCCCTGGCCCCCCCCCATTTAAGATTAGGCCCCATCCCCTGTCCCAGCTTCAAAACCTACCCACAAGATCAGGCCCAGCCCCTTGCCCTGGCCCTATCCCCCAGGATTTCGGCCTCCCTCCAATCCCAGCCCCATCCCCAGGTTTAGACCATGCCCCTGGCCCCACCCTCCAGGACAAGGCTACATCCCCTTTCCTAGCCCGGGCACCTGGATCAGGACCCCCATCCAATCCCAGCTCCACCCTCAAGGTTAGGCCACGCCCTGCCATAGCCCCATCCCCAGAAACAGGCAACACTCCTGCCCTAGCTTCACCCCACAGGGCTAGGCCTCATCCTGCTGTAGCCCTGCCCCCCAGAACAAGGCCTTACCCCCAATCCCCCAATATACTGTGAGTATAGGCTGCTGCTCTATACTCACAGCCTCCACCAGGCTGTCAGCGCTGTCACGGGCAGCCCCATGGTGGGGGGGCAGGCGCAGGCGGGTATAGCCAGGATCAGGCAGCAGCCAGCAGGTGGCACCAGTGGGGGGGGGGGGGCGAGGGGGGGCCCCCTTCCTCCACCAGCAGCAGTGGGGCGTAGAGCAGGCAACCGCGGACAGGGGGAAGGGGGGCTGCCCATGAATGCAGCCACCCCCCCCCAGGCGGCCCTCCCCACGGCCCTCCATAGCCCTGCAGAGAAGGGTGGCATGATAAGCTGTTACATGGACATGTACGAGGCACCCCGGGCTGGTCCCATCCCCCCCTAGCACAAGGGCCCACCCCTTTGCATGAATGTGTGGAGCTGCCACCTCGCAGCATCTCGCACAGCAGGTGTGGGTGGATGTCCTCGCACCAGGCCTCCTGCCTCTCACAGACCTGCCACACAAGATTCCTTCCCCCCTGTACCTGTGTGAGGGGCTGGTGAGAAGGCGGGGCCTGGTGGTACGTGCCCGGAATTGGCAGGTCCTCACAGCTCTCCTGGCGCCGCAAGCACTGGATAGCGAAGGCAGGCTTCCGGCCTGTGGAGGAGTGGCCCCTTCTCCTGGCTCAGACCAGCCCCGGGTCTGCCCCCTCACCTGACCTGCCCCCTGGGTAGCTCCCTGGCCCCACCCTCTTCCTGACTCCCTAGCCCTCCCCACCCAGCAATGTAGCCCCATCCATTGAGCCTCTGGTCTACTCAGACCCCACCCACCCCTCATCCTTTTAGCTCTTAGTCATGCCCCACCAGCCTCACCTCTCTCACACAGCCTTGCCTGTCCCCTCCTCCCCCAGACCCTGCCCCTCTCCCTGAGACCCCACCTCCTTCACCTGCTGGGGTGGGAGGCAGGAGCCGTCGGCGCTTGCCCATTTGCTGAGGGGGCAGGGAACACCCAGAGGGTGGGTCCCACCGTCGTCGGCGGAGAGGAGGGTCCTCCAGGCAGGACTGACTGCAGACAGATATAGGGACATTGGGGTATCAGCCACTACCCCAAAATGCTTTGTACCCAGGTTATTGTCTAGCCCCCACCATGCCCCTTCCAAGAGTCAAGTTGTGAACCCAGGTATGGGGTGGGGAGGGGGGTGCAAGGGAGGACAGAAAGCCACTTCCTGTCCTAAACGGGATGCAGGGGGGGTGTTCTAGGCAGCTGCCCCCTCCCAAGAGCTGAGCGCACCAAAGTCTTCCTCATGGGATGTTAGACTCAGCCATTCCCCAGCTGCCCCACCCCAGAGGTGGGTGCATCTGGAGCCTCACTGGTTCCGGGAGGTCTGGCTCTCGGAGTCCTCCTCCCGGCTGGAGAAGCCCTGCTCCTCTGCTGTCTCCTCACTGTACTCCTTCAGGGTGGGGGGCTTCTCCGGTATAGTGGGGGTCTTGCAGCTTCCCTCAGAGTTCTGCCTGGATGGATGCATGGATGTCAGGGAACCCAGGCATCTGGGCTCCTGGTCCACCCCCCACCCTGCTCTAACAACTGAGAACCTCTTCCACTCCCACAGAATCCAGGCTCTCAGCACCTGACTCTGCTCTAACCCACATGACCCCATTCTGCTCCCAAAGCTGGGACTGAACCCAGATGGGGTGAGGAGGGGTGTGGGGGGCCCTCCCTGCTCCAACCCCACTCCCCTCCCAGAACGTGTCCAGGTCCCCAGCTCCTGCCCCTTCCACAGCCAAGACAGAACCAGATGTCTGGACTCCCAGCCTGCCCTGCTCTAACCCACAAAGCCCTACTCCTAGAGAACCCAGGAATCTGGGCTTCCAACCCCCCTGCTTTAGCTTCCCCAAGCCCCCTCCCCTCCCCTCCCCTCCCAGAGAACCCTGCTGTCCAGATTCCCAGCCCCCCTGCTCTAACCCACCAGTCTGCGACCTCACAAGAACCCAGGCATCTGTGCCCCCTGTTCTAAACCAACCAGGACCCCACCTAGAGACCCCAGACATCCAAGCTTGTCTGCTCCAAACCCACCATCCCCCTTCCACCTCCTTCAAGACCCATCCACGTTCCCAGAAAACCCAAGCACCCGGGCTCCTAGCTCTGCCCCACTCAGTCTGGGGTGAACCATAGTGTCTGTGCAGTACCTGCTGGCCCGGCGCCAGTGCAACCCGCTGGAAGGTGGCTGGGCCATGTCCTCGGCCCTGGTCTCCCCGCCCTCATCACAGGTCCCAGGTAGAGGCGGGGCTAGGCTGGCACAGGAAGGGGCCCACAAGCCCCCCAGACCCCCAGGGGATGGGACTTCCACCAGGGGGGCAGCTTGGAGGGGTCCCTTGTATGGCCCCTCAGGGTCCTGCAAGGCAAGGGGGGACATTAGGTAGCAAGCAGAGGGGTGGGGCTAGCAGCAGGCCCAGGCTCCAGGGGCAGGGCCTTTAGGGTTATCGTGGGGACAGAGGTTAATTTGAGTCTGGGGGCATGGTTTGGTTTAGGGAGGTGGGATTTCTGGGGGTGGGGCCTATAGGGGGCAGGCCCTGGGTGAGAGAAGCAAAGCCTGTGTCTGGGGGCAGCACCTGGCTCAGAGGTGGAGCTTGCCTAGCATTGGGGCATGGCTGAGGGAGCTGGGGCTTGTGTCTGGAGGCAGGACCTGGCTCAGGGAGGTGTGGCCTGGGGGCACTGACTATCCCAGGGAAGTGGTCTTCCACCTGGGGGTGTGGCCCGGTTCAGATAGGCAGAGCCTGGCTGGAGGGGTGGGTCTCACCTCGTAGGGCCCATTCTCGTCACTGGCCCCCTGCTCGTCCAGGTCTGACAGTGCCCGTCGCATCTCAGGGGCCAGGTCCTGCAGTGTCCGCAGCCCAGCCTGGGAGTGGGGGGCAGGCCAGAGAATGCAGGAAGGCTGAGGAACTCCACAGGACCCCCCACACCCCTCCTCACTCAGCCCAGTCAGGGACTCCACAGAATGCCACACATGCCCCCCAGCTCAGCCCAGTGAGAGACTCCATCCCTGCAAGACAGGACCCTGAAGTGCAGACCCTCTGCTCCATGTAGGGGGTACCAGAGTCCCCTGTGGGGGAGGGAGTGCATGTGGGAATCAAGGGTATGTGGCTGCTTGGGGAGGCTGGGGGGCAGCTGTGTGGGCATCCCCAAGCAGGGGTTCTGGGTGTGGTGGTGCTTTCCTCTCCCCAGCAGGGAGCTGGAGGCAGCCTGGGAGGCTGCAACTGGGGGTGGGAGTTCCCTACAAGGAGGTCCTGGGGGCATTTGGGGAGGGTTGCTTTAGGAGGAGGTCCTGGGCATTCCCCAAGGTCAGTTCCCTACCTGAAATAGCTGGGAGGCAGCCCCAAGAGGGGACATGGCTGGGGGAGGGGTCTAGAGGTCTTCAAATTGGGATTCTTTTCTTGGAGGAGTTGGGGGTATCTCTGAGGGAGGGTGGCTCTGGGGGGATCCCCTCCTTTAGAGTGCTGGAGTAGTCCTGGGGGTGGTTCTGGGTGTTTCTAAATGGGAGATTGGTTCCCCATCTGGAGAGGCAGCCTGCGGGGGTTGACTGTGGAGGAGATTGTGGGGGTCCCCAAGGGGGGTTTCCTACCTACAGCTGCAGGGAGCAGTCCTCTGGGGTGTGGCTGTGGGGGGTCCCCAAGTGTGATTCCCTACCTAGAGTTGCTGGAGTCTTCCATGGGAGGGGAAGGCTCTGGGGCTCCCCAAAAGGGGGTTCCCAATTTGGAGATGCTAGGGGCATCCCCAGAGCGGGCATGGCTGTGGCAGGGTACTGGGGCTCCCCACAGGAAGTTGCCTGGAGGTGTGGGGGACACCCTAGGGCATGGCTTTGGAGGCGGATCACTGGCAGGTTCCTACCTGAAGGGCACTGGAACAGCTGGGGGCAGCCTCGGAGCCCAGCAGCCCCTTCTCCTTGCGCTTCCGGAATTTGCGGAAATAGTCCTGAATCAGGAATGTGGCATAGAACTTCCCCACGGTGACCTCCTCCTCTGGGCAGGGTGAGAGGGAAAGGTGGGGTCAGGACACCTGGGTTTCCCCCAGCCTGGGAGGGGTCAGAGCAGGGTAAGGCTGGGAGCCCAGACACCTGGGTTCACTGGGAGAGGAATGGGGTTGGGTGATGAGACCAGGGAGGGCTGGGACCCTGGACACCTGGGTTCTTTTGGAGGGGAGTGGGGCTGGTAGGTTAAAGCAAGTGAGGCTGCAAGCCCAGACACTTTGGTTTTCTGGGTGAGAGGTGGGGTCCTCACCCTCTGGAGGGGGTATGACCTCGTCCAGGAGCTTAGGCTTGGTTCTCTTCCAGATCTTCTTGATGACAGCACGAAGCTCCTTGTTGGCCACCTCCAGGTTCCCTGAGGTGGGGAGAGCAGGGGAAACATCAGCCAGGGGTCCTGTCTGTCCCTCAGGTGATTTCTGGGAACCACCACGCCCATGATTCACCAGGACTCCCCCTCTGTGCCCCCACCTTCAGTCTTGATCTTGAGCGAGGTCCGGACGAGGGCGAAGAGCGTGGCGTTGAAGGTGACAGTGCCATCGGCATTGAGAGGCATGTTCATGGCCACCAGGCGCTGCAAGAGAGAACTCAGCCCCATTTCCCACCAGCTCAGAGAATCCAGACATCAGCTCCCAACGCCCCGTTCCAACCCACTAGACCCCATTCCCCTCCCAGCAAACCTATGTGTCTGGGTTTCAAGTCCCCCTGCTCTAACCCCCAAGACTGAGCTCAGAGAAAACCAAGGCATCCATGAGAGAACTCAGAGAGAGCCCAGACTCCCACCCCCCACCATGCTCTAACCCCGCTAGCCCCCACCTTCCCAGAGCTGGGGAAGGAACCCAAGCATCCAGGCTCTCAGGAGCCCCTTGCTCTCACCCACCAGCCCCTGCTCCCCTCCCAGAAAACTCAGGCATCCAGAGGACCCAGGCATCCAGACCTTGCAGGCCACACGGTGGGGGCAGAGTTTGCCAAAGCCAAGTGGGGGCTGGATGCGGCGCAGCAGGGTCACCACGTCCAGGTGTTTGATGCGGCCCCTGGGCATGCAGATGGGGGGGGGGAGGGCAGCGCATTAGGTCTGAGGCAGCTGAGGGGCAGCTGGGGCTGCTGCTGCCCCCTGGTGGCTACTGGGGATATGTTGAGGGGAGGAGCTGGCAGAAGACAAGAAGCTTGGGGAGGGGAACTTTATTTGGGGGTGCTGCCTGTTCCTGGGAAAGGGTCATACTTGGCCCAGTCAAGATGATGGGAGTAGGACTAGGACCAGGGGGCCGGGCCTGCCTCACACCAGACCAACTTTAACTCATGAAGATGGGGTGGGCTGGGCTGGGGGCAGGACATGGGATTGGGCTTGGCTCTGAGGGGTGGGGCCTACCTCCAAGGAAGAGCTTTCCCTGGGAAGTGGGTGTGGGGATGAGATCTGGCTCTGGGGATGGGGGGCCAGTCCCTGGGAAGCAGGGTTGGGGTATAGGCCTGGCTGGGTGTTGGGAGGGCAGGGCCTGGCTCTAGTGGGTGGGCTATGGATCTTGGGAGATGGGGCAGATCTACCAGTGGGGTTATCTCTGCACAAAACCCACTTGAATTCATACAGGTGGTGGGGGCGGGGCCTAGATCTGAAGGTAGGGCCTGGTCCCAGGAGACCTGGCCTAGCTATGTGGGGGCAGGGTCTGTGCTGAGAGCAGAACAGGAGGGGAGGCTGGGGCTGACCTTGAACCACAGGGGCTTGAAATAATCCAGGTGGTAAGAGCAGGGCTGGAGTGGTGGTAGTACCCATGGCTGGAGGGATGGGGTTGGACCCAGTGGATGGGGCCTACCTGGCAGCAGGATCATATTCAGACCAGACCCGCTTGAACTCATCCAGGTGGTGGGGGCCCAGGATGCTCCAGTCCCGGGTCAAGTAGTCAAAATTGTCCATGATGACAGCCACAAACAGGTTGATGATCTGGGGGGGGGGTTGGAGGTCAGAGGTCAAGGTGGAGGGTCAGAGGTTATACATGCCCTCAACCCTCTCAAGAGAGCCCTGAGGAGGCAGTATGTGTGTGTGTGTGGGGGGGGGGGGCGGCTCCCTGCAGGGATGAGGGGAGATTCCTGGTGACCAGGAGATGTTCCCAGGCTCTGGGGTGGGGGCGACTCTGGGGGGCAATAAGTGAGATCTCCAGGGGTTGGGGGTTTCAGAGGAGGGCCTGGAGCAGTCCTTGGAGCTGGGAGGGACCGAGGGTGTCCCAGGACAGTGAGGAGCCCTTGGGTGGTGCTGGAAGATGAGGTCAGAGAGGGAGGGGTCTCTAGTGATCAGGGGGTACAGGTGGTCCAGGGGGGTCCTGGGGCAGCTGAGGATGTCCTGTGGTTACTCAGAGTGGGTGGGGAGGTCCTGGGTGGTTTTAGAGAAGCTGGAAGGGTTAAAGCAGGGGGCCTGGGAGCCTGGATGCCTGGGTTCTCTGGGAGGGGATTGAGGTCTGGGGGATTAAAGCAGGAAGGGATGGGAGCCTGGACACTTGGGTTTTCACGTTTTTGGGGAGAGTGGGGGGGGGAGGGGCGGAAACCTGGATGCCTGGGTTCTCTAGAAGTGGGGTGGGGACTGGGGGGTGAGAGGGCTCAAGGATCCCACCAGGAAAGCGCAGAGCATGAAGAAGCTGATGAAATAGGCGATAGCAAAGTTGCTGCCGCAGGAGAACTCCTCGCCAGGGCCATAGTCAGACTCGCGGTCACAGCGCTTGCCAGGCAGGCTGGCTAGCATGATCTCCTGCCAGGCTTCCCCCGTTGCGCACCTGGGAAGGGCAGGTTCAGAGTGTGGAGGTTAGCCCTGCCCAGCCCCACTCAGACACTGACACGAGCCAAGCTTTGGGGAGGAGCAACTGGGGAATGTTCAAGTGGAGTGTTCTGGCCCTGCCCCCCTCCTTGCCTGCCGCCCAGTGACAGTGACAACCCAGCCACGCTCCCATGGTCCTCTCCCAAAGTAGGGAGAGAACCCAGGTGTCTGGGCTTCCAGCCCCTGGACTCTAACCCACCAGTCCCTGCCCAGAGAACTCAGCCGCACCCCCCACCCCATTCACTCACAGAACAGGGAGAGAACCCAGGTGTCCAGGCTCCCAGCCCCCTTGCTCTCTGCACCAAGTCCCACCTCCCCTCCCATAGCAGGTGTCCCCAAGAAGTGGAGGGGTTTCCAGAGAAAGGTGATCTCCCTGGAGAGGTGAAAAGGAATCAGGGGGTCCAGTAGGGGGTGTTGGGGGTTTCTGGAGGGCAGGTAGGAAGTAGGAATCTCCAGGAGCAGGGCAGCTTCTAGAGGAGGAGAGGGGACAGAGAGTGGGGGGGCCTTGAAGGGCACAGGGAGAGATGGAGTTTCCCTGGGGGGAGTTGAGGGGACCTTCATCTGTGAGTCTGGGGGACTCTGGTATGTCCCTAGAGACCTGGGGGTGTCTCTGGGGGTGTTCAGGGCCCCTAGGGGACTGAGAGATCCTTGGAGAGTCCCAGGGGTGGGCTGGGGGGTTTAGCAGTCTTGGGGGTGCTGGGCAGGTTTCTGAATGGGGCTGAGAGATCCCTATGGGATGCCTGTGGGAGTCTCTGGATATCCCTTGGAGGATTTGGAGGTAACTTGAGAGGAGCTGAGAAATGGGGGGTCACTGAGGTGGTCCTGTGGAGGGTTTCTAGGAAGTACTGGGGGCCTGAGGGGGTCCCTAGGTGGTATTAGGGGCTCCCTGGGGGTGCTGGGCTGAGGGACCCCTAGAGGTCTCAGAGGTCAGGGGGGTGGTCCTCGGGTGTGTCAGGAGGTCTCTGGAAGGTATTGGGGGCCTGGAAGATCCCTAAGACATGTCAGGGGACTGGGTGGTCCCTGGGGTGTTTATTTAGGTTCCTAGGTGCTGTAAGGGTTCTGAGGTCCCTAAGGGGGCTGGGGGATTGCATGGGGTGTGGAGGATCCCCAGAGAGTCTCACAGGGTCCCTAAGGGGTGGAATGGAGCGGGGGGTTCCCAGCACCTGAAGAGCAGCAGCACAGCCTGGGGGAAGGTCTGGAAGTTGTTGTTGCGGTTGATCTGGGTCCCATCTTGCAGCGCCACCTTCCCAAAAGTCTGCAGCACTCACAGCTCAGGGGGGGGGGGGGGGGGGGGGTACAAACCCTGCTTCCCCCCAAGCAGATTCCCCTGCCCCACCTCTTGCAGGCCTATGACATGTGCCCAGCTCTGGAGAGCAGCAGCCAGGTACATTGCCATAGAAGGCCCCACCTCCCTGTGCTCAGCCCCACCCCCTGCTCACCTGCATGCCGATGACAGCGTAGATAAAGAAGATCATGGCAATGAGGAGGGCAACATATGGCAATGCCTAGGAAGGAGAGAGGAGGGAAAGGAAGGGGTTGAGGGGGACCGCCAGCTCCAGCCAACCACACCCTGCTTTAAGGCCCTGCTTCCTTCCAGCTCCACTGTCTCCAGCAAGCCAGAACAATCTGATGACTCTAAAACTCATGCTAAGCTTGGACCTACTCAAGTTAAAATACAGAATAATAATGCTAACTGCATATTGCAAGAGGATGTGAGTTCATGGCTAGGCCATCTGAGAAAGAATAATGAAGTATCTCTTCCAGCTTATCTTGCTATATTCAGGATGATTTCAGGCAGTCTCCTAGTTGTCTGGTGTGTAACCATATGAAATGTCTTTCCTTGATTAATTAGTATGGTAAATATTTATTTTGCAACTAACTCATGTTTATGTGCAGGAAGAGACATTCTCCATATGTAATAGATGTCTCCTCCTGATTTAGTATGTTTTTCCTGTCTGTTAATCAGTTTCTTGATATATTTCAAACTGGATAACATCTTGTTACTGAAGAAGGTAACTCATTCAAATTAGAATTTTCTGATAACCAGTAATGAGCACGTTTTTTACTACTTGTGACTCTCTCGTGATTTACACAACTGAAATAATGCTTTGAAGATACTAAGCTAAGGGTATAAAAAGGCAGTAAAACAGCAAACAGTGTGTGCTTCAAGAGTGAGAAATCTCTCTGACACCAGTTGCTGATGCACCTGACTTACTCGAGAAGTTGAAGAGAAACAGACCGCCTCTTCGTCGCCTGTTTGGTGAGAAATCATCACCTTATAGCTAATTACTGGACTTTGATTGGGTTTGGGCTCACTTGACTTGATTTTAAATATTTGTAGTAAATAAAGCCTTTCTGTCACTCATTGAATGAGGTGTCGTGTCAATCCCTGGGCTAGTCCGGAATCCTAGGTTTTTATTTGCTAACACACTCCACTTGGCCATTCCCCAGTTGCTCCTTCCCACAGCTGGGCTCATGTCATAGCCCCGCTACCTCCCAGTTCCCACCTACTCCACCCTCTCCAGCAAGCCATGCCCCTCATTTGAGCCCCAGCTCCCACCAGCCCCACCCTGAGCAGATCACACCCCTCCCAGAACCCCCTCCTCTCCTAAACTCTGCCCCTCCCAGTTCCTAACAAACCCAATCTCCCTTCAGCAGACCACACCCCTCACCTAAACCCTGCTCCCTCCACCAAGCTCCCACCAACCCCACTCCATATTTCTTAGGCCCCACCCACCTGGAAGGACTTGATGAAGGTCCAGAGCAGTGTACGGATGCCCTCACCCTTGCTCAGAAGCTTCACCAGGCGCATGACCCGAAATAGGCGGAAGAATGTAATGGAGATGCGGGAGCTGTCCTCTGAGCTCTGGGGACAAATGTCAGGGCTCAGGGGGCACAGTTGGAGTAGCACCCCAACCCTTAACCTCCTCATGACCTCACAGTAATTCCCAGACCCCCCTCAGACACCCCAACCTCTATCCCCCAGCCCCTGCCCCCTTGACCACTCATGGCACCTGCAGCCATATCCAACCTCTTCCCCTTGACACGATCCCTGCCCTCTCACAACTCCTATGGCCACCTCCAGTGTGACCCTTGACCTACCCCCCACCACTCGCAACACCCACAGCCCCAACCCAACCTCTGACCCCTGAGCTCTCATGACACCTGCAGTCACATCCAGACCTCTGACATGAAGATCCCTGATGCCTTGCAACCATGAGAGGAATCCCCAACCCCCCCTGAAGTGACCTCTGACCCTTGACCACCCGTGAGTACCCCCTCAAGTCCTGATCCCTGCAGCAGCCTCGACTCCAGGGCCCTGACATGACCCTTGACCTCCCCCCCCCGTCAAAATGGGAGTTACCTCTCCAACATGGCCCCCGTTCTGCCATGGGGTGATGTGGGGAGGGGTAGGGCCGCAGGACCCAGACATCCGGGAGACAGGCAGAGAGGTGAGATGAGATGACATGAGATGAGGGGAGACTCAAGGCACCCCAGATGCATGGTTGGGGCTGCATTGCAGCAGGTTCTGGAATATGGTTTTGGGGTACAACAGGGCCGCACAATGTGGCTGACTCTGGGGAGAGGCATCAGTTGGGTATAACAGGGGCCCAACCATGAAGCTGGCTCTGTGGAGGAGTGTGGGTTAGATATAACAGGGTCTTCATGATGTGGCTGGCTCTGGGGTGGGGCATTGAGGGCTGTGTACAATGCACCTGGCTCTGGGGTGGGGCATGGACTGGGTATAACGGGGCCCCACGAATTTGGCCGGCTCTGGGAATGGATGTCAGAGCCTGGGTATAACCCCTCAGGGATGTCAGGGTTGAGGGATCCCATGATGTGGATGGCTCTGGGAGGGGTACTGGGAGTTGGGTGTAAGAGGGCCCCCACACTGCAGCTGGCTCTGGAGAGGGCTGTCAGGGATTGGGTATAATGGGGCCCCACAATGCAGCTGGCTCTGGGGTATGGTGTTGAGAGCTGAGTTTAACAAGACCCCCATGATGCAGCTGGCTCTAGAAGGGAGTTCACTAGGACTGGGTAAACAGGGCCCTGCAATGCAGCTGGTTCTGGGAAGGGATGTCAGGAGCTGGGTATGACAGGGCCACGTGATGCAGCTGGCTCTAGGAAGGGCTATAACAGGGCCCCCTCACTGTGCGCCAAGAGGGGCAGTGTGATGAAAGGAGCCATGTGTGAATGGTGGAAGTGGGGAGGGGCTGGAGGTCCCTCAGATGTGGGGCTGGCTGGGGAAGGTACTCACATTGACCTCAGTGACGGCAATGTCCACAACACTGCCCACCACAATGAGGGCGTCAAATGTGTTCCAGGCGTCACAGAAATAGTGCTGGGGAGAGATGTCCACATGCATGTGAGGGGGGGATTTGCATGCACATGTGCAAGCCAGAGCTTGCACATGTGTGTGCAAATCATATATATATATTTTTATCACAAAAAAATGGAAAAAATGTGCAAGCCGGACCCCCCCCCCCATGCCTTGCCCCCCTCCCATGATCTCATATGAGGCTCATTCTTGTATTCTTGTGCAGAAGCCTCTGGTGAGATTACATGCAACTGCTGGGAGCCCTTATGCAAAACCATGCTGCCCCCCCTCCACTGTGCAAGCCCTGCCCCCTAACCTTGGGCTTGAATGCGATGAGCTTGAGGATCATCTCCACTGTGAAGAGCCCTGTGAACACCATGTTCAGCAGGTCCATGACATAGTTGAAGGGCTGGGACTGCTCATAGTGCTAGGGGCAGGGCCAGAGAATGGCATCAAGGGAGGGAGCAGAGCCCAGCAGGCAGGTCCCCCTCATCCCTCCCAACAGATCTTGCCTCCCATGGGTTGCCTTGGGCACCCCCCCCAAGAAACCCCCTTGCCCCCTAATGCCCCCCTTGGACCCCTCTCTTGCTCCTGAGCCCCTCTCACCCCCTGTAGACTTCCCCCATGCCCACAGTCTCCCCACCCCCTAGACATCTCTCTTGCCCTCCCACTCCACCAATACCCCTGTACAGCCCCTCTAACGCCCCCTTGCATTGCACTCTTGCCTTCCAGCCCCTTCCATACTCCTCCACCCCAACGTTTCCCTTGTGCACTCCAGTGGCCCCCTACATCCCTCCAAATTTCCCAGGCACCTGAACAGCGAGGGCAACGGTGTTGAGGAGGATGAGCAGGAACATGGCATACTCGAATGCAGCCGAGTTGACCATGGCCCAAACACGGTGCTGGGCCCGGTGCCGTGGGATGTAGCGCCGCAGCGGCTGTGCCTTCAGCGCATACTCCACACACTGCCGCTACCAGGGGGTGGGCAGGGTCAAGGACCACCATCCCTGCCATGGCCCCCCAGCACCTATCACAGACCCCACACAGCTCCCCAGCACTCCCCACAGACCCAACCCCTCCAGCACCCCACAAATCCCCCAGGCCCCCCTGAATTCCCCAATCCCCCCACACATGTCCCCCATGAACCCTTACTGCCCCCCAGAGCCTGTGAATTTAGTGCATAATTGAAATGCTGCTAACTGGAGCAATGGGGGAGCAAGAGGTGAGGGACACACCCCCCCCCCCCCAGCAGCTGCATCTTCAGCACATACTTCACCTTCTGGGATGCCAGGGTTTGGGGATGCCCCTGATGTGGGGTACCTAACTGTTGTCAAACTCACAGTAGCAGGTCTCCTGCTTGCCCTGGATCTGTGGATGGGGTTCTCTGCTTTGGGGATGTCCCTGATGTGGGGGGGGCACCTGGTTCTTGTCAGGCTCACAGTGGTAGGTCTCCTGCTCACCCTCATACTAGGAGGATAGGTCAGGTACCTGATTCTCATCAAGCTCAGTGACAGATCTCCTGCTTGCCCTGGGGCTGGGAGGATGGGTCGGGGGGGCTAGAAGGCCAGTTTGGGGGTGACCTGTTTGGGGGGGATACCTGGTTCTTGTCGAGCTCACAGTTGCGGTACTCCTGCTCACCCTGGGCACGGAAGGTGATGATGACAAAGCCTACGAAGATGTTCATCATGAAAAAGGCAATGATGATTATGTAGACTATGAAGAAGATGGAGATCTCCACCCGGTAGTTGTAGATGGGACCCTGGTTCTCAGCGTGCGCATCAATTGCCTTGTACAGCAGCCTAAGGGGAATGAGGGACGGGGGCGGGGGGAAACAGGGGGTCCTGTGCTTCCTCATGCCCCCTGATGATCCCCCATGATCCTTCCCTCTGCCTCCCCTATGATCCCTTGTGCCCCCCTGGTGATATCCCATGCCCCTTCATGATCTTTAGTGCTCCCTCGTGGGCCCCTGGTACCTCCTGGTAGTCCTTTGTACCTCACCCCATCCCATTCCCCATGTTCACTTGGGCCAGTCTTCAAAAACATGGTGAATAGGGCCATAATACCAGCCAGTTTCATTATCCTCTGTGCCCCCTGGTGATCCCACCACACCTCCATAGGCACAGAATAGGCCCATGATGTTGGCTAGCCCCATTCCCCACCCCGGCATGATTCCCCATACCCCCCTACATGCCACCTGGTGATCCCTCCTGTCCCTCCTTGTGATCACCCATTTTTCCCCATGACCCTCTGGTGATTCCCTATGCTCACATGGGCCAGCCCTTAAAGGGGGACATGGTGAATAGAGGGCCATAATATTGGCCAGCCCTATGACCCTCCATGTACCTCTGGAGATTTCCTGGTGATCCCCCATGCTCCCACATGCTCTCCTGGTGATTCTCTGTACCCCCACATACCCCACCCCCCATGTCCTCCTGCTGATCCCCCATGCCCACCCACAATCCCTTGTGCCCTTTTCATGCCCTCGCAGTGCTCCCCCCCAAGCACTCACGCAGGCCAGCCCTCAAAGGTGGACACGGTGAACAGGGCCATCATCCCGGCCAGGACATTGTCGAAGTTGAAGTCACTGTTGTGCCACACACGGTCCCGCACCATTGGGTGCAACACGTCACCATCCTTGTACACAATGAATGTGCCCCTGGGGCAGTACAGGGGGGTCAAGGAAAGAAAGGAACCCCTACAACCTCACTCCCCACCTCCTTGGAGTGGCAGGAGCTGGGGGCGGATGGGGAGGTCTTGAAGAATTTACCAGGATCTTTGGGGGGCCCCAGGAATGGGGGCTTCAGCAGGGTTTGGGAGGGAGTGGCAGGGAGCTCAAGGGGGTCTATGATGGGTGGGATGGGTTTGGAGGCCTGGGGCCTGGTGGGGGGTCTCCAAGGACAGTTTTAAGGGGTGCTGCAGGCTCTATAGAGGATCCCTAGGGGTGCTTTGGGGGTGGGAAGAGTTTTGGGGTAGGGAGGACTGGGGGGTATCTGACAGGGCTTAGGGGGGCTTTTGGTAGGGGTCTTGGAGTGTGCAAGGGGTTTGGAGACCCCAGGGGGGACCTAGGGCCCCCTAGACTCCTCCAACCCCCAAAAAGGGGCTCTAGGAGGAATTGGAGGATGCTCTGGGGGGCAGAAGGATATAGGGGTGGCTTTAAGGGGGCAGTGGGAGTCCTTGGGGTAGGGGGTCAGGGGCACGCACTTGCACTCCTCGGGTGTGTGCTTGGCCTCATCTGTGCAGCTGTAGAACTTGCCCTGTGTGGGAGTGGGAAGAGAGGCTAGGACTGTACCTCCTCCCACAGACTCTCCCACTCCTCTCCTCCCACAGAGCCCCACCCCTCACTCCTCTAGGGAGAGGGCCGGAGGGTCCTAGATGGGTCTGGATATCCTGGGGGGTCAGGGATGTGGGGGGTCCCTAGAGAGATCTGCAAAAGGCTTCTGGGGACCCTGGAGGGTCCCAGAGAGGTGGGGGTCCCTTGAGGGGAGTCAGGGATCTGGGGAGTCCCAGGAGGTTTCTAGGGGATCTGGGAGGTCTTTTGGATGTTTATGGTGGGGGTCAGGGATCTGGGGGACCCCAGAAGGTTTCTGGGGACCCTGAAGGATCCCTAGGGACATCTGGAGAGTCAGGGATCTGGAGGGGTCTCAGAAAAGTTCTGGGGATCCCTAAAGGGGTCTGGAAGGTTTTTGGGGAGTCCCTGGGAGGTCACAGGGGCATCTTGGGCGGAGGGCCAGGACCCCACCTTGAAGAGCTGGACGCCGATGCAGGCGAACATGAATTGCAGCAAGGTGGTGACAATCATGATGTTGCCGATGGTGCGGATGGCCACAAACACGCACTGTACTACGTGCTGGGGACAGGGGGGGTGGGGGTGTTGGCAGTCAGGCAGGGGAACTCCTACAGCCCCACCCTGGGGCCCCCACTAGTTCCCCCCCCCAGAACCCTCCTGGGACCCTCCAACCAGGCAAGGCCTCCTCATCCCCCCTGGGACCATTCAAAGGCCCTCAGTGCACCCCAGCCCCTCCTGAGACATCCCAAGCCAGTTCAACCCCTACTCAAAAGCTCTGTGGAATCCCCTGGGACCCTCCAGCCAACCCAGGCTCCCCAGAGACCCTCTTGGAACCCCCCAGAGGCTCCCCAGCCCTGCCCTGAAACGACCTCCACCAGCCAGTCCAGCCCCCCTCAGAGACCCCTGGGATGCTCCAGCCAGTTCAGACCCCCCCCGAGGCCCACAAACCACCCTAGGATCCCCTGCCCCCCCAGAAACCTGAGACCCTCCAGCCAGCCAGGTGCCCCCTAGGACCACTCAGACTCCCTGAGGCCCCTGAGATGCCCGCAGCCAGTCCACCCCACCCCTAGAAACCTCTCTGTAGACTCCCAGCCCTCCCAGGACCCCTCAGAGACACCCCCCCCCTCCCCCGACCCTCCAGGCAGCCCCACCCCCCAGAGCTCCCCATGGGACCTCCCCAGCCCTGGCTTCCCCTCACTTTAAGACCCTTGGCCCGGTTGATGGCCCGGAGGGGCCGCAACACCCGCAGCACCCGTAGGATCTTGACCACTGAGATGGCGCTGGAGCTGGAAAGGGGAGGAATCAGGCCCTGGACAGTCATCGCCATAGGGTCTCCCCTTAAAGGGACCTTGCCCTGCCACCACAGGGAGATCCCTACCCCCACAAGAGCCCACCTAAAGCCTCACACATCCTGTGTCCACCCCAGGCCCCATCTGCCATGCCTTGCCCTCAAAGCTGCAAATATTTCCAGGCTCCACCCACCCCAAGCCCTGCCCCTGCAGCCATTCACACCTAGTGGACTACCTCCTGCTCTTCTTCATCCTCACATTTCACCTGGGGGGGTGACCTCATGACCTCACAGTAATTCCCAGACCCCCCTCAGACACCCCAACCTCTATCCCCCAGCCCCTGCCCCACTTCATGTCCATGGCCTTAAGGCTACATGCCAAACATGCCCCCTCATCCCTCCCAGCCCTGCCCACCACAGGCCTCATGCCCCACCAATCCCTGCTCCTCACTGGATGCCGAAGGAGATGAGGGAGACGCTGACAACGAGCAGGTCAAGGAGGTTGAACCAATTGCGGCAGAAGGAGCCTTTGTGCAGGAAGGCACCATAGGCTGTCATCTGGGAAGGGGGTGAAGAGATGCAAGACCCAGGAGTCCAGGTGCCTAAGACCTGCCATGCACTACGCCACTAGATCCCCATGGATCCCAGCCAGTCCCTGTTCTGGTTCACCAGAGATCTCCATGGAACCCAGGTGTCCAGGCTCCTAGCCAGCCTCTGCTCTAACTCACCAGATTGCCATGGAACCTAGGCATCCAGGCCCCCAAGTCCCCCCTACACTACCCCACTGCACCCCCATGGAACCCAGGTGTCCGGGCCCCCAGACCTCCCTGATTTAACACAATAGACCTGTTCTGGAACCCACCAACCCTTGCTGCACTAACCACACACCACCCCTCGCCCTGCCACGCCCCTCCCCTCTCCTCCCCTCTTAGAGCCAGGGAGAACCCAGGCGTCCTGGCTCCCAGCCCCACCCCCATTCCCTTTCCAGAGAACCCAGGTGTCCATGCTCTCAACCCTTTCTCTTCACATACCCCCCAGCACTAGCTCATGATAGTTCAGGGTGACTTTGACCAGAGGCTGAGTTCAGGATCAGGCCCAGGCAAGGCCCTGATCCCCTCCCCCTGCCAAGTTTAGGGGTAAATCCATGTGTCTAGGCTACATCCAACCTAAGCAAAGGCCTTTTGGCTTCCCTAGAGTCCTTAGCTCCCACTGTCCTCCAAAAGTACCCAGGTGTCAGGTGTCTGGGCTCCCAGCATCCCCTGCTCTCTCCCTATAGCCTCATTCCCCTTCCAAAGAACCCAGGTGTCCAGGTGGTACCTTGAGCAGGATCTCCACGGTGAAGATGGTGGTGAAGGCGTAGTCAAAGTAGCCTAGAATCTGGGGTGGGTACAAGAGGGGGGAGAGTGAGCATGGGAAGGGGGCAGCCTCAGAGATGCCCCCTTTGCCCACCCTGTGCCCTGCCCCATCAGCCCTACCCCATAAGCCACACCACCCCTATCCTCTTTGCCTCACCCACAAGCCCTTTTTCCCAATCCCACACAAAGCCCCCTCCAACCCTCTACCCCACCCTGCTTACCCTGCCCCAAGACACCCCCCCAAGAGCCCCTTCTGCTAGCCCAGCTTCTTGCCCCCGCTAAATCCCACCCCAGATGCCTGGGTCCCGACTCACATGGTTGCGGAAAGAGTGGGCCCTCACTGGGTCCTCAGCTGCCAGGGAGACGCTGCTCAGTATGATGAAGACGAGGATGAGGTTGGTGAAGATGTGGTGGTGGATCAGAGCGTGGCAGTGCACCCGCAGCCTGGGGAGAATGAGGGGGTCACCCTCAGGCCCCCAGGATCTGGCCTGGATCCCCCAACCCTGCTAGAGCCAGCCTCCAGGATCAGGCCCATCACTCACCAGATTGGGCCCCTCCAGGATCAGGCCACTGCTCCCCTCTGGCTTTGGGCCTAGCTCCCCTCCCCCACCACTCTCTAGATTGGGCCTAGCCCTGCAGCTGGCTCAGGACTCCCAGGATTGAGCTCCCATGTTCCCACAGGATCGGGCCCAACAGCTCTTGAATCAGGCCCCCTGCCCTGTCGCCAGGATCATGCCTCCCAGGCCCATCAGGATCAGGTTTAGGAGTGCCAGGATTACTCCCACCCACAATCAGGTCCTACCTGCCCCCCAGAATTGGGCCCAGCAGCCCCAAGTTCAGCCCCTCCCACTCCCCACCATCAAGCCTCCCAGACCCCTCAGGATCAGGCCAAAGAGTCCTGGAATCATCCCTTCAGGATTGGGCCCTGCCCTCTGTCCCCCAGGTTGGGCTTTGCCCCTCCCTCTACATCTTCCCCAGGGTTGAGGCCCCCACTCACGGGTTGGTGCTGCTAAGTAGGAAGAAGGCGCTTCCCTGGGGGATGGGCAGCACCTTTTCTGCAGCAGGGTCCTCAGCCTGATCCCCATGGGAGCCTGACTCTGACCCCGCCAGGCTGGCACCCTCCGCCTCCTCCCCTGCAGGGGACCCAGGGGTCCAAGTCAGTGCCCTGGGCTCCAGCCCACCTGCCCCCACTGCCCTCCCAGACAACCCTGGCATCCAGGCTCCCAGCCTCCTCTGCCCTCACCCCCAGTCCCTGCTGCCCTCCTGGAAAACCCGGGCATCCAGGTCACTGCCCCCCTGCTCCATCCCACAGGAACCCACTCCCCTCCCAGAGAACCCAGGCATCTGAGCTCCCAGGCCCTCCCATTCTTACTGCCAATCCAGCACTAAGAAAGAACCCAGACATCAGAGATGTGGTCCAGACCCTCACTCCCCCACTGTCCTGCCAGAGTGGAGATAAGACCCAGGCATCTGGGCTCCCAGCCCTGCCTGGTCTCACCCCACAGTCCTCACTCCTTTCCCGGAAAACCGAGGTGTCTGCCGCCCTGCCCCCTTCTTACCTTCTCCCTCACTGTCATCTTCCTCCTGCTCTTCTTCATCCTCACATTTCACCTGGGGGGAGAGCAGGGTGGATAGTCACTGGGAGCAAGCACAGGAGCATGAAAGCCTCAGTCATGTGAGAGGCAGCAGGCAACAGACATGTGAGGCTTTGCGCAGGGCCACACAAGGGAACCATGCAAGCCTGCATGAGCATGAGGCAGCTGTGCAAGAACTTCCCCCACTGGCACATGTGGCTGTCCCAGGACTATGGCCACACCCTGCCCCAGAGAACCCAGGCATCTCCACCCCTGCCCCCTGCTCTCACCTTCACTCCGTCTTCATGGGTGGTATTGCCTGCAATGGCTTCACTCGCCTTCTGCCTGCCAGGAAGGGGGGTGAGGAATGGCAGTAGTAAAGGACCAGAGCATCCAGGCTCCCAGCCCCCCTACTCTAACCCACCAGCCTCCCTCCCCTCCAGGAGCTGGAATGGAACCTAGGTGTCTGGGTCCCAGGACCTCCAAGAGCTCCCACTCCCCTCCCAGAGCAAGGAAAGAACCTGGGCATCCTATTGTCCGAGTGCTACCCCAGCGTCCCAGCTTACCGCTCCTTGGCGGCACTGATGTTGTCAGCATCAGCCAGGTTATCAACGGCAATGGCCAGGAACACATTGAGCAGGATGTCTGGGGGTGGGGTCAGGAAAAGGGCATGGGGTACCTGAGACCACACACTTCCAGCACCCAGGCCCCATCTCTGCCAGCCCTCAGTCACTTCCATCCCCAGCCCCTGCCTTTTCCAGGCTGCCACCCCAGTCTGCCCTCCATCTAACCCCCCACACCCCACCACCACCACCACCCCAAGCCTTACCCCGCCACCTCTGACTACACCAGGGGTGGGCAATAATTTTGAGCGCAGGACCGCTTACTAAGTTTTGGCAAGCCATTGAGGGCTGCGTGACAGGCAGCCAGGGGAAGATAAATATTCATTTTCTAAATTTTTAGGGGCCCCATGGGCCAGATAGAATGGCCTGGTGGGCTGCATCTGGCCCACAGGCCACATTTTGCCCACACCTGGACTACACCCTGAACTGCTGACCTCACCCGAGGCCCTGCCCCTTCCCCTCTGATCTCACCCCAAGCACCACCCCTCCACCTCTGACCCTTGCTCCCTTGGCCCACCCTTTCATCTAGTCCTGCCCCCCCAGCCCTGACTCTCCATGTCCAACCCATCTCTGACCTTTGCCCTTGGCCCACCCTCCACCTGACTGTCCCCAGCCCCAACCTCCACCCAACTCCTCCCTTCCTGCCCTGTCCTGCCCCTCCCTGCCATTGTCCCTAGGTGGATGCAGTTGCCACAGATGAAGAGAATGACAAAGTAGATGCAGACAAGCATGCCGGGGAAGACAGGGCCACCATATGCCATGATGCCATCGTACATCACCGCATTCCAGTCCTCTCCTGTCAGGATCTAAAGGGGGCATGAACTGAGGTCAGGAAGGCCTGGGGGCTGGTACCTGGCAGAGGTGAACAGGGCCTGAGGGAAGGGAAGGTGTTGATGATAGGGGGGTCCTGGGGGGCTGTGGAGGACTCTATGGCATGTCAGGCACCTGGACAACGGTGAGCAGGGCCTAGGGAATGGTGTCAACAGTGGGAGGGTCCCAGGGAGCTGTGAAGGGTTGCACCCCACCAGGAGACAGTGAGCAGGGCCTGGGGGATGGTGCTGGCAGTGCAGGGGGGGGCTCTGGGGTGTTGTGGGGAGGGTCATACCTGGAAGACAGTAAGCAGGGCCTGGGGGAAGGTGTCGAAGGTGGAGCGCTTGGCGGGGGCACCCTCAAAGGCAAAGCGGCCCCCGAAGAGCTGCATGCCAAGAAGTGAGAAGATGATGATAAAGAGGAAGAGCAGCAGCAGCAGTGATGCAATCGACTTCATTGAGTTCAGCAGTGAGGCCACCAGGTTGCTCAGTGATGCCCAGTGCCTGTAGGGGTAATAGGGGTTGGAAGAGGCAAGACAGGGATCGGGGGGCAAATACAGGGGATGGAGGGCAATACAAAAGTCAGGGGGCAATATGGGACCAGGAAGATGCCTCTCTTGCTGAGATCCCTGGGGGGTGGAGGAGTGCCCTGTAGTGCCCCTGCTGGCCATCCCCAGTCCCTTTAACGACCCCACCCAGTGCTCCCTGCTGGCTGCCCCTGGTCCACATAATCCTACCAATGCCCACCCCCAGTCCCTATAAGCTGCCCAGGGTCCCCTGCTGGCTGCCCCATGTCCATATAATGCCCCCCAGCACCACCTGCTGGCTACCCCGGTCCCTATAACCCCCCTACCCCTGCTCACCTGGTGACCTTGAAGATGCGGAGGAGGCGGACACAGCGCAGCACAGAGATGCCCAGAGGCTCCATGATGCCTAGCTCCACCAGCGCTGTCTCCAGGATGCCACCACACACCACAAAGCAATCAAAGCGGTTGAAGAAGCTGGCGCCATAGGCATGGGGACCCAGCCCATACAGCTTGAGCAGCATCTCCAGTGTGAAGAGGGACAGCAGCACCTTGTTGGCATAGGCTGGGGGGGGATGAAGGGGGGTCACAGATGGGGAGGGGGCCCAGATTTCCCAGTCTCCCTACCTATCCCACAAGGTATCTGAGCCATTCCCACATCAGGAAGAGGACCCAGGTGTCTGGGGCCTGCCAGACATTTGATCTATTCTCAGGGCAAGGAGGAAACCCAGGTGTCCGCCACCTGCACCCCACCCCCCATCCCCCACCTGCAAGGCATTTGATTCACTCCCAGAGCAGAAAAGGAACCCAGACATCTGGGTTTCCCTTCCGCCCCCCTCCTTCCCCCCCCAGGGAGGGAACCCAGGACTTGCTCCCCCACTCCCCGGCATCTAACCCATTCTTAGATCAGGGGGAGTACCCAGGCATCCAGGCCCCTCACCCACAGCCCCTAATGCATCTTCCCAGGACAAAGAAGGAACCCAGGCATCCAGTCCGCCCCCCCCCCCCCCCCGGCCCCCCGGCCCCCATGCCTTGAGGGCTGGAGCTCACCCTGAGTGTGGGTGAGCCAGTCAGGCTGACCGTAGTGCTCGGAGGCAATGGTCAGGGTGTTGAGGAAGACAAGCAGCAGCACGACCCAGTAAAAGGCCACTGATTTTGCCGCCAGGCGGCAATGCTTCCGCAGTGCCCGGTTGGCCCTGCGTAGGCGCCGGCTGCATGGAACCCAGATGTCCAGTGGGGGAACCCAGGCATCTAGGGCCCCAGCCCCCGACTGTAACCCACCAGCACCTAGTGCTCCCACAGGGAACCCACATGTCCAGGCTCCTAGTACCACCACCCCACCCCTGCTGTAACCCACCAGCCCCCAGTGCTCTGTCAGGGAACCCAGGCATCCGGGCTCCCATGTTCCTCCTGCTGCAACCTTCCAAACCCCATTTCTCTTCCAGAGTGAAGTGAGAACCAAGGCATCTGGGCTCCTAACCCCTCCTGCTCTAACCTTCCAGGCCCCATTGTACACCCCGCCCCCCGCAGAAAACCCAGGCATCTGAGGTGGAGCCAAGGCATTCAGACTCCCAGGCCCCAATACTTAAGCAGAGAACCTAGGAGTACAGGCTTCCAACATCCCCTCCTTGCTGTAACCTACAAGGACCCACTGCTCCCCAAGAGAACCCAGGTGTCTAGGCTCCTACCTCTGCCTCAGATGTAGCCCACCAAGCCCCACTGCTCCAATGAGAACCCAAGAGTCCAGGAAGGAACCCAGGTGTCTGTACCCCAGCCCCTCACTGCCCAGCCCCCCAATCCAACTCACCAGAACTTGGTCTTGGAGAGTTTCCTCCTGGAGAAAGACCAAATATAAAAGCCACTGACAAATGCAGCTGGTTCTGGGGTTGGACATGGGCTGGGTATAACAGGCCTCCATAATATGACTGGCTCTGAGTATAACATGGCCCCACAATATGACTGGTTTGGGGAAAGGTTGTCAGGGGCTGGGTATAATATGGTCCCACATTACAGCTCGTTCTGGGGAGGGGTGTTGGGGGCCAGCTGTAACAGGGCCCCACAATGCAGCTGGCTCTGGTGGGTGTGGGGGGCATGTCAGGGATTGGGTATATCAGAGCCCCATGATGTGACTGGCTGTGGGGTGGGTATCATGAGTGCCTGGTGCCTCCTGAATCTGGGGGGGGCACCCACAGAAGCTGCTGACAGCAGTGGCCCTGTCAGGGGGGGGTACCAGTCCTACGGAGAGCATGAGTGTCAGCCGTCAGCAGGGGCACGTGCACCCCTACCAGTTGCCTATGGTGGGTATAACAGGGCCTCTAAAGAGAGTATTGGGGGCTGGGCATAAGGGGGTCCCAGTGATGCAGCTGCCTTTGGGGTGAGAGGGACTCACAGAATGACTTCACAGCAGGTCACATGATGCTCCTCCTCCCCCACATTCTCTGTATTCACTGAGGTTGTCTCACTTGCTGGGAGGCTGGCTGAGGGAATGGAGACAGACTCGTGAAGGCAGGGCTAATCTGGTTTAAACCCCTCTCCCTGCACATGACCCACCCTCTCACTCCACTGTCCCTTAGCCCATAGCAGGGAGAGGGGCTAATCCAGATTAAGCTCCTCTCCCATCCCATGTCTCCACTGCAGGAGAGCAAGGCAGGGCAGGGACCCTGGCACCAGCGGGGGGCAAGGCATGTCTCACTGTGGGTGTCAGTCGAGTGGCTGGAGTGACGTAGCCACTTGAGGCGGCTCCGGCGCTTCTCAGTGAGGTCTTCCACAGTCACACCTAGATGGACATGGAGTAAGTGGTGGGATGGGGTGATGTATCAATGGAAGGATGGATAAACAGAGAGATAAGTATGTTGATGGGCGGATGAATGAAAGAAGGGACAGACAGATGGGCAGACAGATGGATATGTTAATGGATGGATGATTGGTTGGAAGGTAGGTTGATTGGATGGATGAATAGATAGATTAAATTAGATATGCATGTTAATAATGGATGGACAGATAGAGATGATTCGTTGGTTGGAAGTGTAGTGTTGGATGAGTGGTTCACATGAGGGTAAACAGATGGAGGGAGGGGAGGTTGGATGGATATGATGGGTGGATGATTGGTTGATTAGATGGTTGGATGGATGGGCAGATATGTCAATGAATGGATGAATGATTGGTTGGTGGACAGGTTGATTGGATGGTTGATGGATACATACATTTATGACCAACAGAAAGACGGATAGTTCATTGGTCAGGTGTGCATAGGGTTGGATAAGTGATTCACATAAGAGCAGTTGGGTGTGTGGAAGGATGGATAGACAGATAGGTTGTGGATGGATGGACGGGTATGTAAAGGGGTGAAGGAATGAATGGTTCATTGTTTGGATGTGCATAGGGTTGGATGAACAGTTCACATGACAGCAGTTGGGTGCATATGATGGATAGAAAGACAGATAGGTAGGTAGAAACGTTGAGAATCAATGGATGGATATGTGGAGGGGGTGGAGAAATGGATGGTTCATTGATTGAATGTGCATACGGTTTGATCAGTGGATCGGGGTTTGATGGATAGATAGACGGATGGAATGTGGGAATGGAGGTGGGATAGGTGTACATGGCCAGGGGTTGAAGTCAGTTGGACATGGGGAAGGGACGTAGAGGGTGGAGGCAAGAGAGATAAACATGAGCACCATGATGGGACGTGGCTGAGCTCTGATGCCTGGGTTCCCTCCCTAATCTAGGAGGAGAGTGGAGGCTGGGGACTTCCAGCAGGAGCAGGGAGGGGCTGGGAGTTCACATACCAGGGTTCTCTCCAGGTTTAGGAGGGAAATGGGTTAGAACAGGGGGAGTCCAGATACCTGGGTTCTCTCTCCACTCTGGGAGAGCAGTGGTGGGTCAGCCATGTTCTCCACCAGATCCTTGCTGATCCTTGTTGGGGGGACTCACTCAAGATATCTCATTGCTGCCTCCAATGCCCTTGGCCCCTGGGGCTGGGGGGCTGTAGGTTGGGAGTAAGAGGCACCACAGGGTGATTGGTGAGCTGGGAGTGGTGGGCACCTTGCAGGGCTATGGGGGTACAGGTCAGGAATGAGGGGCACCATGGGGTGAGAGGGTGGGGCTGTGGGTCAGAAGTGAGGGGTACTTTGGGGCTATGGGGGGCTGCAGGTTGGGAGTGAGAGGCACTTTGGAGTGATGGGGGTGCAGGTTTGGAGTGGAGTCCACTGTGGGGCTATGGGGTGGATTGCAGGCTGGGAGTGATGAGCACCACGGTCTGATGGGAGGGCCTGCAGGTCAGGAACGAGGGGCATCATTGCAGGGGGGCCCTTACGGACATGCTTGTCTTCACCATCAGCCCCATCTTCATCATCATCCAGCCCCTCGGCCTGCGTGATCCACTCCAAGTAGCCACGCAGATCCTCTTCCAGTTGTTGCTTCTCCCGCAGCTTCTGGAAGTCCCCTCGTGCCTTTGCCTTCTCCCGCTCCTTGGAGAATTCACTGCAAGTCCAACACACTTAGCATACATCAGCTGCCTGCACTTGCCCTGATGTGCTTACTACATGCCCTACACTGAGCACATATTGATACACTTAGTATACAAGCTGTATACGCTTGCCCCAACATGCTTAATGCATGCCCTGTCACATTTAGTACATATAGGAGTTGCCTGCATTTGCCCCAACCATTTAACACGTGCCCCAACATACACGAGAGCTGCCCATGCTTGCCCTGGTGCTCTTGCCACACTTCATGACACACTCAACTTATGCAAGAGCTGCCTAACTCATTTAGCATGTTCATGAGTTATCTGCACACACCTGAACACATTTAGCGCGCACATGAGCTGCCTGCACCCTTCCCATATGCTTTAAGACCCCTGTGCACCCACAAACACTTGGCACATGCCTGAGCTGCCACACATGCCCCGACATGCTTAGCATGTACAAGAGCCACCCACATGTGCCCTGACACACTTAGATGCACAAGCCTTCTGCACAACCAACATGCCCAGCATAAGCGTGAGCCACCTCAACACACTTTGTGCACACCATCTACCTTATGCCCCAACATGCGTCACATGGGTGAGAGCCATCAGAACACATCAACATGCTTAGCACATACATGGGCCCTCCTGAACATGCCCTGGCATACATGACCAAGTGGTGCACTCACCCACTGAGAACGCCCAGCACCAGGTTGAGGACAAAGAAGGAGCCAAAGATGACAAGACTGACAAAGTAGATCCAGGGCAGCTCGTGACCCATGGCATCCTGCATCTGCCAGCATGGGGGGAGGGGGATGTGGTCAGGGGCTGCAGGACCCAGGAGTGCATGGGGATGAGAGACCCAGGAGTTCCAGGGGTCCTAGGGGCTGCAGGACCCAGAAGTCTGGGAGTCTTTTGCACCAGGAGACCCCAGAGTCTGGGGTTCAAGAGAGAGGGGAGAGACCCTCAGGGGACCCAGGTGTCTAAGGGGGTAGTTCCATGAAACCCAGGCATCTGGGAGTCAGGGGGCTCTCAGGGGGCCCAGGTGCCTGGATTGTGGGGGTTGGTTCTCAGAGGAACTAGACATCCAGGGGGACCATACCCAGTACAGCAAGCTGTGGGGGTGGTCCCAGGGGATCCAGGAATCAGGGAGCGGGGAGTTGGTTCCCAGGGAACCCAGGCATCCAGGGTTGGAGGGGGTATGGTTTTCCCAGGGGACCTAGGCATCCAGGGGGGCAGGAGCAGAGGGGAGACTGTACCCCATACAGCATGTCGGTCCAGCCCTACATAGTGATGCACCAGAAGATGGTGAACTGGGGTAGGAACGGCACGAGGTTCTCAGGGAATCCAGGGATCTGGGGGTGATACCTAGTACAGTGAGCTGGGGAGGGGGGAATTCTCTTAGAGGACCCAGGGGTGAGGGGGTTGGTTCCCAGGGGACCCATGCATCCAAGATAGGGACGGCTGATTTTTCCAGGGGAACCAGGAATCCGGGGGCCATACCCAGTAGAGGACATCAGTCCAGCCCTCCATGGTGACACACTGGAAGACGGTAAGCATGGCAAAGAAGAAGTTATCAAAGTTGGTGATGCCACCATTGGGTCCAGCCCAGCGACCACGACACTCCGTGTTGTTCTGTACACAGGCCCGGCCATGCCCTGAGAAGGCGCAGGGTGATGGGTCCTCCTCTGACTCCAGGTCTATGAGATACAACACACAATAACACAGGACAGGCAGATGTGGGGAAACACAGACATGGCATACACAACAGATGAGCAGACAAGCCATGGGGTATGTGACGTGGACATGAGACACAAACATGGGGACATATGGATGCAGAACATGCAACACAGACAGGGACACAGGAGAGACAGACATGGGGAAACATGGACACAGACCTATGCCATGTGAACATTTGACACAGAGGGTGTGACATGGGAATGCAGAAGATGTGTATACAAAACAAGCAACACAGACATAAAAACCAGAATTGCAGACATGGGACACAGGTATGTGCCCCATGGACATGGGGCACACACACAGCACATGGACGCCAGACACACAGAACATAAGACACACTGATGCAGAACATGCAGATACATGGACATGGGACATGTGGACACAGGACTCTCAGGCAAGTATCATCGATGGGCTCCTCTGCCCCCCCTCCCCCCCCACATCTGCCCCATCCTGCCTAGGCTGTGGGCTGTCTCCCAGTGAGGAGGGGACACACAGGGGTAGATGGGGCCTGCAGCTGGGGATGGGGCTGTGGGCATGGGTTCTGGCCAAAGGTGGGGCTAGGCTGGCATGGTGGGGGAGTCTTTAATTGAGGGGGAGGGTTGGGGGCATCACCTCCCATTAGAGGGGTGGGTGGGGCCTTGACTACAATTGGTGTGGAGCTCTAGGTGGAGCCCCACAGAAGCGTCAGATCCAAGATTGGCTTTGGGTGTCACCTTCCATTAGAGGCATGGCCAGACAAGGGGTGGGTTGGGGTGTGAAACTGTGGGTGGAACCTCCTGCAGAATGGGGAGTTGCTGGGTGGGGCTGTGTGCAGGGGCTTCCAGCAGAGGCAGGCATGGGCTGTGGAGCAGGGCCTAGGCCTCACCAGAGCCGATGAAGAAGCAGGTCTTGTGCATGCGGCCAATGAAGAGTTCGAGACCAATGATGGCGTAGATAATGATGACGAAAAGCACGAGCAGTGCAATGTGCAGCAGGGGCACCATTGCCTTCATGATAGAGTTGAGCACAATGTGCAGGCCTGGGTTGGGGGGAGCATAGGGCACCGATCACGCCATGTGGTGCAGCCTCACTATGCCACCCAACCCTCACTAATATTATGCCACTGCCTGATCACACATGCTAATGATATGTAATACAGCACTGCCTTGCCACACAGCCCAGCACATGCTTACATCATGTGACAATACCACCATTGCCATGCCACCTCACACATACTAACATCATGCAATGCAGCTCTGTACAAGTGCTGGAACCTGGCACTGCCTTGCCCCACCATCCAGCACATGCTAACATCATTGTGCAACACAGCACCACTTGTTCAACATCAGCTTGCATCATCAGGCTGGATAGCAAAACACAACATTGCCTTGCAACCCAACCCAACACATGCTAATGTCACATGACATTGCTCTCTGCATACCATAGAGCATGGCACCCCTTGCAACCTAACCCAAAGTGTGTTAACATCATGCCACATAGCTCTCTGCATATGCTGGAACATAGCACCACTCCCCAACACAGCTCTACACCCTCAGGGTTGCTCTTACTGGGGACGCCAGAGACAAGGCGCAGGGGACGCAGCACCCGGAAGGCACGAAGGGCCTTGACATCAAAGCCTCCTGGCTTCCCACTCATGTGATGGGCATCTCCTGACTTGTGGGACACCTGCTCCAGTGCCACACTGAAGAGCCTGTGGGGGGGCAGATTTAAGAGTCAGACCAATTTGCAGGGCACCTGTGGAGTGAACCCAGGCATCCTGGGGGGGTAGGGCATCTAGTCCTACAGGAGGAACTGGGGGGAGGGGAGGGACACACATATCGGCCTAGTTTGGCCATTGGTATGAGTGGAAGTGGTCTGGAGGGAGACCTATTTAGGGAACAAACCCTGCTGGGGAGTAAACCCAGGGGTCTTGAGGGGCTGCTGCTGTTGCCCTACCAGGAAGTTGGTCGGGGACAGACATAAATTGGGCTAGTTTGGCCACTGGTGTCAGCAGAAGTGGCCTGAGGTGACATACCCTGCTGGAAAGTGAACCTAGGCATCCCAGGTGGGGTCACTGCCACTTAACCCTGATGGGGAGTGAACTCAGGCGTCCAGGGTGAGGTTGTTCCCACCAGGAAGAGTGAGGTGAGGGGTCAAACCATACATCAACCTAGTTTGGCAATTAGAATAAGTAGAAGTGATCTAAGGGACACATTCAGGGAACTAACCCATTCATGGGGGGAGGGGGGGCAGTTAGGGAGTGAACGCAGGAGTCCTACATGTCTGTCACCAGAAAGTGTGTGTGTGTGTGTGTGTGTGTGTGCGGGGGGGGGGGGGGGGGGGGGGGGCGGCAGAGTTGGGAGAATACATCAAACTACTTTGGCCGTTGGCATCAGTGGAAGTGGCTTGGGGGGATGAATTTAAGGAACAGACCCATTTGCAGAAGGAATTTGCTGGGAGAGGCATCCTGGGGGTATGTGCCTGTTGGGGGTGGGGGGGCCCTACCTGACAGGAAGTAGTGGTGGGGAGCTGTAACAGAGAACCTGGGGCTCCCTGTTCCTTTGAGATAAGAGCAGCCCAGGCAGGGAACACTGCAGGTTAGGCAAGGTGGGGCAGCTGCAGGTTGCCAGGGCAACAAGCCAATGAGGCAATTGCACTTGCAGGCAGCTTTTTGGTGGGAAGTAAGCAGGGCCCTGGGCACAGATAAGCCTGAGGCTTGGACTGGCAAGGTAGTCTCTCCCTGGAAGCCATGGGAAAAGGAGCTCCTGTCCAGGAGAGACACCTGGGGATGCTAGGCCTCTGGTTGTTTTGCTGCCTGTGAGAACTGGGAGCTATGCTGTATTAGTGAGGGAAGGTTTGCCCTTTAAAGGGATGGAGGGCTGTTTCCTCTTTATGTTATGTTCTAGCTCTGGGGCTTATATTTAATATTGTGTCTAAACTGGCAGTTTGGGTTGAGACTGTAAGGGGTGATAAATGAAGGACCCAAGGGCAGGCTCAAGGCTCGGGTGACTGCTGAGCCCAGAGAGAAGCAGAGTACAAGGCTGCAGAGCCACACAGGGGCCTGGGAACTGGCAGATGGGGACCAGGTGCCAAGTGACCAGAAGGGATGAACTAGAGTTAATACCTCAAAGCCAGTTCCGATATAGTGGGCCCTGGCTAGAAGGCCTAGCTGACAGTAAAAGGGTGGAGGTCAAGGAGGGATGATGCTTCCAGAGGTGGGAGGGCTCCAATTCACTTACCTCACCCCCCTAGTGCCAGCTGGGCAACCCCCAAAATGAGCTTCCTCTGCTTCCTTCCATTTTGAAAACAGCACTAGGGCTGGGAAGGGCAAGTGGCTGCAGGCTCACAGCCACTCTAAACAATAGCTCTCTCTCTCAACTCCTGGGACCCAACAGAGAACATCTGTTGGGCCCTGGAGTAGGATTACCATATGTCTGGGTTTTCCTGGACATGTCCTCTTTTTGGGTCCTCCAATTTTTGATCAGGCAGTCTTTTAAAATGAATGTCCGGGATGTTGCTGGTAGAACTGCATTTTTGGCATGCCCTAGTGGTGTGCATATTTACCAGGGATCCAGGTTTTCTGTTTGCTGTGGACAAATGTGGATTTTCCTCTTTAAAGGAGGAAACTGTGGGCTTCCCCTTGCAGGCTGGGGGGAGGCGCCTGCCCGTCCAACAGGGGAAGGGGGCAGGAGGTCCCTTTGTGGGCAGCAGGGAGCTATGCAGCTGGGTCAGTGCCTGTGTTTACAGGGGTGGGCTGCCCAGGAGATGTTGCTTGAGGGGGGCCATGACCAGGCTGCCTGACATGGTGCAGGAACCCCAGCCCAGCAGGGGAAGGTGTCACAGGCCTCCCTTCCTCCTCCCTCCAGCCCACACTGGGGTCGGATTCACTCCACCTCTGCCCGCACAAGCCACAGCCACTGCAGCCACCCTGTTCCAACTCGGTAGAGATGGAGGGAGCAGGGAGTAGTGGGTTGGGAGTGAGGGGTACTGGCAGGGCTGTGGCTTGGGTGAAGTGAGATGCAAGGCACTGGGTGGTTGGAGGGGGACTGTGGGTTGATAGTGCGGGACACTGGCAGCACCAGGGGGCTGTGGGTCGGGAGTCAAGGGCACTGGCATAGCCCAGGGGTTTGGGAGTGAGGGACACCAGCAGGAGTGGGAGGGACTGTGGCTTTATTTTTGGAAATGGAAATATGGTGACCCTACCAAGGGGGATTGCTGTAAAACATGGTACTGCCTGTGAAGTGCCATGAGTTACAACAGGGAGCTGCTCTTCTGTCTGTGTCTTAAAGGAATGGACCCATTTGCAAAGGGACTTTGCTGGAAGAGAACCCAGGTGTCCTGAGTATGTATTTTCATAGACATTAGGGACTGGAAGGGACTTCATGAGATCATCAGGTCCAGCCCGCCTCCGCACCACCGCCCCCCCCCGGGCACACGTGGGAACTCAGCTGGGATTAAGTGAACCCAGCAAGAAATATATCCACCTGTTGGGAGGAGTCGCACATCAGGCTAGTTTGACTATTGATGCAAGTGGAAGTGTCCTGGGAAGGGAACACATTTAAAGGATGGACCCATTTTCAGATTTACTTCACTGAAAGAGAACCCAGGTGTCTTGGGCAGGGAGGGGGAAGGGCCTACTGACCAGGAAGGCAGGGTGGGGCAGGGGTTGGGGGTGTTGACATCAGGACACAGGCTAGTTTAGCTACCAGCCTGAGTGGAAGTGGCCAGGGGGATGCACTTAATGGATGACCCAATTAGCAGAGGTACTTCGCTGAGAGAGAACCCAGGGGTCCTGGGCATGCATACATGTTGCGAGGGGGTCCTACCTGTCAGGAAGTAGTGGGAAGGGTGGACATGGGGGAGACAGGTATCAGCCTATTTTGGCTATTGGCATGAACAGAAGTAGCCTGAGGGGGCATATTTAGTAGACAGACCAGCCCTCAATGTGCATGTTGCACATGTGAGTGCACATGTGTGTATGTGTTTGGGGGGATGCAAACCAGGGGTAGAGGTTTGCAGGGGGGAGGGGAGGTCATGGGTGACGCTAAAACTTACCCCACCACTACAATGACAAAGTCAAGGAGGTTCCAGCCGTTGCGGATGTAGGCGCTGGGGTGCATGACAAGCCCATACGCGATGATCTTCAAGAAGGTCTCCACTGTGAAGATGATGAGGAAAACGTACTCCACCTGTTCCTGTGGGAGTGAGGGGAGACTGCTGTAGAAACCAGGTGTCCAGGAAATGCCTCTTGCCACACCCTGTTCCCACAAGAGCCACACATACAGCCCCAACCTGGGGACAGGGAAGAATACAGGTGTCCAAGGGCTGAACAGAGGCATCTGAAAGATTCCTGTCCCCCACAGGAGCCACACAGCCCCAACCTGGAAGGATAAACCCAGGTATCCAGGGGGTGCTTCTCTCCCCATAAGAGCCACACAGCACCCCAACCTAGGTAGATAAACCCAGGCATCTAAGAGATGCCCTTCTCCCTCCCACCAGCTGGAGAGAGCCCAGGCTTCTTAAGAGCTGCTCTTCTCTCTCTACCCCCTGCCCCTGCCCCCACCCCCTTCAAGAAAATGAACCCAAGTGTCCAGGTGATTGGGGTGGGGAGCCATCCCAGTATGAGAATGAACCTCAGATGGGTGAAAGTCATCTCTGTCAGGGGCTGAACTCAGGTATCAGGGGTGGGTATGAACCCAGGCCCTTCCCCCCAATTCTCCCCACTAACAACTGTGCCAGGCCCTGAAGGGATTAAGCTTCACTCCCCCTCCTCATCCCCAAGACACATGGGTAAGCAGCTTAGAACAGGACATGACTGTGAGCTTACACATGTCACACATCCCTGGGGGCACAACCTAGGGAACATGGGCATCTGAGCCCTAGAACCCTCTAAATCCTGGAACCCAGGCATCCAGAGCCCTGACCAGGCACAGCCCAGAGACCCAAGTGCCTGAGCTCCCAGCCCCCCTGCTCTAACCACCCAGCCCCCCCACTGATTGGGGAGAGAACTCGGGAGTCTGGGCGCCTGGCTCTCCCTGCTCTAAATCCCTCAGATACCACCCCCTCCCCAGACTCAGGGGTCCCTAATTCGCCCTTCTATTTCAAACAACTCATTAAATCTAATCACAGGCTTTTATCCACTAAGGAGGATAAACCAGGACCTGACTGGGACCAGCTAAGGGTAACTAGACCTCACCAGTTGGGTCACAGTAGCCCCCAGGGGGAAACCTGGAAGCCTCGGTTCTCTGGGAGGGGAATGGAGGCTAGAGCAGGGGCTTGCAATTATTTGGGGCGGAAGGCCACTTACTGAGTTTTGGCAAGCCATCAAGGGCCACATACATGGCAGGCAGCTAGGGGCAGATAAATATTCATTTTCTAAATTTTTTAGGGGCCCCGCAGGCTGGATAGACTAGCCTGGTGGGCTGCTTCTGGCTTGCGGGCCACATTTTGCCCACCCATGGCTAGAGGGTGAGAGCAGGGTGGGGGCCTGGGAGCCTGAACACCTGGGTTCTCTAAAAGGGGAGTGGGGCTGGGCTGGGGTGGTGACAGCAGGGGGACTGGAAGCCTGGATACCTGGGTTCCCTGGGACAGGAAGGGCCAGATGGGCAAGGATGGGGTGGGACTGGAGGTGTGGTGCCCAGACACCTGGGTCCTCGGAGGGAAATGGGGCCCAGAAGGTTGGAGCACAGTGTGGGTGATGAGCCTGGATACCTGGGTTTTGTGAGGCAGAAAAGGAGGTTATTGGAGGCCTGGTGGGTCAGGATGGGATGTAGGGGTGGGGGCTCAGATGCCTGGGTCCATAGTGGGGGCAGCTCACCAGATTGTGGTTGGCAGCATTGGAGTCATCCTCTGGGAAAGGGATGTAGACTCCCAGGGCTACGCAGTTGGCGAAGATGGTCATGAGGATGAGGATGTCAAAGGGTCTGGGGGGCCTGGAGTTAAGGGCACAACAGGGGGGGGGCAGCCCAGCCCCCAACTACTCCTTCCCCACCCCATCACCCTACACCCCATTATGGCATGGGTACAAGAAGGTTCCCACTGTTTCTATTCAACTGGCCCTCTCCCTATCTCTTACTGCTCTCAGACCCATAAATCCTGTCAGCCATCCCCCACAGCCCCCAAAATGGCCATCCTTGGCAAAAGCTTCCTAAAGCCCCCACTTGACTTCCCTCCTCCCCCCATTGCCCCCTCAAACTCCTTCAGACCCTCCTCCCTGCCCCCAGCTCAGGCCCCCCACCACCATGGCAGCCAAGATGGCCACCCTTGGCAGTGGTCCTGACAGTTCCCCTCCATCTACCCCACTGCCCCCAACCTCTCATCCCTATTTGACTCGGCACTCCTTTCCCCCCAGTTATGGCACCCAAGATGGCCATCCCTTGCCCCTGTTGTGTCCCCCAGGTGGCCACTACAGGCAGGTTCTGGATACTTCCACTCGACCAAGCTGATGGCGCCACGGCGCAGGGGGTTGGCCAGCCCCAGACAGAAAAGGGCACGTGGGGAGCGGTGTTCAGCACTGGGCCCCTGCGCCTTGTGCTTGCCATGGAGCAGGCGCCGTCGTCCCGCAGCAGTACTGCCACCAGGGTGTGGGGGACCCCCAAGCCCCCCAGGGGGGGTGGCTGCCCCATTGGCCAGCGGCCAGGCCAGTGCCTGTCCTGCTGCCTCTGCAAAAGCCACAGCCACAGCACCTGGGCCCTTGCCTGTGGGGGAGTCAGGAATGGGGGAATCAGGGAGGGCCCCTCATAAAGACCACCCTGGCCAGGCAAAGGTTCCCCCCAGAGCTCCCCTTCCCCACATAGGATGCCCCATCCAGTCATCCAAGGTCCCCCCACAATAAGTCTCCCACAGCCCCCTTCTTCACCCCAAGGCCCCCATTCCCACAAAGCTGGTCTCCCAGACCCCTCACCTCCCAGAGCCACCCCATGCCCCAGAAGCCCCCACAACCTGACAGAGGCCACCCTCAACCCCCCTGACTCCTCAGAACCCTCAATCCCCCAGAAGCCCCATGCCCCCCAAAACCCTTCAAAACATGAACACCGTGTGCCCCTGGAGGCAAGCTCCCGCAGGCTCCCACAACCCCTGTACACTCAGAAGCCCCCCCCAGCACATCCACCTGGGCTCTCCCTCACACTGAGCTTCCCAGTTCATTCCCCCTTCCCCTCTCCTCACAGCCTCCCATCTCCCAGAAGCCCCCCTTGTTCCCCCACACTAAACCCTGCCAATCTGCTAAAGGGCCCACACTGAGCCCCCCACCACACACCCACTCCCCAGAGCTCCCCTCAGAGACCACTTCCCAATCCACCCACCCTGTCTGAGCCTCCCTGCCATACACCTCCTCAAAGCGGCCCTACATTCCCAGAGCTGGGGACAGCAGGAAGCAAGGCCCTCCCATAACTGATTTGGGGGGGGGGGGGGGACGGTGCCCCCGCCCCAAACCCAGGATCCACTCACCAGGGCCATGGTCATGAGGCTCCATTGGGGAGTAAGGGGGGTTGCGTTACACGGGGTAGAAAGTCCTGAGTCTGTGCTCCTCCCTGCCCTGAGCTTCCTCGCTCTCACTGCCCGCCTAGGATTAAGGGATTAGAAGGGATTGTTGGGGGAGGTGGGTTAGGGCAAGCAGCAATTGGGGGGAGGGGGGGGGAGGAAGCAGCATCTGAAGGCTTCTACCCCTGCTGAAGCCTTCAAGGGGGACCCACATACCCCAGACACCCCCACTATGTTCCCTGTCACCCCAAGAAGTCCCAGTTCCCCAAGGGGACCCCAAGAGTTCCCCCCATAGCCTAAGAAGACTCCTATCCCCAGACACCCTTCCAGGGGTCTGAGATACCCCCTCCGCCAGGGCCCATGTTGCCTCAGACCACCCCCTTGTGGGCCAAGATACCCCTATCATGTTTCCCTGCACTTGCACAGAGCTCCTAGCCTGCCAAAGGGACCCCACCTTGTAAGGATCCTCTAGGGCAGTGCTTCTCAAAGTGGTGGTCCATGGACCAGCCCGTCGCCGGTCAGCAGCAAGTTGCCAGGAAAGAAAGAAATATATTTTCAGAAGCATAACATTGATATGTCATAGTTCCACAGTTCATACGTTCCAACACTCCAGGTGATGTCATGTCACGTGAGGTGAGGAAAGAGAAAAAAAACAGCCGGTCACGCATTTATGTAGCGCTGTTACACGCAGTTGCTGCCACTGGCTAAACCGGGCACTGGTCCCTGGCCCACTGGAAAAAAAATTACCGGTCTGCCACATCAGATAATTTGAGAAACACTGCTCTAGGGCAGAGGTCGGCAACCCCTGGCACATGTGCCAATCGTGGCACATGAGGCCATTTTGCTTGGTACGCGGTGGCCAGCCCCGGCTCAGGGGAGCTGCTGCCAGCGACGGAGCCCGGGCTGCTCCCAGCAAGGCTTGCAGCATTCCAGCTGCCTGCTGGGAGCAGCCCGTGATCCCGGCTGGCAACAGCTCCCCAGAGCCGGGGCCCTGCAGCCGGGAGGCTCCAAACAGCTGCGCCGGGCTCCGAGCGGCTCAGACACCAGCTCTGCACCGGCACCTCTGAGCTGGCAGTGGAGGCGGGGCTTGAGGCAGCGCAGCTCCGGTCTCTCCCCAGCTCCCAGTAAGGAGGTGATGAGCCCGGCGCAGCTGTTTGGAACCAGCCCGGGCTCTGGGCAGCTGCCGCCAGCCAGGATCCCGGGCTGCTCCCAGCGGGCAGCTGGGGTAGCTGCTGGCAGCCAGAGAGCCCGGGCTGGGGGACAGAGGCTTTGTGTGGGGGGCAAGGGGCAGCAGGGCTGGGGGGAAGGGGCTTTGGGTAAGGGGCAGCAGGGCTGGGGGAAGGGGCAGTAGGGCAGGGGGCTAGGGGCACAAGCAGGGTATCCTTCCATGTACCCCTTGCCCTCATTTTGTTTTTCTGCCATGCCAGCACTCCGGCACCTTCCAAGGTAGACATTATGGTGTTTTTTGGTGCACTGGCCAAAAAACATTGCCTACCCCTGCTCTAGGGCCTCTGCTTCCCAATACTTCCTACAGTGCCCCCTACCCTCTCAGATGCCCTGACAATACTCTCTATAAGGCCCCCTACATCTCCATGGCCCCT
The DNA here is from genome assembly GCF_030867095.1 of Alligator mississippiensis. Classification (NCBI taxonomy): domain Eukaryota; kingdom Metazoa; phylum Chordata; order Crocodylia; family Alligatoridae; genus Alligator; species Alligator mississippiensis. The sequence continues at coordinate 28,191,630 of NC_081831.1, forward strand.
GCCCCCCAGTTACAAAGTAGCCCCACCCACCAACATACCCCCCTACCCCATGGCACTCCAAGTTGCAGAGAGGGGGGCACTGCCCCATGGCCTGCCTATATTGCTTGCCCTACCTCATTATGGGAGCCAAATTGGCTTGCCCGAGGGCATTCTGGGAGACTGGGTAGAGTAGGGAATAACTTCACTTCCCTGCACAGGTGTCTGGGGTTAGGTGGTGCCCTTGGGCAATGTTTCTCAGCTGGTGTGCTGTGGCACAATGGTGTGCTGTCAGAAACAAATGGGTGTGCCACAAAATTGTGTATGAAAAACAAGTCATACATTAGAAAAATAAATTAATAAATTAAACATATTGTTTATATATTAACCCTGGCAGTGGTGCTACCCACAAACACACCCAAATTTTTGGGATCCTGGAGTGCCAGTAGGTTTTGGTCTACTCCCACTGTCTACAGGCTGGGAGCCAGCACTCATTGGAGTACTCTCCCATGGTCCTCCCCACACCAGACACTAAATAACTATTTACAATAATTTATTATTAACAATAATAACAGAGATTGACAAATTCAACATCCCGTAAATAACAAACAAAATATTTCCAATGAGCTCAATAATAATCTATACCAGCAAATAAAGCAAATACTTATCATATAACAAAAGCAATTATACAAGCAACCCCTGCTTAACACAGTTTCACTTAGCACGGTTTTGTTAGAGTGCTAATTTAAAATACCTACCTGATTTCACTTAGCGCTGAGCGCATTTCATTATAGTGCTCATTGCAGGCATGGGAAAGAAGCAGTGGTGTCGGCCACAGCATTGAGGGAAGTGGTGAGTAGCAGCCGCAGGAGCCCAGGGAGGAGTGGCAGGAGCCCGGGGTCTGGAGAAGCAGTAGGAGCAAGAAGGGGCAGAAGGGGGGGCCAGGCTGTGTGAGCTTGGAGCCCAGGCGGGTGAGGCCCAGGGTGAGGTGGCAGGAGCACAGGATCCGAGCAGCTAACAGGTAGGGAGGAGCAGCAGCGGCAGCAAGAAGCGGGGGGGCTGAGCTCCCTCACCCTCACCCCCACCCCTTGCAGCGATCTGTGCTGGGTGCCCTGGAAGGAGGATGGCTGGGCAAAGTCAGGGAACTTCTGAAGAGACTGGACATATTTAAATCAGCAGGTCCTGAAGATCTCCACCCCAGAGCGCTGAGGGAATTAGCAGAGGTCATTGCGAGACCCCTGGCACGGCTTTATGAGCACTCATGGTGCTCTGGTGTGGTACCAGAGGACTGGAAAAAGGCCAATGTAGTTCCCATTTTCAAAAAAGGGAGGAAGGAGGACCCAGGAAACTATAGGCCAGTTAGTCTTACCTTGATTCTGGGTAAGCTTTTTGAGAGAATTATTCTGGCGCATGTCCATGAGGGGCCAGCAGGGGAGAGTATGCTTAGGGGCAACCAACATGGGTTAATTAGAAGCAGGTCCTGTCAGACCAGCCTGGTGGGCTTCTATGACCAGGTCACAAAATCCTTAGATGCAGGCATAGCAGTGGATGTAGTCTTTCTGGACTTTAGGAAGGCCTTTGACACTGCCTCTCACCCCATTCTCATTAAAAAACTAGGGGACTGTGGTGTTGACACCTTCACAGTCAAATGGGTCACTAACTGGCTGGAAGGCCACACCCAGAGAGTGGTGGTGGATGGGTCTTATTCGACTTGGAGGGATGTGGGCAGTGGGGTTCCTCAGGGCTCGTTCCTTGGGCCCGCACTGTTCAACATCTTCATCAGCGACTTGGATGAGGGGGTAAAAAGTACCCTGTTCAAATTCGCAGATGACACTAAGATGTAGGGAGAAGCGGGCATGCTAGAAGGGAGGAATAGGCTGCAATCGGGCCTAGACAGGTTACAGGGGTGGGCGGATGAGAACAGGATGGGTTTCAACACTGACAAGTGCAAGGTGCCGCACCTGGGGAGGAGGAACCAGCAGCAGACCTACAGGCTGGGGAACTCCCGTCTCATCAGTGCAGAGGCAGAAAAGGATCTTGGAGTCATTATTGATGCCAAAATGAACATGGGTCGACAGTGTGGGGACGCAGTCAGGAAGGCCAACCGTACCTTGTCATGCATCCACAGATGCATCTCAAGCAGGTCCAAGGATGTGATCCTCCCCCTCTATGCGACACTAGTCCCGCCGCAGTTGGAGTACTACGTTTAGTTCTGGGCGCCACACTTCAGAAGGGATGTGGACAACATAGAAAGGGTCCAGAGGAGGGCCACTCGCATGATCAGGGGACAGCAGGGCAGGCCCTACGAGGAGAGGCTAAGGGACCTGAACCTGTTCAGCTTGCCCAAGAGAAGGCTGAGGGAGGAATCTAGTGGTCATTTACAAACTAGTCAGAGGGGACCAGCAGGCATTGTGGGAGTCCCTGTTCCCCTAAGCACTCCCAGGAGTGACTAGAAATAATGGTCACAAGCTGGCAGAGTGTAGGTTCAGGCTAGACATCAGGAGGCCCTACTTCCCTGTCAGGGAGGCTAGGATCTGGAACCAACTTCCAAGAGAAGTAGTGCTGGCTCCTACCCTGGGGATCTTTAAAAGGAGGCTAGATGAACACCTTGCCAGGGTCATTTGACCCCAGTACTCTTTCCTGCCATGGCAGGGGGTCGGACTTGATGATCTGCTCAGGTTGCTTCCGACCCTACCAACTATGGAACTATGAAAGTGGGTGCGGGCATGTGCGTGGCCCCACTGCTTAACCCGTGGCAGAGCCCTGCTGCCTTCTCACCATAAATCCCTGGGCAGGCAGGTCCCCCAGGGCCAGCAGGAATGCAGGGCCCAGGCTGACAGGAGCGTGCGGTCTGGGCCAGCAGGTGTTACAAAACAACTTATCTTTATTTACATGAAATCCAATGGGGAATTGGATTTCACTTAGCACTGGGTTTTTCCAGAACCAATTAAGAGCGCTAAACGGGGGTTGCCTGTATTATCAACTTTAACACTCAGGCAACTTATAACAGGTATATACACTTAATCAGCCAGGTCTCCACAAAATCACTCTGCCCACAGCAAAGTAGTCTACTGTGCAGTGGCTACAGTGGAACCCTGGGGAGTGGTGCTCGCTTTGCCTCAAAAGAGGTGTGGCGATGCCCTCATCTGGACAGAAGACGGGGGTATCTGTCAGGACCTCAGGTGTGGCTGCTCCAAAGACCAGGGTTTCTTCCCTTTTCCAGTCTCTTCTTTTGAGGCCTGCAATCAATCACACCATTCCCCAGACACTTCCCAAGGCAGCTCCCCTGTGTTGCTCGACTGTACTTTATTGAGCTCTCTGCTGGAGCTCCCACAAAGCCACGATTCCCTGCTGCTCTCCCAGAGAACCTCCTCTAGCAACCCCTCCCCGATTCCCCCATGACTCCCTGCACCCCGGGATCTTAAGAGTAGGGAGGGGAACCCATTTGCACAACCCCTGCTCCTTTAGTAAAGGATACCAGGCAATCTTGGGTACTCATTAGCTGGTGGCTCCTCTGCCCTCAGTAGCAGCTCGCTTGGCAACAATTCTTTTCTGCCAGTAGTCCTCTTAGAAGCAATTATCCAGGTAGCAGCCCCCTCAGAAGCAAGCCTTCTCAGCACAGCTTCAGCTATCCTCTTCTCAGCTAGTCTCCCCTGTTTTGTTTTTTTCCCAGCTTCCCGCCCTGGTGTTACAACTGTCCAACCACATGCATGCATTCTGTGTGCACAGCCTGCTACAGATCCTTGCCCCAAGACTGCAAACACCCTGAGGAAAGTACAAGCTCTGAGGAAACCCTTCAGCACCTTTACATATAAAATTAGGTGCTGGTGGGAGGGGGAGGTGTGTGGGGGGGTGTACTACAGAAAAGAAATATGAATGTAAGTGTGCCTTGGGCTGGAAAAAGTTGGGAAACACTGCCCTAGGGCACGCTGGGAGCTGCCAGGAGAGGAAGAGCTAGACTCTGCCTCCCACCTGCTGGGGCAGGGCTCAAGGTCCCATCACCCCCTGCTCCAGGACACCTGGGTTGTCTCCCCACTGATGGGGTAAGAGTCTGGATTCCCTAGAGGAGAGTGGGTGGAGCCACCCCAGCAGGTAGTGGACCTAGCAAAATGGATGGCAGAGCCATTAGGAAGTGGGACACACAGAGTGGGACCACCTGTCCCTGGGCTGGGCCCAGCCCTAGCCCTACTCCCCAGGCAGAGCAGAGCAAAAAGGGGGATTTTCCCAGCCATCCCTCCCACCCCCAATTAAAGGGCCAGACAACAATGCTCTGCAGATAGTGAGGACTTTATTACACTTGTTACAATTGAACATCATGTCCCAGAATCAGCTGCATCCTGGCAATGAAGGCAAAGTAGATCCCCCTGGCAACTGAGTATAGGAGGCCAAGCAGCTGTAACCTTTGTCCCTAAAGTCTGGCAGTACTATAGGGAGACAAGTGGGCGTTCAGAGGGGGCAGGGTCAGGCCTCATGGGTACGGGCAGCCAGACCGGCATTCTCCTGCCTTAGGGCCCGGAGATCCCCCAGGATTCGCTCCAAGCTGGCAGGCATCTTGGCCCCTGACTCGCTCTCAATCTGGGGGGTGGGGCAAAAAAAGGGGGGGGGTGTTATTTAATCCTTTCCTGGTTGTAGCAACCCACCTTCATCATTAGGTTTCAGAGTGAATGCGCCAATAAGATAGCAAGTTTCACCCCCATCCAAGTACTCCTCTGTACTGGAGGGCCTCCCTCCCCAAATATCACAGCCCACTCCCTTGCAGCATGGCACCCCCATATACCTGGGAATGGGCACCCCCAAATCTCCCTCTCCCTAAACCAGGCCCCCTTCCCTCCTAGCCAGAGAGTTAAAGACCCCCATAGCAGGGTCCAAGGACCCCCCCCAAGGTATAGGGTTACCCCTCCTTGCCTGGCCTGTGCCCATCCAGACTCCCATGTCCCCTATAATTTCCCCCCAAAACCTGGACCCCAAGAACAGACCTGCCTCCATTTCAGCAGCTTCTCCTCAGATGCCCCCTCTTACTTCAGCTTCCCCAATATTTAGGGGAAGTTTAAGGAGTCCCCCACCTGTTCCTCCAGGTCCCGGATCTCTCTGTGGATGCTGCCGGCGTCCTCAATTGTCTGAATCAGCTGGGAGCAGTTCTGGGGGAGCAGGGGGGGAGGGGCAAGGGCAGGATTCCCCCATTTCAGGGATTTCCCTACCCCCTGAAAAGCCCCTTCAGTGCCTAGCCCCACTCCCTAAGCACCCAAGTCCCTCCCCCACCTCAGGTCCTACCCTCTAGAGCAGCGGTTCTCAACCTTTTTTGTACCAGGCAGGAACCATTTGTAAACACTGATGGCCAGTCCTGACCCAGTAAATAATTTAAGTAGAAAACAGCCCCTGGTTCTGCTGGTGTCCCTCATGTCTGACCCATTGCCCCCAGTCCCAGCCCTGCAGAGTGTGTGTGTGTGTTTTTTGGGGGGGGGGGGGGGGGGGGAAGCAGAGCATAGGGGCCTCAACAGTCCCTTGGCAGGCTGGAGTTCTTTTAAAGAAGAATCCATTTTTAAAGTTTGTTTGTGGCCCTCTCACATATTCCTGCAAACCACTTTTGGGTCATGATGACTAGGGTCCTGAGAAAATTGCCATTTCATGGACTGCGTGGATACTGCAAAATTAGCCCCACGGCATGATTTTTAAGGGTTGCGAGCCTGTACCAGAAAAATGCACAAAAGTGCAGGTTTCCCTTTGCAGGCTGGCAGCATTCCAGCCTGCAAGGGTAAACCTGCACTTCTGCAGCCTGCAAGCAGCTGCTGGGAGTGTGGCTAGGACACAGCCAGGCAGCTGGATGAAGGTAAGTATATAGGGAGCAGGGGGGCAAGAGGGTTTGGAGGGCCAGGGCTTTGGGACTGGGGAGCAGCATTCCCTCTAAACTGTGCGGCATGCGCAGCTGCACAGGCATATTAATGCTGCGCTGCCAGATGCACCTGTGCAGCTGCACACACCACACAGCTTAGAGGGAATGCTGCTGGGGAAGGTGGTGTGTGTGTGGCATAAATGGAGGGAGAAAATGTCATTTGGGGGGAGGCTGAGTATTCACCCCCTCCCCACCCAGCAAGTGAGTCTGTGGAGGGGAAGGGGTGGGAGAGAGGGAAAGGGGGGGGGGGCACAGTGAGGGAGGGAGTGGAGCAGGGGCAGAAGCAGGGGCAAGGGTGAATGGGGCCCCAGGGTGGTTGGTGGAATGTTCAGAGCCCAGGCAGCTTGTCCAGGCGTGGGGGAGCTCCCACCACTACATGCACCCCGAGTGAGGCATGGGGGACACATACCCCCTCCCCCCGGGTGTGTGGGACAGATGCAGGCTGCCGCTGCGAGCTGGTGCTCTGCGCCCTGCTGCCATTGCCGTGAGATGCCATGTGCCTGCTGCTGCTGGGCTGTGCTCTGTCCTCAGCCTGCCTGGCAAGAGCAGGCACATGGTGTTGTATGGCTCTTGGGGCAATGGCAGCAGGGCAGAGCCCCAGCTCACAGTGGCAGCCCACTTCCACCCCATGCACAAGTCTGGGAGGCACATGCCCCTGTGCCTCTGCTAGTGTGCGTACAGTGGTGGGAGTCCCCCCTGCAGCCCTGGACAAGCTGCCTGGCCTCCAACTGTCCCACAACCCAGCCCAGGGTCCCATTCATCCCAGCCCCTGCCCTCATTGTGGGAGCCTCAATCTGTCCCTTCCCCTTCACAGACTTGCCTGCTGTGGTGGGCAGTGCTCCAGCTGCTGGGTTGCAATCCTGGCTGTCTGCAGGCTGCAGCTCCATGTCTGTGTGCAGCCCTCCCCCCCGCTGCTGCAGCTGCCTAGAGCCCACACCCAGGATGCCCTGAGGCCCTTTGCACTGCCACTGCTTTCCTGCATTTGGGGGGAGGCTAAACCCCGTTAGCCCTGGCTGTGGCATGTCCCTGCCTGCTGCACGTGCTCAGGTAAAGTATCCTTTTTCACAAAATATTCACAGAACTACCAGAACCCATTTGCCAAGATCAATGGTAATTCCGTGAAAAATTATACTTTACCCGTGCACGTGCTGCAAATTTTCTACAAGAAATCCATGATTTTCTTGTGGCCCTAGTTATAACCCACGAGTTAAGAAATGCAGCTCTAGAGTACCCAAGCCCTACCTCTAAACCAAGCTCTGTCTTTAGATCCAAGTCCTGCCCCCAAACATCCCAAACTCACACCAGCCCCACCCTAGCTCCAACCCCAGCCCTGTCCCTGGACAACCCTAATCCAGGGGTAGGCAACCCTCTGGCACGGGTGCCAGAGTATGGCATGCAAAGGCATCTTGCTTGGCATGTGCACCGCAGGGAAGGGGCCAGGGCCGGGGCCAGGGTTGCACTGCCACAACAAGGATTAGGCCCCTCGTGGCTCACCCACCATCCGCCCCTGGTATGCCAACATCTTACAAGTGCAGGGTGAGGGAGTTTTTGGCACTCTGCCCAAAAACGTTGCCACCCCCTGTCCTAATCCACCCCAGAACACACCAGCCCCTATCCTCCCACATCCAGCTCCACCCCTAGGACATCCAAGCTCCTCCCCTAGAATACCCCAAGCCCCTTCCCCAATCTAGCCCCAACCCCAGACCCAAGCCCTGTGCCACGTAATGTACCCCAGTCTCATCCCACCCCCAGAGCACTCAAGTCCTGTCCATCACACCCAGCCCCTTCCCCAGAGCACCCACCTTGCCCTCCTCACCTCGTGAAGTGCAGCCAAGTACTTGTAAGCCTTTCGCACCGACTCATCTCGCTTGGCATCCTGGAGGAGGGGGGCATAGTCAGGAGGCCCCCCCCTTCTCCAAGCCCTGCCCCCACCACCAGAGAGGATCTACCCCCTACAACCCAGGCTCCATCTCCAGCCACCCCCACACCTTAAAGATAAGCTCATCGGTGACAGCAAAGGTCCGCTCCAGCTTCCCTGTCAGCCCATTTATCTCCTTCTGCAGCCCCCGCGTATCTGACAGCACCTGGGGGTGGGGAGAAACGGTGATCTACTGTCCCCTGTCCTGGGGGTGGGAACAGCCTCCACTGGTCACTGCCAGGCCACCTCAATGCCATCGTTAGGCTTTAGAATGAACAACCCCCTGGGACAAGTGTTCTTCCCTCTCCTCTCTCTGGGGGTCCCCAAAACATCCCTGGGCCCTCCCCATCCCAGACCCCTCCCACCTGTCCTAGACCGCCCCATTTGGCACCCCCAAGCCAAGCCCTTCCCTGTACTCCTTCGGGAGCTTGCAGACCCCACCCCTTCCCCAAGCCCCTCCCCCACATCTTCAGCTCCCATCTCCTTCCCCAAGCACCCCTCCCACATCTCTCCGTGCTGCCCTCTTCCTCTCCAGCCCAGCCCTCTGGCAGATAAACCCCTTTTACTGTTGCCAAGGGGGGAGGAGGGGGCGCGCAGAATAGGACTCCCTCCCTACCCCACCATGGCTGGGGTGAACCCCCTGCTGATCCTTCGCCCCCCCGCACCCTCTTGATCTCCTCCTTCTGCTTGCGGATGTTACTGACAATCTCCAGGATGCGGTGGGTGTAGGCAGCCCGGGACACAGCACGAGGTAGTCCCTCCAGCTCCAGCACCTGGGGGGGACAACAGGGAAATGGGAGGCTGTCCCACCCCACAGACACCCTTGCTTCCCCCGCCAACAGACACTGGGCTGAAAGTACTGGCAAGGCCAGGGGCAGAAGGGGCAACAAGGACTTGGTGTGATGCACAACAGGATCGGAGGCAGGGCAATGGGCTCATGTGATGCACGAAGGGGCCAGAAGTGGGGCAATGGGGGCTTGTGCCAGTGCATTCCCCTCCTAGTGCAACACCCCAGAGGTGACACCCACTGCTGGGGAGTGCATCCCCTGTGTATCTTGTGTGGCCCTGTCCTCCTTGTACAAAGCCTCTGGGAGCAGCCACTCAGAGGCAGGCCCCTGCAGGTAACCTGCCAAGTTCTCTTGTGGCACCTCTACATGACAGTCGCCACCTTATGCGTATGCCTGTGTGATGCCGTCCCTTGTGAGCCCCATGTGACATGCCCCCCCTCCCCCCGCACACTCTACCAACTCTGTGCAATCCCCCTTCGTGTGAAGAGGCTCTGCCATCCCTATGCAACGCCCCCTCATGCAACAACTCCCCAGCATCTTGTGTGATGCCCCTGCATGCGACAACCTGTGCTGCCACCCCCATGAGTTAGTGCCCATCCCCCAATTATGCCACCCCTGAGTGATGCCCCCTATCTTGTGCAAGGCACTCACCAGCTGCTGGTACAATTCTTCCTTGTGCTGGGCCTCAGTAGCCGCGCTCCGATGCCACTCATGCAAAGCCTTGATATCCTGCAGGCGTCGTGATGATTCCAGCTGGGGGGGCAGTTGGGAGAGAGGGTGTTAATGGGTGAGGGGACAGGGCTTCCCAAACCCCATCACCCCAGACGGGGTGGGTCTCACCTGGCGGGTGTCTCGCAGCCCTTTGAGGCGCCGGCACTCATCCAGCAGGGGGCGCCGGTGCAGCTCCCACTGCCCTGCCAGTGCCAGGATGCGTTGGGCACTGCTCTCTACCACCAGCTGGGGGTGCCACTGTCATCACCAGCTGCCCTGTGGGCCCAGCACCTCCCCAGAGCAGAACCCCCCAACAACTGATCCCACTAGCCCCATCCCCTTGTTGGCCTTGCCCTCAGATCCCTCCAGTTCTAGCCCTACCCCTTCTCTTGGCCCCACCCCAAACTCCTCCCACCCACTAGCCCTGCCCCAGGCCCTTTTCACCTGCTAGCTCCACCCCTCCTGGGGCTTCTCAACCTCCCTCTAGCTCTCCCTTTCACCAGACTCAGGCTCCAAAGCCCTCCCACCCCTGCAGTTCCTCCCCCCACAGCACCTCCTGCCCACCCCACTAGCTCTGCTCCTTCTAACCCTGCCCCAGGCCCCTCCAACGCACCCACCCCACCAGCCCCTTCCCCGACCTGCAGCTTGGCCAGGTTGCTGTCTGCATCAGGCAGCAGCTCCACTGTGCGACGCTTGAGGCGCAGGCTCCACTCCCGGCTCCCTAGGGCCTGGCGCCGCTGAGATGCGTCTGTCTCCATCTGCACAGGATGGGGGTGGGGGGTCAGACCAGGGCCCCAGAGCCAGCTGCAGCCCCACACATCCCCCAGAGACCCCCAGAGCCAACCACATACCAGCCCTCAATAGGCGGCATCCCCAAAGCCAAAAGCACCCCCAACAGATCTCCCCAAAACCAGGAGAATCCCAACCCCACCAAAGGCCCTCCATTTGAACCCCAGCAATAGGTTTCAGAGTGAAAAGGCCACCCCTTTCAGCCCCACTATAGGCAGTCCCCTCAAGAGTCAGCCACAGCCCCTTGGCCCCTTCCCAGCACCAGATGCATCCCTCCACCCCCTTCCTCTGAATTCAGAAGTCCCACATTAGGTGTCAGAGTGAACAGACCACCCCCCTTCAGTCTTCCCCAGCCTTCCTTCAGCTGTGCCCCCCAAGTTCTCCCCAGTCAGCCACATCCCCCCCACAGCCCCTCCCAAAAGCCAGCCGCATCCCAGCCCCCCTCTGAGCTACCATCCCTGAACCCCAACATTACATTTCAGCATGAACAGACTAGTGCCCCAAGCCCCAAAACAGCTCCCTCCCCGCAAAGCGCCTCACTCCCTTCTGGTTTTTAGTACAGAACCAGCTACATGCCAGCCCCACAAAGAGTTCCTAGTTGTGACCCTGTACATCAGGCTTCCAAGTAAACAGCTCCTTGAGTGGCCCCTCAGAACCAGCCTCCCCCTTTGGCCTCCCAACCTCTCACCTGCACCAGTCCCAGCTCCAGGGTTTTCACCTCCCCACCCAAGCCAGCAATCTCAGCCTCCAGCTGCCCCAGCTCAGCCCACAGGGCTCCCAACTCCTCTTCCTGCCGGGCCTGCACCTCCTGGGGGAAGTTAAGAAATAAAGTAACGTGGAAGTCAGAGGAGAGCAAGAAGAAGCTTGGAACCTTTCCTAGCCATGACCACTGCCAGGCAGCCATTAGGTTCCAGAGTGAATGAGCAGACAAGCTAGACCTGATTTCCCCCACTCAAGCACCTCTCTCTCCCCTGTGAGGGGTCCTCCCAACCCCGCAACCAATCATAGTCCTATCACCTCATAGCAGCAGACCCTCCCCATATACTGGGGTGCAGCCAACCCCCTGACCCATTACCTGCTCTGAGGTCTTAGATGAAGCCAGAGATTCAGCTGCCACCTGCATCTGCTCCGAGAGCGTCTCTGGGCCCTGGAGAATGGGAGAAAGGGATCGGGGGAGGGTGGGGGCTGGAAGTCCACACACCTCTCCCTTTTCAGCCACACCCCAGCCCCAGCAGATACCTGTTGATGGGCCAGGCGCTGGGCACGAGTGAACCGGGACCCCTTAGTCAGAGTGGGGCCCCCAAGGCCCCCCCCAGCCCCAAATGATCCCAGCAGCCGAGTCAGGTCTGGAGCCCCTGGGGCAGGTGGAAGGCGTCCGCCCAGGGGAGTACAGGCTTGGCGCAGCTGCTCCAGGAGACGGCACCGCAATGGGGGCATGCCCCCCCCCGCTGGAACCTGGAATAGGAGAAGAAAAGACTGAAGGGGGCTAGGAAGGGGTGATCCAAGGAAACCCCCATTTAGGGCCCTGGGAACCTAGAAGTTCAGGCACTGTCCCTGCCAAGGCACCACCCATTAGGTTTCAGAGTGAACAGCACCCACTCTGCATCCCCTCATCCAAGCCCCTGGACACAGCCCCAGAAGCCAGATGTCTGGGCCCCCCTACCCCTTGAGCACTGCTCACATTAGCTTTCACAGTAAACAACCCTCACCCTAAATCCCCTCATTGAGCTCCCCACACCCAGCTTTGCCCACCCCCCAAGCCTGTGGGGGCAGATAAGATCCCCACTCAGACTCCCCCTTTCTCTAGCACTTACTGGCTGCCTCAGCCGGTTGCCCCCCAGCCCCCAGGTCTGATCCTGGGAGGGCAGCTTGGCAGTGAGCTGGGCAGTGTGAGCTTCCATCAGGGAAGGGGCTGGCCCGGGGCAGGGGGGCAGCTGCTGGGGGACAGGGGGCAAGAGCACCTGAAAGTACTCCCGGCGCTCTGTGGACAAGAGGCAGTGTCAGAACTGGGCACCCTCCGACATACCCCTCCCCATCCCCCCTCCGAACCATCCAGACCCCACCACATACTGCCCCCTACATCAGCCCCTGCACCTCCTCCAGTACCTTTTGAACCCTTATCCTGGGGCAGCACCAGGGGCTGGGCCTGGAAGGGCGTCTGCAGGTTGGACCCCTGGGGCAGAAGACGCCACAGTTAGCCCCTCCCACGGGGCAACTAACCCCCCCCCCCCCCCCCGCCTGCCAAAAAACTACCCCAGACACCCCCCAAAAGCACACGGAACAGGTGAAGATTCCTCCCCGCCCCATGCCAACCACTTGCATCCAGGCTCACTTTAATATTAACTATCTTGATGAGTAAGTAATTAATATTCATATCATTAAATGCCACCAATCTTATTAGTGTATCTATAACAGTATAACATAACATAAAAGAATAGTACATGCCGATTATACATGCACTTATATGTACCATATGACATATTTTATGATATGTATATAATATATACCATGCACATTAAAAATACAAGACATGTAACCCATGCAACATGAACATTATGCATATGCACGTTATAAATCTTAAATGTGTTATATGTCCTATGTTCACATAACACATGTATAACGATGGCTATAAATACAATTAATATATATTTTGCATGTCCATAATGTAAAATGTATATGTAGTACAAAACATGCAACACGTTATTTATGCGGGATCCACAGGGCCCAGGAAGCCATTACATGCATGATATAACATATATAATGCATGTGTATTGCATGTATAGTATATTACATAACTATATAATGAATATACGTAGATGTATACAACGTCATATGCATGGTATGGGTATAGCATGTAACATAATACATAAGTTATATATTAGATAAGTTACATATGCACATAATACATATATATAACACAGAGGACAGTACATGTAATACTGTGTATATTACATATGTGCACGTTACATAAAATTGTTAGGGTTCGCAAGCTTCTCCCCTCCATCATTCTTGACAGGCAATTTGCTAGTGTGTATAACATGCTAAGGAATATACATGTATTTTATATGATATATCCATATGTATGCTTTCCACATTCCACATGCATATTCATTAAGGGCGGCTATAAGGCACTGCAGTATGTTACATGCAATATAACATCCAGTCCCACAAGCATAATGACCCTTGCTACATAACAATGTCATAATTATTAAATTAACCATTACTATTAATGACCCATTGCCTCCCCCATGGCCCCTTGAAAGCTGCTTTCCTGTGGGAGGAAATGACTCAGTGCCTTGTTAGGCTGCAGCTCCAGATGCTGGTGGGGGAGACCAGGCCTGCAAATCCCCCTCCCATGGGAGCCAAGAGAACCCACCTGCAGGCGCTGGAGCCAGGGAGAGCGGCAGGCAGGCGGCACCCATGGGGTCTCCAGCTGCTCCTGGATGCAGGTCGCCAAGGCCCTGAGCAGCACAGCTGATTTCCCTGAGGGGACAGCATGGGGATGGGAGCGGGGTCAGGACTGGCTGGAAACCCCCTGCAAATACAGCCCCGAGCTTCCCATGACCTCTACAGTTGACCGCATCTCCCCCTTCCCATGCTGTTATACTCAGCCTGTCCCAGATACTCCACCTCATAGCTGGACTTTCCCCCAAGCCTCCCAGCTGTCCCCCCAGTACCATGAGGGTGCCCAGGGTCCTCAGCTTCATCCCGCGGCAGCTTCTCCACCAGGAAGAGCAGGAGGCGCCGGATCTCAGGCTCTGTGCTATACAGGAAGGTCTGGTACCCCACATCCCCGGGGGCCCCTAGCACCTGCCAGACCCCCCCCCCACAGCTGTTAGGGCTTGAATGCCAGGGTTCTGCATCCCCAGGGACCCCCCAGAGCCCCACCAGTGCTGGGACACCTGGGTTCCACCACCCTGGTGATGCCCATGGCCCCCGAACACCTGGGTTCCACATCCCCAGGAACCCTCAGAAACCCCATCAGCACCTGATGCCTAGGTTCCGCCACCCAGAGACTCCCACATCCCCCACCAGTGCTTTGACACCTAGATCTGCATTCCCGGGGGCCTCCACAGAGCCTGGACAACTGAATCCCACCACCCTGGGGGGGGGGCCCCCACAGCTCCCACTGATGCTCACACTCCTGGGTTCCACATCCCTAAGAATCCCCCAGGTCCTTTCCCCCCACCTTCCCCACCAGGGCTCTCTGGGAAAGGGAGATGGTTCTAGGGCATTAGACTAAGAAGGAACTGGTGACCAGATGCCTGGGTTCTTTTCCCCACTCTGGGGGAGGAGTGGGGCAAGGTGCATGGGAGCAGGGGGGATCCAGAAGCCCAGATACCTGGGTCCTCACCTGGCAGGCCTGGGCAAGGCGGGTGCCGAGGCGGAACCGGGCTGACATGCCAGGCGGGAGGCTGGGACTGAGGCCAATGCCCAGCATAGGGTCAATGACACGGAGGCAGCACACAACAGCCTCCACAATCAGCTCCGTGCTGAAGTCCCCAACACACTGCACCTCCTCAGGCACCTCCCTGTGGGCACATGGGGGGGATGCAACCACCTTTGGAGTAAATGCTGGGACCAGACCAATGTAACTGCTTGGGTGACGGGGGGCTGAGATGTGGCCAGCTCTGGGGTGCGGGGCTGGGAACAACCAGGTATAAGATGCAGCTAGCTCTTGAGGTAGGGTTGGGGGGAAGGGCAGCTGGATAACAGCTGAGTATAATAGGCTGAGATACACCTAGCTCTGGGGTGGAGCAGCTGAGGAATGGCTGAGTATAGCAGGCCAAGGTACAGCCAGCTCAGGGAAATGACAGAAGATAACACTGTTGGGGAAGGGCTCAGATGTATCTATCTCTGAGGTGAAGCATGACTGAGTACAACAGGCCAACATGCAGTCAGCTCTGGGGTGGAGCAGCTGAGAAACAACTGAGCATAACAGGCTGAGATGCAGCCAGCAAGAGGGGAGGGGTGGGGTGGGGTGGGGGGGAGGACTAAGAAATGACTGGTTATAACACCCCACAAGGAGGGCTGAAATGAAGCCAGGTCTTGGGTGGAGAAGCTGGAAAACAGCCGAGTAAAATACGAGGCACCCAGCTCTACAGTAGGTGGTGGGGGTGGCCAAGTGGAATGTGCTTACACTTACGTGCCCAAAAGCCGCAGCGAGTGGATGAGGATCTTGTCCACCTCTTCCATGGCCCTAGGCTCCTTGGGAGGGTCCCACAGAGCCACCTGGGAGAAAAGAGAGGGGTTTCAGTGGAGAAACAGAGTCAAGCCCCAGGCCCAGCCCCAGGACGCTTGGGTTCTCCGAGATGTGGTTTACAATCCTGGACACCTGGGTTCTGCAGAGGCTGGGAGGTGGGACCAGACGGAGCTGGGAGCCCAGACACTTGAGCTCTTTCTGAACTCTGGGATGGAAATGGGAGGGTGGAAGGACTGAAGGAAAGAGGAACTGCCAGCCTGGATTCCCCTCCTTGTAAGCAGTCCAGAGAGAGAGAAAGAGTGAGAGATAAAAACAGAGTCACTAGGCAGGCACAAAGGCTGATGGGAAATTGAGGCAAGCCCCGCTGCATGTTGGGTGGTAGAGTCCAGCTCCTCCCTAAAGCTCCACACTGCATGCAGGGAGATGGAGTCCTGCCCCTCCTCCCCAGTGCATGCTGGGATATGAAGTCCACCCCCAGGGCATGTTAGGAAATATCCATCTACTCCTCCCCACATCCTGGGGGTTAAAATCCAGCCCCACCTCCAGTCCCAGTGCATGCTGGGAAGTGGAGACTAGTCCCTCTCCCCTGAAAACGTAGTGCATGCTGGGAGGTAAAGTCCAGTCCCCCTTATGCATGCTGGGTATGAAGCCCTACTGCATACTGGGAGGTAGAGTCCAGCCCCTCCCCCTAACCAAGTGTATGGTGAGAGTCCAGCCCCAATGCTGGGAATAACACCCCATAGGAAAGCAGACTCCCAGAATAAAGGTTGCCAGCACTTTATTGCCCTGGGTCCAGCAGTTTTGCCTCTCTCCGCTAATCACACCACCCAGTGTCCCCCTCCCAGGCCCCCCCAGGATGCAGCACACAAGGGCCCAGCCTGTGGCCCACCCCATCCCCATGAGAGGTCGTTGCCATGCTGTCCTCACAAAAGGCCCCATCCTATGAGGCAGCCACAGCTGTGGAATGGTGTCAGCTGCACATGGTCAGGGTGCAAGGCCCTCATCTTCATATGCTCCCCTCATGCAAGCCACTCTGTTTCGTATTGGCTCATTGGCTTGGTTCTGACCCCCATTGGAAGGCTCCTGGATTGAAGGGTGGGGAATGATGCTGGGGGTGGGGAACAGGTGGGAGGAGGGTGGGACCAGTGGCTTCAGCCGGGTAGGGATTACAACCCTTGTTTCCTCCCCCTTCTGGGAGGCCCCACCTTCAGCCCCCTCAGCTGAGGGGGGCTGGGCGCCAGGCCCCTTCAGCTGGGGCATAGGGCAGGGGGGGCAGAAGCCCCCTCAGGTCCGGGTCCCTGTGTGGAAGGAGGAAGAGAAGTCAAATTGGAGGGTCCAAGTCCTTGGCACCACCCCCCTGGCTTCTGGCATTGCCTCATCTCCTTATGGCTCCACCCCCTCCCTAGTGGCTCTCCCCATCCTTATTAGCCCTGCCCCATCCTCTAGCTCCACCCCCTAACCTGTAGCCACACTGCCTAGGCTCTCATCTGGCACTGCCCCCTCTGTAAGCCTCCCCAGGGTAACCCTTCCCTGGCTCCACCCCTTTTCCATATCCCACCCCCACCTATAACTCCTTCCATCCTCCTCTGGCTCCACCCCCTTGCATGTAGCCATGCCCCAGTCTCTAGCTCCTCCCCTGACTCCCAGGCCCTGCCTCCACCTGGAAGCCCCACCCCTGAACCTCTATAACTCTCACCCCCTTCCCTTCTGGCTCCACTGCAGAGCCTGCTGGCTCCCCACACAACCCTCTGGCTCCACCCCTGCCCCATAGTCCCACCCCTGAGCGGTACCGGGGGAAGCGCTGGCTCCTCCTCCTCTGGAATTCACCTTCATCAACCGTCCACACAGCACCTTTCACGTTTTCCACCCGCACGAAGCACTTGTGCAGGCTCAGGTTGTGTCGCACGGCATTCTGGGAAGACACAGGGGACGATGTCAGGGCCAGCAGGGCCCCTCACTCTGAACCTGCAAACTGCCCCGCCCCGTCACCCTGTGGTGCCCTTCACTCCTGACCCACAGCCTCTCACCTTCCAGGTGGCTGTGTTGTGGCGGAAGTAACCAAAGCTCCGGCTGAACCAGTGGTAAATCTCATTCAATGTCAGCTGCCGCTCGGGTGACTCCATGATGGCCTGAGGGGGGAGCAGTGGGGAGGCAAGAGGTCATGGGGTGGCTGCAAGTTAGGAGTGAGAGGCAATGCAGTGCGATGGGGGAGCTGTGGGTTGGGAGTGAGGGGCATCACAAGGGAGGGGGGCAGTGATCCCCTGAGGCTTAGTGGGAGCAGGGGGGAAGGTCCAGGAATAGTTAAAATTCCACCCCCACAGAGTCAGGAGAGGGGTATGAAATGGGGGCGGGGCTCCAGGCTGTCACTCACCCATCGGATGAGAGCAGCATAGGTGAAGGGGGGCCGAGCAGTGCTGACCCGGTAGTATTCCAGGCTGGGCCCCAGCTCTGTGCCAGAAGGACAGCTGTCAATCACAGGTGCTGGCTCCACCCCCCTCCACTCAGCTCCATCCCCCCCAAACATCCCACTTCCCTCTCACAGAGCCCAGGCTTCAGGACTGCCAACCCCAACCTCTGTTGACCCCCCACCAGCCCTCACTCCTCTCCCAGAGCAGGGAAGGAACCCAAACATCTGGGCTACCAGGCCCCACCCCTGCTTTGGCCCCCCAGCTCCAGAGTTCAAGGGTCAGGATCCAGGCACCCATGACACTCACCTGGGTAGAAGCTAAGGCTGTGGTGCCCCCACAGGGGTGTCTCGAGGGTGTCTTTTGGGCCGGCAGCAGAGGAGGGGCCTGGGCGGAGCCAGCCAGTGTGGGGGAGGGGGGTGCTGGCCTGGACCTTCCCCAAGGCAACCTAGAGGTGGTGAGAACAGGTGAGGTCTTAAGCCCACCTCACCCTAACCTTTGGCCCTTTTCTGACTCATCCCCTGGGGCTTCCGGATCTGCCAACCTGCAAACTTGGCTCCAAGCATGGACCCGCCTTCTCCAGTCCACCCCACCCCCTAGGTTCTCTCTATGCCCTGTCCCTTCCCTTGGGCACCCTTGGCTCCACCCCTTTGCCTACCTTCCACATGAAGTGCCCAGGCCCTTCCTTTTCCTGGGAGGCTGTACCCCCTCCACCACCATGGTCCATTTCCCTATGGGGTTTAAACCCCATCCCTTGCTCTACAAGGTCCCGCCCCCTACATAAGGCCACTTCCAGCCCAGCCCCTTGGCCCCTCCCTGGCCATGCCCCCTGGCCTTTTGCCCCACCCCCAACTCCTTACCACATCCAGGGCAGGATCAGCTCCAACCAGTTGGGTCTGCATGAGTGCCAGGCGCTGCCGCTCCCGGACCAACTGGGTGGGGAAGTGGAGGAATGAGAGGACAAAGGACGCAGGGGCATCCTCCATGCCCCCCCACCCCGGTGCCCCTCACTTCCAACCCACTACCCCCACCCCTCATTGTCCCATAGTGCCCCTTACTCCCAACCTGCAGCCCCTCTACCTGCTGCTCCAGTTTCTGGACATACTCCCTCTGTCGTACCCACTGGGTCATGCCTACATGGAACCAGGCAGGGTTGCAGCGTGGGGGGACCCTGCCATAGAGTAAGTTGGGGGAGGCATCAGAGCTCAGGGAGAACCCAGGGGTCTGGACTCCCACCCACCAGCTTCACTCCCCTCCCAGAGCCAGGAAAGAACGCAGGTATCCATGCTGCACCCACTAGCCCCCCAACCCCTCTCAGAGCCAGAATGGAACCCAAGCATCCAGGGTCCCAAGCCCCACTGCTGCTGTCACCCCCCCAGGACCCTTTCCTTGCTTCAAGCCAGTATAGAACCAAGGTGTCTGGGTGCTCACCTCTCAGCAGGGCTGGGGTCCGGAGTGGGAGTACTTGGGGGGGGCCCATCCTGGGCAGGGGGGTCTCTCATAGGACACTCCAAGCTGCTGCCCCCTGTAATGAAAGGGGGAGGGTCTCAGCTTGGAGGTTGGTGCCAGGGAGGGGATTTGGACCCACCTCCCAGCCTCAAGCCCCACCCCACAGATGCCCACACCCCCTTTAACCGTGCCCTTGCCCCTGGCATGGTTCTTGCCCTGACCCCTGTGGGATTGGGGTCACTCCTCCCTAGCCCCACCCCCAGTCCCATTAGCCCTACCCCTCCATTTTGGCCATGCCTCCTCCTTGCCCTACCCCCTTACCATGTGCCAGAGTTTGGCGTGTCCTCATGACCAGCACCCCAGGCTGCTGCGTGGTCAGGTGGGGGGGGCACAAGGAGCTCGTAGCCAGGAGCTGTGGGGCAACGAGAGGGGGGGAATGGGGTGCTGGGAGAACCTAGGCTTCCAGTCTCCCAGCCCCACCCTGCTGTAACCCACCAGCCCCCACCTGCTTCCCAGAGCTGGGAGGGAACACAGGCCTCTTGCTTCCTACCCCTCTTTCCCTCCTCCACTCCGGAACTCAGGCATCCGGGCTCCCTCTGCTCTAACTCACCAGCTGTCACTCTCCAGACAGAGAACCCAGGCTTCTGGGCTTCTATCTCCCCTTGCTCACCCCCCCCCTCCAGCCTCCACTGCCCTACCAGAGAACCCAGGTGTCCGGGCTTCCAGACCTCTGAATCCCGCACACCCCACCCCAAAGTGGGAAGGAACTCAGGCATCTGGGGACTCACCCGTGGCTTGCGGTGGGGCCCGTGGAGTACAGAGGGGCGGTCTTGGGTAGGGCCACGGGGCGCAGGAGGGCTGCTCTGGGGGGTGCTGTCAGTAGGGGGAGAGTGGGGGTCCAACGGGGCCTGGCGCCAGCTGCCAGGAGAAGTGGGGGGAGGGAGAGAGTTCACGTGCGTGTGCAATGGGGTCCACGTGGGCGTATGAGAGGAAGGCCAAGCTGCGCACATGTGTGTGTATCAGACGCCTGGGTTCTGTGTGTGTGTGTGTGTGTGTGTGTGTGTGTGTGTGTGTGTGTGTGTGTGTCCCCGTATCCCAGATACCTGGGTTCTGTGTTTGTGTACATGTGTGAGTCCCAGATGCCTGGGTCCTGTGTGCGTGTGGGTGTGCTTGTGTGTCCCGGACACCTGGGTTATGTGCATGTAAGAGCTCTGTTGTGTATTGCACAGCAAGTCCCAGGGAAACCATGTAACATCACACATGACATCACAGGGTCTGTGGGTGCATGCGCATTTTATATCCTCTGTGTTATGTGCTGTATGACTTTACAGGAAAAGTGTACATATCACATGTACCATCTCAGCTGTGATGTCATGGAAAATGTCTGTGAGTCCCATCTGTAACGTGCCACACATGAACTCACCAGGAGTTTGTGTTTTATCTGTGTAATGTGTCACGTGTGACACCACAAAGAACAGGTGTATCTGTGTCCTGTCTATGTAACCCTCCACATGAGAAGTTGCCAGGTTGCTGCCCTGTGTTGTTACACATGAGCTCACATGGACACACCACCAATGACATGTGCTGTGTGGCCCCTGCCCCGGTGCTGCCTCAAGGCTCTCACGCATATGAAATGGGACTACACCCACTCAGGGAAGCGTCAAAGCTCATGAACATATGTATCACGCACATCTTTGTAGCTACACATATGTACATGCCACTACAGACTCTGGACAGGTGAACCTGGGGGGTTTTTTGCCCTTACCCACATAGAGGGGAGAGAACCCAGGCTTCTGGGCTCCAAGGTCCCCCCATGTGTGATAACCCATTTGGCCCCACTGCTCTCCCAGAGAACTCAGGTGTCCGGGCTTCCAATGCCAGCCCCATATCTACTCTAACCCCCCCGCCCCTCCCCCTACCAAAAACCCAGGTGTCCAAGCTCCCAGCTCCCTCCGCTCTAATTCCCCGGTCCCAATTCCCCTCCCAGAGAACGCAGGCATCCAGGCTCCCAGGCCCCCCTGCTCTGACCCCCCAGCCCCACTTCCCTCCCAGAGAACCCAAGTGTCTGGACTCCCAGCTCAATCCACTCTAATCCCCCAGACCCCACTCCCCTCCCAGAAAACCCAGGCATCTAGGTGCCCAGTCTCACCCCTCCCCACTAGGCCATACTCTCCTCCATTAGCAGGGATGGGACCCACGCATCCAGGCCCCAGGCCTCCCCCCGCAGAAGCTGCTTCCCGTCAGGGGTGCAGGTTCCGGGAAGCCAAAAGCCCTCCCCACCCCCACCATGCCTCACCCCTCCCCCGCCATCCGGGCCCCACACCTGGCGCTGCCCGCACCGGAATTTCCCTGGCGTCACGGGCACAGGGTGGAGGTGGGGGCGCCCCACAGATACCAGCTCCTCACCATATGGCCCCTGGAACTAGGTCTCCTAGAAAACCCAGGCGCCCGGGGGGCCCTTGGCCCGGTCTGCTCTACATCACCAGGCCCCGGTCCCCTCTCAAAGCAGAGAGAGAACCCAGGTGTCCAGGCTCTAGGCCCCATGTGGGTCTAGGCCACCATCCAGTATCCCTCCATCCATCCGCCTATCCCTTTCTCCATGCATCCACTCATCCATTTGTTCACTCATTTGCCTATGCAGGCACCCATCCAACCATCTCTTCATCCTTTCTTCCATTCCTCCCTTCCTCCATCTCTCTATGCACTCATCCATCCATCCATCCATCCCAACTCATTTCCTGACAGTGGTTACTTAGGCATATTTTTTGGGGGGGGCAAGGCTGGAGTTGTGGGGGTGGAAGAAGGACAGAGGGGGCAAAAGCTCCCATTTTGGGGTAAAACTTGGCAATCTTGGATATGCTGGGGGGCATGGGGCTAGATGCAATCAGGGGTTGTGACATTGATGTAAATCTGCAGGGACAGGGGAAGGGTTCGGTGGAGGGGGCCCAGATTTCCTCATTTAACTACCAGACCCCTCTGCCCTCCCAGAGCTAGGAAAGAACCTAGGCATCTGTGTGTCAGGCCCTCCTGCTCTAGCCCACAAATCTGACTCCCCTCCCACAGCCAGCTGGAACCCAGGTGTCTTGGATCTCAGTCCCCCACCCCACTCTGAACCACCACTCCCCACTCCCCTTCCACAGGACAGAATCCAGGCATCTGGTCACCCTTGTCTTACCAGCCCCTACTCCCTTCCATGAGCTGGCTAAAACTCAGGTGCCTGGGCTTCCAGGCTTCCCTGTTCTGACCCACCAGACCCCACTCCCTTCCCAGAGTGGGGAGAAAACCCAGGTGTCCAGGCTTCTAGGTCCTTCCTGTTCTAACCCATGCACTCACTAGCCCCCCACCCCCAGTCGCCTTTCAGAGCAGTGAGAGAACTCAGGTGTCTGGGTAAGGACCAGGCATCCAGGTCTCCCTGTTCTGATCCCCCTCCCCAGTCCCTCACTCCCCTCCCAGAGCTGGCTAGAACCTAGGTATCTGGGCTTCCAGGTCCCCACTCCAAGCCAGCAGACCTCCACTCTGAGCTAGAACCCAGGCATCTGAGCTCCTACTCCCCCTAATTCTAAACTACCAGGCCCCACTCACCTCCCAGAGACAGCTAGAACCCAGGTGTCTGACCTCCTTGTTCTAACCCCGCAGATCCCACTGTCCTTCCAGAGCTGGCTAGAACCCAGGTGCCTGGGCTCCTGGCCCCCATGCACTCACCGGCTGGCATTCATGAGCATGGTGACCCTGGGGTGCCCCCGGCTTGCAGCTGCCTTCATTTATACCCTGGCTGGGCCCCGCTGACTGTGTGGAAAGTCTGAAACTGGTTGTTTTTCCTCTTTTGCTCTTTCCTCCCAGTTTTTACCTTGAAATTGCACCCCCCCCCCCCCCCACACACACACACACGAGAAACCACCGAAAGCACCGGGTCGGGGCGTGATGGCACCAGAGGGCGGGGGGGCAGGAAGCCAGTTCAAGACAGCAGCTGGGGACTAGGGAAAAGGGTGGGGGGGGGAGGGAAATTGCCAAAATAGGGGGAGGGGGATTAGCCCTGAAAAATAGCCTGCAGGAAACTTTTGGGACCCCACAGAACCCAGGCATCCAGGCTACCTGGTGGGTGGGTGCAGGACCCAGATGTCCATGCTCCCATATTGGCCCCCTGTCCTAAGTCACAGCACTCCACTCCACTCTCAGAGCTAGAGATGAACCCAGGCACCTGGGCTCCCACCATCCTTTATTCTCTACAGTCTAGATCTCATTCCCCTCTCAAAGAACCCAGATGTCTGGGCTCCTGCCACCTTTTATTCTAGCCCATCACTCACTGCTCTCCTCTCAGAGGACCCAGGAGACCTGGCTTTGAAACCACTTGCTAACTATCACTCGCCTCTCAGAGCAGGGAGAGAACCCAGGTGTCCAGGCACCCAGACCTCCTGCTCTAATCCACCAGCCCCTACTCCCTGCCCTGAGCAGCAAAAGAAACCCAGGCATCTGGGCTCCCCCTCCCCCTGCTTTAACCCACCAGACCCTACTCCTGTCCCAGAACAGGGAGAGAACCCAGGCATCCTGGGTGTGAAGGTTGGCAGGAAGAACATGCCTGAAATGTATGTGACATTCAGGGAGCTAGTGAAGTCCCCTCCTCACCATCATGCTTTTGTCCCAAGGTTTTGCACACGCATGTGAGCACACATTTCACATCCCTGAGGCAGAGGATGCCTGCTGGTGTGCACTGGGACAGACAAGACTGTGTGTGTTAGATGACTGGAGGTCACGTGTGCTATAAGGGTGGTGATCTGCGGCTGTATGTGCATGTGAGCTGGGGGGGTGCATGACAAAGGAGGATCGTACATGTGAGACTGTGTGTATGAATGTGTGTGCATACACATGATCACCGAACACACACTTGTGTCCCAGGGAGAGATTGTGTATGCTGGTGCACATGTGGTTGTGATCAATGTGCAGGAGAGAGAAGAGATTATGTGTCCCTGTATGTGTGTCTTTGTGTGCTTCAGTGTCTGTCCCGGATGCCTGGGTTCTGTGTAAGTGTGTGCTTCTTAGATGCTTGTGTTCTGTGTGTGTGTGCACCACTGTGCAAGTCTCAGACACCTGGGTTCTGTGTGCGTGTGTGTGTGTGCGTGTGTATCCTGGACAATTTAGTTCCATTAGTGATTGTGTTTATGTGTGTCCCAGCTGCCTGGCTTCTGCATGTGTGTGAGTGTCCCAGGCTGCTGGCTTTTGTTGTGAGTGTCCTGGACATGTGTGTGTGCACACGCACACACACATGCTCATATCAGATGCCTAGGTTCTGTATATGTGTCTGTACTAGATGCCTGGGTTCTGCGTGTGTCCTGGATGCCTGAATTCTGCATGTGTGTGTATGTTCACAACTCTGTCGTTGACTTTGCACCCCTTGGCTTGCACATTTTTACAGCAAATCATGTGGTGGGGGGGGCAACTGTGAGTGTGAATAAATGTGCACATGCACACATGCTCTTCCTGAGTATGCAAACATTCACATGTGTGTGCATGTGAAGTTCTGCAGCATGGTTCAGTGCACAAGTGTGAATCCCACATGCCAGCATGTGTGCAACAGCAAAGCCAAGTATGTCTCACTCAGCATGCGTGTGAGCAAATGTGTGGTCAGTTGTGTATCGGGATGCACATTTGCACTAAAACATGTGTGCACACCCTGGGTATGAATTGGCATGCACAAGTGTGCAACAGAGCATGACCCACCCCATGCACGTGTATGCGCAACCCTGTGTGCAGCCTCCTGCCCTATGTACAGTGCCTTGCACCCTCTCAACTCCGTACTCACCAGGGGGTGTCCCAGGAGTCTCATCTCTGGGGTGGTGTCCGTCTCCAAGCCGGCACTCATCCCCTTGTTATAAGGGTTCTGGGGGAGGGAGAGAGAGGGGGGTGCCACCCCCTGCTGTGATGTCACTGCCCCTCCCCCCATCCAGCATCTTGGGGTCCCCCCCCATGGGGGAGGCAGGCAGGGGAAGTCTCAGGGGAAGTCCTGGCACGACTTTCACTGCTGCCAACTTTCACCAGCATTGCAGAGGCCGTAAAATGGCCTCAACCTGACCAGCTGCCCCTTTCCCGTGGTAACTGGGATGGTGGGGCAGGTAGGGTGGGCCTGGGGCATTGGGAATGGGGCACAGGTAACTGGGTGGGGCCAGGAGTAACTAGGATGGAGTGGGGGCCTCTGGGGTACAAAGGTAGACCACCCTAGGCCACCTAGCATGCCCTAGGAACCTTATTGCTAAGGGCTGCACTCTCAGCATGCCCTGTGGCACCTCACTCCAAGCATGCCTTGGAGCACACTGGTGCTAAGGGCTGTGCCCCCAGCATGCCCTGGGTGCTGCATAGCTAAGATCTGCATTCCCAGCACACTCTGGGGTGCCTGTTGCTAAGGGCCACATTTCCAGCATGCTCCAAGGCACTGTGTCACTAAGGTCCACATTCCCAGTGTGCCCTAGGAGCCCTATGGCTAAGGCTCACACTCCCAGCATGCTCCCAGGTACTGTCACTAAAGGCCACACTCCCAGCATGCCCTGGGATGCCTGTCACTAAGAGCAACATTCCCATCATGCTCTGAGGCACCCTATTGCTAAGAACTGCATACCCAGCACACCCTATGGGTCTATTACTAGAAGCCACACTCCCAGCATGCCCTGGGGCACCCTGCTGCTAAAGGCCACACTCAGAGCATACTCAGGGGCACCCAGGTCCCACCTCCTGCCCTGCTTCAGACCTCCACCCGCTACAGACATCCAGCTCAGCCCCCTGCTAAGAGAGCCCAGGGGGCAGGGCTCTCCCCACAGAAGATAGAGACAGCAAGGGGAAGAGTTCCGGAGTCCAGGTTCCTGGTGCCACCTCGCGTACTGACACAGCAAAGGAAAGGACGCAGGTGTCCTCCTGGCCCCAGTCTTAAGTCCTGGGCAGGAAACAATCCAGGAGCTCAGGCTCCTTCCCTATAAGCACAGAGCAAGGATTAGAACCCAGGCTTCCCGGGCAGCACCACCCCTAAAAAAGCAGGCATCCTGGACTCCTTCTCAAGTTTCCCCTCCTTCCCTGTGGCTCCGCCCCCTCGCCCTCCCCTCCAGCTTGTCTCCACCACCCCCTCCCAGCCTCCGCTGCCACGACATGGCCAGCTCGTCCTCCTCCTAGCCACTGCACACTCTGCCTCCACCCCCACCCCCTGGTGGGGAAGGGTGGGGGCAGGAGGAGGAAGCCCCCCCTCTGTCCGAGCCTTGCTGCACCACTCCTCCCCCGTGCCCTGGCCCCCCCGCTCCTTCTCCCCTGTCTATGCTTGGCTGCACTCCCAGCATCCTCTAGGGCGCTCACGCCAAGGGCCCCCTACCCAGCCAGCCCCAAGGCACTGCTGCCAACTGCCCCCATCCCGGAATCCTCTGGGGCAGTGCTGCCAACTGCCCCCTTCCTAGAATGCCCCGGGGTCCATTTGCAATTGCCTGCCTTCCCAGCATGCTCTGGAGCACTGCCACCAACTACCCCCTTCCCAGCATGTCCCAGGGCCCCCCTGCCCTGTCCTGTCTTCTCAGCATGCCCTTGGACGCGGGGTGCTGTTTGCTGATGCCCTGGGACTGCCTCTGGCACAGCTCTGGTGCTACCAGCCCTGGCCCCCTCCTGGGTTGCCCCTCCCTGTCCCGCTATTGTCCCTGGGGGGGCAGGAGGAGAACTGCACCCCCTGGTCTCTGGGGCTCAAGGTGGTGGTGGCAAGGGGGGATGCCAGGCTGGACATGGGGGGACTGTGCCTGCTGGACCCCAGCTGGGAGGAGAAGGGGGGACTGGACCCTTCTGAACCCCTGCCCCCAGGCTGGAACTGCGTGCAGGCAGGCGCTGACAGGTAACAGGGTCCCCCAGGCCCCTTCCGACTCCCCACTGCCCCCCCGCCCCATGGAGATCCCCAGACCTGCCCCAGAGACCCAGGGTCTCCAACCCCTATACAAACCCCCACAACCTCTCACAGAGGCCCCCCCTCTTCCAGCCTGCCCCAGAGATCTCAAACCTCCACAGGGTTCCTGACCCCCCCCCAAGCCCTTTGCCCCCCAGAATCCACAATCCCTTATATAGACCCCCATGCCCTTCCACACACAGCCTCCCACAACTTCCCCACAAGACCTCAGACCCAGGAATCCAAATGGGGCCCCCTCAACACCCTCATGAAGACCCCCACACCCACCCTAGAGCCCCCAGATCATTCTAACCCCCCATGGGACCCCCAAGCCGCTTAAAAGGGACACCAGACCCCCGCATCTCTGTTCTCCCTCTGCTGTGGGGCTGGAGCAAAGAGGCTGCTGGGAGTGCAGATGGATGCCTGGGTTCTCTGAGAGGGCAGTGGGGGCAGGTGGGTTGGAGTAAGGGGGTTGAGGCCTGGATGCCTGGGTTCCCTCTGTACTTTAGGAGTGTAGTGAGAGTTGGGGGGGGGTGAGAGCAGGAGGGACTGAAGGGCTGGACACCTGGGTTCTCTGCTTTGGGAGGGGAGTGGGGTCTGGCAGGCTGGGGGTGGGCACTGGGAGTTTAGAAGCTTGGGTTCTCTAGGGAGGGAGTGGATTAAAGTTGGGAGTGGAAATAGCTCAGATGCCTGTGCTCCCCAGGAAGGCAACCTGGCTTGCTGGGTTAGACCAGGAGGTGGTGGGTGACCCAGATGCCTGGGTTCTCTAGATTCCTCTCTGGACTCCAACACCCACTGTGCAGTGTGGAGAAAGACAATCCACATGAAAATACCCACACCCTCCTCCCCACCATGATGGGGCAGGGCTTCACATAATGGTGAGGGCAGCAGAACATACCAGAGGGGAAAGTCAGGGGGAGGGTAAACTCATCAAGACGCCAGAGAGCCTGGAGGAGGTGGGGGGATGAAAAAATCACGTCCTCTGGCTGTTTTCTCTGAAACAGTTTCTACGGAGGCAGGAAACACCCAGAGCGTGGCTGGGTCTGGGCCCTGGTACAGCAGTCAGCTTTTGCGGGGGGAGGGGAGGGGGCTGTACAGCACCTAATGTCCATGGATCCCAGCCTGTGGGGTCTGTACAGAGCCAGGTTCCCCTGATCTGGGCCTGGAGGTGTGTGTGTGTTGGCGGGAAGGGGGCTGTACAGCTCCCTGGGCGGCCTTGATCGCAGCCTGGATTTTCTGTACAGCTTCTGGCGCACCCCCACTAATCCAAGCCTGGGGGGGGTCTGTACAGCTCCTGGTGCCCCCCAGTCTTGGCCTAGGGGTTCTATACAGCTCCTGGTGCCCCCTTGATTCCAGCCTAGGGGGTCTGCATCTCCCACTCCTGGGCTGGGGAGGTTGCACAGCATCTGGTACCCCGTGGTCCCTGCATAGGGTCTGTACAGTGCCTGGTGCCCCCTGATCACAACCTGGGGGTTCTGTACAGCACCTGATGCAGCCCGAGTCTTGGTACTGAGAGGGGCAGGGTCTGTACAGCACTTCGCATAGCCCCGATCTTGGCCCAGGGGTGTCTGGGCAGCTTGTATGTGTTGGCAGCTAGAGGCCCAGATGCTTGAGTTCTCTCCTCAGCTGAGTGGGGCAGTGGGTCTAGTACATGGTGAGAGCCTGGACACCTGGGTTTCACTCCTAGGTCTGGGAAAGGAGTGGGCTCTGGTGGGACAGAAGAGGGTGGCAGGGGACAGGACCGGATGCCTGGGTTCTCTCCCATGGTGAATGTGTGTCAGAGAATTAGCCTGGTTTCCAACCTGCTATGTGTCTGGTCTTACTGTCTGGAAGAGTAGACAGACAGACACACAGATGCCCTCCTGCACCCTAGACTGAGATCAGGGGGCTGTACAGACCCTCAGGCTGGGATCAGGGAGTGCTAAGTGCTGTCCAAACACCCCAACCCGGGATCAGGGCTGAATCTGGCTGAGATCAGGGCACCAGATACCCGGGTTCTCTGCCCGGGGGTGACTGGTATATAACAAATGCCTCATTAACCCCATTTTCCCCTGTCCCTTCTCCACAGTGTGGGCAAGGAGCTGAGAGCAGATGAAGTTCCATTCCTGGTCTATCATGAAGGTGAGTGTTGTGAGCTTTCCCCACAACAATGCCCCTTTTTGGCACAGTGAGCTTCCCTTACCAGTGCCCTCCTTGCTATTACAGGAGAACTGGTCTTGTCCCTCTCTGCAGAGGAGACCCCAGAAAGCAAAACCCAGAACAAATCACTGACTTCTGACCAGCTGCAGCTCACAAGACAGGTAAAAGCACCCACCACGCTGGGATTGGGGGAGTGCTGGATGCTATACAGATCCCCCAGGCTGAGACAGGGGCATGCCAGGTGCTGTACAGACACCCCACGTAGAGAGTGAGGGATGCCAGGCACTGTACAGACCCCCTGGGCCGGGATCAGAGGACACAGGGCACTGTGGAGACTCCCCTGACTGAGATAAAGGGATGCCAAGAGCTGTCCAGACCCCCCACCAGGCTGAGATTGCTGTCATCCCCCACTTCCCTCTGCAGATTCCAGCCTTGATGGTCACCACCACAGCACCAGCGCCCCTTGACCTTTCTGTGGTGCAAAGCATCCTGGGAGCTGGCTCCACTCCAGTGCTGCCCACCACTGGCCCGGAGGAGCCTGCTGTGGCCCTGTGGTCGGATGAGGAGGCTGTGGACTGGGAGTTAGAGCAGCTTTACCTCTCCCATCTCAGCCAGTTGCAGGCTGAGGCACTGGGGGGACCCCTGGGTCCCCTGGACCAGATGGGGCCGGAACAGGCTCTGAACAGCGCCCTGGTGGAGGAGATGGCACGGCATGCAGCTGACAACGATGAGGATGCCCGCCACAGCCCCCCAGCCCTGCTGGAGGGTGCCTGCCGGCCAATGGGGCCTGCCCTGGCTGTGCCTGCCCGAACGCCAGGTTCCCTGGCCGCTGGGGGGAGGGGCCTGGGGCTGGGGGCTGCCCTGGCTCACCTCTGGCCTTGGGGGTCGTGGTTGGAGGGGGTGTGGCCTGCAGTGGCCCCGCCCCAGCCACCGCCCTGGCCCTCTGCCTGCTTTTGGCCTGGTGGCCCTAAGCCCCACCCCTGTGGGTATAAGACCTGCCTCTGTGGTCTTAAGGCCCCCAAGTGGACCTAGCCACTACCCCCTGTGGATCTAAGCCCATGCCCCCAATCCTGCTGCACCCCTATTTATTTTTGTATAGGGGCAGGGGCAGGGCTTTCATGAGCCCTGGTGTGGCCTAATGCTCCTCCCCTCAAAAGAGGAAGAGAGATTATTTATTTATTCATGAAGCAGAGAACCCAGTTGTCTGGACTCCCAGCCTTGCCTTTGCTCTCACCCACCAAACTTCAATCTCCTTATCCAGACCTGGAGGAAACCCAGGGGTTCGGACTCCCAGCACCTCACCTCTTTGCCTGTCCCCCTCTGAGGCTCCACCTCCAGTGCTGTGCTTTGCCCTCTTCCTCGCATCACGGGACTCTACGAGCTGCTGATTACAAGGAGGCCTTAAATGAGGGGCAGGGCATCTGTGCGCAGTGTGGCACTAATAAACATCATCCCAGTTGCAGCTATATAGCCTAATTCCTGAAGGGGGAATTGGGTCCAGATCAGGGCTGCTTGGTGGGGACAAGGCCTAGCCCCAGTCCCCAACTATGGGAAGGGTCAGGTAACACCCCACAGGCAGGGTCCAGCTAGAACCAGGATGCAGGCAGTTCTGGGGTGGAGCAGCTTGGGAATGTCCAAGTACAACATCCCTCAAGGAAGGCTAGGGGGCACTAAACCCTTGCCTCGCTGTCCCCTGAGCCCGAGGAATGCCAACAGAAGAACCCAGATGTCCGGGCTCCCAATCCTCATCAGAACCCACTCCCCTGCAAAAGAACTCGGGCGTCCAGGCTGCAACCTAGATCTCCACACAGACCCCACTTCCCGTCAAGAGAACCCAGTCTCCCCACCCTAACCTCATGCCCCTCCCAGAGGGTGCCCAGATTCCTGGGTTCTCTGGGAAGTGGTTTCTAGGGGATGAGCAGGGAGGGCCTGGGTGCCAGGAGAGCTGGGTTCTCTAGGACAGCATTTCTCAACCTGTGGGTTGTGACACAAAAGTGGGTCACAAGAATATATGAAAGGGTGGC